>NC_137679.1:9047864-9138755 GCF_963989245.1 Nansenia antarctica | reverse complement strand
GAGGAATACAGTGAGAGAGAGAGAGAGATAAAGAGAGAATTAGTGATCCCAGAGGAGACCATGGTCAGTGTTGCTGATGGTCAGCAGAGCCCTGCTAAAGCTCCTCTCTGGCTCCTGCTGGTAAATAATACATACCATAATTACCATACCCCTTTTAGAAAGCCTTAGATACATCGAAGGGTAAAAGTAACAACCTGTGATCTCAAACGTTACTGAATGTTGATTACTTGCCGGATTGGCTAAAAAGGGGTTCTGGCAATATATTTATTTTCTATAACCAGATACGGACATCCTTATTGCCCTCCGCAACCACATCAGACAGGCCAACACCCTGCCAACATTTAAACAGGCCCTCAAAACCCACCTCTTCAGGCTCGCCTTCACCTGTTAACCCTCTCCCCCTCCCCTTCCCATGTGTCCCCAGCACTACCTTAATTAGGCCCCTATACTTTCTTCTATTTACCTTTTGTTGCTTGTTATTATTACTACACAATCTTTTCAGTTTGTAAAGCGTCTTTGAGTGTCTAGAAAGTCAGTTATCATACTGTATGTTGCCCTCCAGTGTTGAAATTGAAATATATTTACCATCAAGGATCACTCAAACCGTAAGGACCAACAACAACAACGCAGAATTCTGAAAGGTTCACAATTCCATCAGCACTTTAATGAAAATAAACTCTTTTGTACAATACAAAACAAATAAATAAAATGATTCAACAAAGCTCATGAACACTTAAAGGTAGACTACGGGATATGACATCACACCTGTGAAAACAGAGTAACTTTCATCAAAGATAGCGAACAAGAGCGAATGAGAGTGTCCACTCGTTTCCCTGCCCTCTGACATAAGATGGCAGAGAGCATGCAGCAATCTCATTCCCTTACCTATCGCTAAGCCACGCCCCCTTTGAAAACTCGGACAAACAAACAACGCTCGCTCAAATTCTTCACTGACAGTGACTGACTGACCGACCGTGACTGAATGACATTCAATGACTTACAATGGCGGGAGTTCAAATTTCTGATTTACCACAGCAAGTAATAGACATGTTTGATGACAAGATGACAAGAATATTTCGTCTAGAAGTTTTTCACTATCAGATATTAGCGAGTTGTTTGTCTGAGTTATCTGCCTCTAGTGACTTTCGCTGTGATATGATTGGACAATTTCTATTTTGGGGCGTGGCTTAGCAATAGGTCTATTGCAACACTCTATTGCATCTCTGTTTTTGAAAGTCTCTGGTATTGTCGACCCCGCTAATTTTTTGCTATGATGTCATATCTCATCTCTATGATGTCATATCTCATCTCTATGATGTCATATCTCATCTCTATGACGTCATATCTCAGAGTCTACCTTTAAAAGTAGAGTGAATGTACACTTTTGCTCGGAATGAACAATATTTGGTGACAAATGAAGACCGATGATGGTCTGTGTCAAGTCATGGGAAATTAATCCGTATTGGACACATTGACATTTATCCCCGTCAGTATTCAATAAACAACTCATTACCTTCTGGGTATAATCGTCATACAGGATAGTAACAGGCAAAGACAGTTTGTTTACAGGAATGGAAATATACATATAGACAAGGCTGATAGATGTGCAAAAATAGTATTATACTGTAAGTAATTCATACAAATCTTTTATACTGTACACATGGTACTTGGAACATTCGGAATTGTAATGTCATTTCTTGTTGGCCACTGCTGGTGTGTTGGTTTTGTCTGTAGAGTACTGTATGTGTCAGTGTTGTCTGTTTTCGAGCTTGTGTCTAGGGATGCTCCGATTTATCGGCCACCGATTTAAATCGGCCGATTTCACTCCAAATGACTCGATCGGTGATCGGCAAAAATGGCCGATCGCAAAAACCGTTTGTTTTTTTTTTTTTTTTTTTTTTTTTTCCTGGGGAAGACAGATAACTGAACAGAAAACATAGGAGGACGTAACAGTATGTAAACCATGAAGGCCACGTTTATGATGTCTTTTATACAGCCATATCACTGACTTGGGCTTCAGGCCCTAACTGGGTGATAGGCCAGACTTTTACTATGCCATAAAAATGGGTCTGCGTTTGCTTGGTGCCTAATGGATCAAAACTTTTGTCTAAAAAGCAAAAAATATGTAGGCTATCCAGTCAGTAGGCCTACAGTTATGTATTTAAAAAAAAATCGGTATCGGTATCGGTATCGGTTGATCTTGAGGGAAAAAATCGGTGATCGGTATCGGCCCCAAAAATCCAGATCGGAGCATCCCTAGTGCTTTCATGGCCAGGTTTCCCTCGAGAAACAAGTCGTTTGACCTCAAATGGAGGAAAGACGGGTGAAATAAAAGAAAAATGTCATAAATTTGACTGTATTAGTGTGTGATATGTAGTAGTGAGGGATATGTAGTAGTGTAGGATATGTAGTAGTGAGGGATATGTAGTAGTGTAGGATATGTAGTAGTAGAAAAAAACTTTGACGCTCAATATCTCTGAACTACCAAGGGTATTCAATGAAGATTGGAGATAGAACCATGTAATTCTAAACTCACGATATGTAGTAATGTGGGACTTGTATTTTACTTCCAGTGGGGGGGGGTTGTGTTCTGTTAATACCAAAAAGAAAATCTTTAACAAAAAAAAAAAACAGTTTAGGAGAAGCCTATCTATCTTTAGTGTATATAACTTGGGGTAGGGCCCCACATAAAAAAGGCTCAGACTACACATTACTATACACCAGGGCCTTATTCTGTATTTACAAGCTTCTGGTATGTCACAAACACAAGTGAGTTACACTCAAAGTAAAATGTTTTGTCTTAAATGTTCCTTCCTAAATAATTGATAGAATAAATTAACCGTAACCATGGTAATCAATCAGTTGGGGAGTGGGGCGTTGGGAAGGGCAGCTCATTTGCATTTAAAGACACAGAACCACAGACACAGAAACTACAGACACAGAAACTACAGACACAGCGACAGCCTGTCGAGAACAGGACTGACAGAGAGAGGCAGACGCATGGTAGGATGCTTTATCGGAGTGGTGTTTTCAGCAAAACCACTTTAAAGACATGTTTGGGGATCCCAGAGACCTATGTTAACTTGCTGGAAAAGAGTATATTATGGGATTTGTAAAAGGGTAATCTGGGATATAAAAACGAACCCTAACCCAACGACAAAGCAGTCTTCGCCACTTTTTTAAAAACATTTTTAAGTGACTGAACTTACTGATAGAAAAAGTGACTGAAATGCACCAGTTCTGCAGCCCAAGCATCAATTTGTTATAATAATAATAATAATAATAATAATTATTATTATTATTATAATACACTCATTGTAACATTGCTGTATTGATACTATGCACATTATTGGCAACTGTGCAGTTTTTTCTGCTAATCTGGATTTGTAATGCTTCTCATACTGTCTGTGTTTGTGTTTGTTTGTGCGTGCGTGCGTGTGTGTGTGTGTGTGTGTGTGTGTGTGTGTGTGTGTGTGTGTGTGTGTGTGTGTGTGAGAGAGAGACCCTAGGCTTGCCCGACGGGTTGGTGACAGCCCAGGACATCAGACATCAGACTCCGCCTGTCCTCTCTGGAGAAGCTCCTGAAGGAACACAGTCAACAACAAACAACCGATGAACAAACAAGGACACGAAACTCACACTCAAGACTCTCATCACCTGAGGTAAAACAGCCTAGTCTAGTCAAGTGTGTTTAGATGGGTCTCTGTTATTATTTGTTGTACACTTGTTATTTGTTTACTTGTTCTTATTTTCCCCTTGTTTACCTTTTTCGTTTAACCTGCTATAACTTTTGCTCTTTTATTATGTTTTTATATATCGTGACGTTAGAATTATAAGGTTCTATCTATTTTTTTTTTTACATAATCTGATCCATTAGGTGTTTATTAATGCCTGTGTGGTGCTATTTTCTAAAATGTTTACATTTTTTGGTTAGTAATTCATAAAATACAAAGGTTCCATCTCATGAAACATAATGGAATGTAAAAACTTTGAAGCTCAATATCTCTAAACGACTCTAAACGGAGATAGAACCTTAGAATTCTAAGCTCACGATATGTAAAGCACTTTGTGAACCCTGGTCTGGGATAGGTGCTATAGAAATAAACGTTATTACTTACTTACTTACTTGCTGTAAGTACCCGCCGCTGTCATTGCTGGTGGACCAACTTCTCTCCTGGCAGGTCGTGTTGTAGCTCCTCTGACTGCTGCCGTGGTTCCTCCGCCGGTCCCTCCTCTGACATCCTGTCCTCTCTGGCAGGGCTGGCGCTGGTGTGTTGGACTTTGGACTGGGTGCCCTTCTGGCTGCTCTGGAGGTCTGAGTCTGACGGCCTGCCTCTCTTCCTCTGGGACGGGCAGGGGGGTGAGGGCTGGGCAGGGGGCGAGTCTGGAACACAGAGGTTCTATTAATAATAATAATAATAATTATAATAACAATAATAACAATAATAATAATAATAACAATAATAATAATCATAATAATAATACATTAGACTTATATAGCACTTTTCTAGACACTCAAAGCCGCTTTACAAACTGAAAAAATCGAGTAGTAATAATAAACAAGAAACAAAAGGTAAATAGAATAAATTATAGGGGCCTAATTAAGGTAGTGCTGGGGACACATGGGAAGGGGAGGGGGAGAGGGTAAACTGGTGAAGGCGAGCTTGAAGTATTAGCCATACGTCCGTCTCTGTACATCCAACACTACCATAGAGGACGTTTTCCTTTTCCAAGTCGATATACCGTGAACACACCCTGAGGGTTTTTCTTGCTGACTTCAGCTTGCTTTCATTTTGCATTATTCTAAACGTATGCTTGTGTTTCCATTCATCTAAGGCAGCAACTTAAAACCTTAGACTAATGGACCTATCGCTAAGCCACGCCGCTTTTGAAAACTCGGACAAACAAACAACGCTTCACTGACAGTGACTGACTGACCGACCGTGACTGAATGACATTCAATGACTTACAATGGCGGGAGTTGGCACATTTCTGATTTCTGATTTACCACAGCAAGTAATAGACATGTTTTTTTTTTTTTAAAGATGACAAAAATATTTAGTCTAGAAGCTTTTCACCATCAGATATTAGCGAGTTGTTTGTCTGAGTTTTCTGCCTGTGATATGATTGGACAATTTCTATTTGGGGGCGTGGCTTAGCGTTAGGTCCATAACTGGTGAACACGTCCAGACGTACCACAGGTGCTGCTGCTGGCCTGAGAGTCGTCTGTCATCGGAGGCTCTGCCTCTTCCTTGATGGTGGGCACGGACGCCAGGAGACCTGACACACAGACACACACACACACACACACACACACACACACACAACACACACACACACACACACACACAGACACACACACACAATGTTACCATGACAACCGCTAGACAGCAGACTGTGAATCCAACATTTTTCCCCCCAGTTTTTGGCATTTGGCACTGGACCTTGTTGAATGTTCATTGAATACCCCCGGTCTACAGTGTCTAGTTTACAGAGGGGCTGGTTTGAACATAATGTGGGCCCTGTAGTGAGGTGTTTCATAAACAGAGGGGTCGACTAGACTAGACTAGAGTTGAGTAGACTAGATAGATTAGAGTTGAGTAGACTAGATTAGAGTTGAGTAGACTAGATTAGAGTTGAGTAGACTAGATTAGAGTTGAGTAGACTAGATTAGAGTTGAGTAGACTCGATTAGAGTTGAGTAGACTAGATTAGAGTTGAGTAGACTAGACTATAGTAGAGTAGACTTACTGAGGCCTCTGTAGTGAGGTGTCTCATAAACAGAGGGGTAGACTAGACTAGACTAGAGTAGACTAGACTAGATTAGACTAGACTAGAGTAGACTAGAGTAGAGGTGAGTAGACTAGATTAGAGTAGAGGTGAGTAGACTAGATTAGAGTAGAGTAGAGGTGAGTAGACTAGATTAGAGTAGAGGTGAGTAGACTAGATTAGACTAGAGTAGAGGTGAGTAGACTAGATTAGAGTAGAGGTGAGTAGACTAGACTAGAGTAGAGTAGAGGTGAGTAGACTAGAGTAGACTAGACTAGAGTAGAGGTGAGTAGACTAGATTAGAGTAGAGGTGAGTAGACTAGACTAGAGTAGAGTAGATAAGACTAGAGTAGAGTAGAGGTGAGTAGACTAGACTAGAGTAGACTAGACTAGACTAGAGTAGAGTAGATTAGACTAGAGTAGAGTAGAGGTGAGTAGACTAGACTAGAGTAGACTAGACTAGACTAGAGTAGAGTAGAGGTGAGTAGACTAGACTAGACTAGAGTAGAGGTGAGTAGACTAGATTAGAGTAGAGGTGAGTAGACTAGACTAGAGTAGAGGTGAGTAGACTAGATTAGAGTAGAGGTGAGTAGACTAGACTAGAGTAGAGGTGAGTAGACTAGACTAGAGTAGAGGTGAGTAGACTAGATTAGAGTAGAGGTGAGTAGACTAGACTAGAGTAGAGTAGAGGTGAGTAGACTAGACTAGAGTAGAGGTGAGTAGACTAGACTAGAGTAGAGGTGAGTAGACTAGATTAGAGTAGAGGTGAGTAGACTAGACTAGAGTAGAGGTGAGTAGACTAGACTAGAGTAGAGGTGAGTAGACTAGACTAGAGTAGAGTAGAGGTGAGTAGACTAGACTAGAGTAGAGGTGAGTAGACTAGACTAGACTAGAGTAGAGGTGAGTAGACTAGACTAGACTAGAGTAGACTAGACTAGAGTAGAGTAGAGGTGAGTAGACTAGACTAGAGTAGAGGTGAGTAGACTAGACTAGAGTAGAGTAGAGGTGAGTAGACTAGAGTAGAGGTGAGTAGACTAGACTAGAGTAGAGGTGAGTAGACTAGATTAGAGTAGAGGTGAGTAGACTAGACTAGAGTAGAGTAGAGGTGAGTAGACTAGACTAGAGTAGAGGTGGGTAGACTAGACTAGAGTAGAGGTGAGTAGACTAGATTAGAGTAGAGGTGAGTAGACTAGACTAGAGTAGAGGTGAGTAGACTAGACTAGACTAGAGTAGAGTAGACTAGACTAGAGTAGAGTAGAGGTGAGTAGACTAGACTAGAGTAGAGGTGAGTAGACTAGACTAGAGTAGAGTAGAGGTGAGTAGACTAGACTAGAGTAGAGGTGAGTAGACTAGACTAGAGTAGAGGTGAGTAGACTAGATTAGAGTAGAGGTGAGTAGACTAGAGTAGAGTAGAGGTGAGTAGACTAGACTAGAGTAGAGGTGAGTAGACTAGACTAGAGTAGAGGTGAGTAGACTAGACTAGAGTAGAGTAGAGGTGAGTAGACTAGACTAGAGTAGAGGTGAGTAGACTAGACTAGACTAGAGTAGAGGTGAGTAGACTAGACTAGACTAGAGTAGACTAGACTAGACTAGAGTAGAGGTGAGTAGACTAGACTAGAGTAGAGGTGAGTAGACTAGACTAGAGGTGAGTAGACTAGACTAGACTAGAGTAGACTAGACTAGAGTAGAGGTGAGTAGACTAGAGTAGACTAGATTAGACTAGAGTAGAGGTGAGTAGACTAGACTAGACTAGAGTAGATTAGACTAGAGTAGAGTAGAGGTGAGTAGACTAGACTAGAGTAGACTAGAGTAGAGTAGAGGTGAGTAGACTAGACTAGAGTAGACTTACTGAGGCCTCTGTAGTGGGAGAGCTGCTGGTACACTTGTTTCATCCTCTCGATGTTGAGCCTGCTGCCCTCGGCGTGGTTGATCATGGGCGTGGGGTAGTCCACCCCCACCACGCAGTTGGCTGCCTTCTGCACTGACAGAGGGGCGTTCCACGGCTCGTAGATGTAGCGGTTGGGGTAGTCCTTCAGCTTTGGGATGTAGCGCCTGGATCACAGACAACCACACTGCTGTTTCAGCCAGTCCTGAGGACTCTAGACGTTACACACGTTCAGCTAAAACCAATAAGGACGATGTACAAACCGTTAATTACTATTACTAGATGTTCACAGCCCTCCTATTGTTTTCCACAGGGTTCCCTCCCACACCTTCTGAAACATCAAATTCAAGCACCTTTCAAGGACTTTCAAGACTCAATTCCCTCAAATTCAAGGACCCAACACGGCATAGTTTGAGACAGATCTAGATGAGAATTTATATGATAGGAACTATCCGCTCACAGACAACAATTAAAAAGAGAGGCTTGAATGTGTGAACACTAGATGGTCTCTTTCCTTCTCTACCACAGCACAGCAAAACAATATGTTGTGAAATATGTGTAAAGTTAAGCAATACAGAGACTTATTTACTAGTTGACAGTAGTGTGTAGTATGCAGTGTGTAGGGTGTAGTGTGTAGTATGTAGTGTGTAGTGTACAGTAGTGTGTAGTATGCAGTGTGTAGTGTGTAGTGTGTAGTGTACAGCAGTGTGTAGTGTGTAGTGTGTAGTATGCAGTGTGTAGTGTGTAGTGTACAGCAGTGTTAGGGCTGCACGATTTGGGGAAAAAATCGAATTGCGATTATTTGGACAGATATCGCGATTGCGATTAATTTGCGATTATTTATTTTTTAAATAGCAAAAAAAAAAAAAAAAAAAAAAAAAGGGAGTTTTTGTAAAGTGTGGCCATATCTCCGGCTAGGAAGGTCGTATCAACGTGCAGTTTGTTTGTACGTCTTCAGGGGACTTAGAGGCTCCCTCCTCTAGCACCCCCACAGCCCGAGCTACGAGTGAAAGAACTAAACTTACATTGGGTTGCTTTAAAGTTGGGTTGCTTTAAAATCAAGCTTCAGATTAAAACATGTGATGGAGCATTACTAACCTGACTCAGGTGGTTTGTTTCACACAACCATCTAGGAAAGCTTAATTGGAAGCTGTTTGGAAAAGGGCAGGTACTTTCAAAAAATACTTGGCAGGTGATTGGATGAATCTGTCTATCACCTATTTTCAGAGAGCATTACCACATGATACCATCAAACTATTAACTGCTCTAATTCTAATGCAAGGATGAGAACTTAAAAGATATGAATTGTATATCTCATCTAGACAGGTGGCTACTTTTTTTTTTTTTTGTGATCAATTTTTTATTATTATTTCAGGGAGTAAAACAAGGGGAGTGGTAACATACAAATAAACAAAGGAGAAAATAGAATAACACAAATACGGTTTACCAGTACAAATACAAAATGCGCATAAACCTTTCAACCCCCCCCCCTCCCCTTCCCTTCCCAATCTCCCTTTACCCCAATAATTCCCCACCTACCCCTCCTCCCACAAATGTCCCTCCCGCCAGATACCTCCCACCCACCCGCCCAATCACAACCCCCCCGCCCACCACCCCCCACCCAATCACAGCCCCCCGCCCGCCCCCCCCCCTACAGGACCCTTTGGAAGGAGCAAATCGATTAGCCTATAATAGTGTCTTGAGGATGGTTATAGTTTGGTCCCAGCATGAGACATTGTCCGAAATTGCATGATGCCTGTTGGCTATCCAGTGTTCCATGCTGGCTATGTCAATGAAGTCTAATATCCATCTCTGCGTAGTCAAGAAATGGGGTGACTTCCACCTGCAAGCTATAAGCCTTTTGGCTGCTGTAAGGCCGGCCAGCCAGATGCGTCTTTGTTTGATGTTTAGATCCAGGTTTGAACTGTCATTTAACAATAGGACTAATGGTGAGTGTGGAATGTGTTTGGACAGGATCAGGGACAATGCATCACAAACTGTCCTCCAGAAATCAGCCACTCCCGGGCATTCCCATACCATATGAAAAAAGGTGCCAACTGTATTTCGGGTGCAAAGAGTACAGTTAGGTGAAGGTATGGTCTTTATTTTATGTAGCAGATATGGAGTGAAGTATGTCCTATGAGTAAAATTGAAATGGATAACCTGGTGGTTGGGATTTCTGGAGGAAAGGGATGTGTTTTGCCAAATTAATTGCCAATTTAAGTTATTGTGTGATAAAGTATCTTTCCACACTCTGTCAATGTGTAATGGTTTTAAAGAAGCCTTAACCAGGATGGAGTAAAGAGCTGAGACCTGACCCCTGGGTCTGGTGAATGCTATGTGAAATGGATGTATGTCTAATGAGCTATTCCAGGGTACCCCGTATGTGCGCATAGCTGTACGTAATTGAAGGTAGAAAAAAAAGGACGTACCCGGTAAATTAAAGTTTCTCTGAATGTCTTGGAATGAGCGGAGACCCTCAGCCCCAAATAAATCTGAGAATGTGTGAACTCCCTTGTCACTCCACTGGGGAAATGAGATTGGACGGCCTCCCAACTGGAGAATTGAATTTTTAAATATAGGCGAATGGAGGTACCATTTGGTTGAGATTTTGCAGAGCTTTTCTGCGCATCGCCAAACTGAGATTAATTCAGTGATGATGGAGCCGAATTTCAATTTGGACTGTTTAATAGAAATGTTACAGTATATTACATCTTGTAACCTATGAGGATGGACAATGTTTTCCTCTAAGGGGCGCCAAGAAACACGAGCAGCCGGATCAAACCATGTGGAGAGAGGACGCAGCACAAAGGACCAATAATACCATTCGAAGTTTGGTAGCCCCAATCCCCCTTCATTTTTTTTCATGGCTACTTTCTAAGATGATCCAGCTATTAAAATTATCATTTGGGGATACACTGTGACTATAACTGAAAGGACCACATCTAGATGACTCGGTCAACAGTCGAACTGATGAATGATAGAATGGTGGTCTCTGACTATGGAGCACAGACACACGTCACCTTGACTTAGAAATCTGTGACATACTTCAGCCCAAGGCTAGGCTAGGCTAACCTCTGCGTCTTTAAAGCCGGCTGGTATGAACGAATGGTATGAGGTTATGCATACAGGACACATTCATGTTTGACAACAGAACAGTTAACTTCCATGTATCCATAAGCCTGCTATACTATATAAACACCAACCCGCAGGTTGCTGAGACTGTCAACTCTGTGTCTGTACTTTAACGCCGGGTTAGCATGAGTAGCTAAGCTAAGCTACCGTCTCGAAGACTACAAGTTAGCTAAGCTAAGTTTAAGGCTGGACTAACAGCACCGACATGCACTTGGCTGGTACAGTAGTGAAATTGTACACTTACCTGTCGCAATTATAACATACTAACGTTTATCATACGTCCAGTAAGCCAAGTGGTGTCTAATTGTCTCCGTTACGTTAGCCCAAAGTCTCATAATAATTGGACTGACTGTCGTGACACAACCTATGCCTGCGTTCGTAAATTCGCTCTGAGAGCGCCGGGTTCAAAGTCATAAAGAGACCAAGTAATTTGATTGGACAAGAGGCATTCCATGAGTGCTGATCAAATTTCCAAAAGAGGTTTTAATCTCAATGTGACTTCCTGGTAAAATAAAGGTTTAAAAAAAAAAAAAAAAAAAAAAAAAAATCGCAGGCAAATCGCAGGCTTTGCGATTAGCTAATCGCATCATTTCAAATCGCGATTTCGATTTAAAATCGATTAATCGTGCAGCCCTAAGCAGTGTGTAGTGTGTAGTGTACAGCAGTGTGTGGTGTGTAGTGTGTAGTGTGCAGTGTGTAGTGTACATACCTGATAAAGTCTCCACTGGGGTCCGTCCTCCGGCCGAAGCCCACAGGACAGTAGCAGTGGAAGAACTGCTGGAAGAAGGCGCTGCAGGACAGCCACTGCCAGCTGCCCGCGTTCACGCTCCAGTCTGCGTCCAGCAGGCGCTCCTCAAACACCTGAGGAACCAGCCGGAACAGACAGAGAGAGCCAGACAGAGCAGCGGGTTTAGCTACGGGTCATAACTAACTCGCACTTCTGTCTGTGGTGAGCTAACGTCAACCGCTATCCGGCAATAACAGCTCCTCAAACGGTTCCGGTCGAGTGAAGACTGTGAAGAGAGATTTTGGTCAAAGCAGAGAAGACGCTACGTGACGACAGCCTGACTCCATGTCTGCGTGTGCTCCGGCCGACTCCTCTGTCGTCGTTGTCGTTGTTGTTGTTGTGATGGTGGCAGAGAGGGCAAACATCACTATATGGAACGACGCAGGAAAACACAGACAGATCTGGAGCCAGACCATAATACTGTCCGTAGTAACACTTTGGGTCTGTATCTAACCAACAGCTCCTAGTGTGTGTGTGGACTCGGGGGCGATGCCAAGGTGCCACATTACCTAGATCAGACACTGAGTGACGTTGGCTTTGAGGATAAGCCCCAGATCTGCCACGCTGGGCTAATGACCGCTTTGCAGGTTAGAGGTCACTTTTACGCATACTCCCTAACACACACTCCTGACTGACCAACAGGCTGGTTGACACTCACTAAGCCCTTATCTAATAATGAATCACACATGGAGCTCAAACCCCCTCCCACCTAGGTACTTTATGTGGATCTGAAAGAATTTGTATTCGAGGTATTGTAACCAGCAATATGGTAATAACCCTCAAAAAGGCAATCCGTGAGCTTAGAATTATAAGGTTCTATCTCCGTTTAGGGTAGTTCAGAGATATTGAGCGTCAAAGTTTTGACATTCCATTATGTTTTGTGAGATGGAACCTTTGTATTTTATTAATTACTAACTCAAAAATGTCAACATTTTAAAAATAACACCACACAGGCATTAATAAACACCTAATGGATCAGATTATGTAAAGAAATCAATTTTGACAAAAATGGAGATAGAACCTTATAATTCTAACGCCATGAATCCTCTCCAACCCCTCATATCAGCACAAGTAAGTAGGGTCTAGCTAGGGGTAGTTTCATGACAGGGCTATAGGCAGGGGCGGTTTCTGGACAGGGCCTAAGGGTGTCTAGGGTCTGGAAGGTATTTCAGGACAGAGCCAAACAGAAGCCCAGGGTTCCCACACCTTCTGAAACATCAAATTCAAGCACCTTTCAAGGACTTTCAAGACTCAATTCCCTCAAATTCAAGGACCCAACACAGCATGGTTTGAGACAGACCTAGATGAGAATGTATATAATAGGAACTATCCGCTCACAGACAACAATTAAAAAGAGAGGCTTGAATGTGTGAACACTAGATGGTCTCTTGCCTTCTCTACCACAGCACAGCAAAACAATATATTGTGAAATATGTGTAAAGTTAAGCAATACAGAGTTATTTACTAGTTGACGAGCTAAGTAAAACATTTGTGAATATATATATTCTTTTTTTTTAGAGAGAGAGAGAGAGAGAGAGAGAGAGAGAGAGGAATTCAAGCACTTTCAATGACCCATGTCTATTTTCAAAAACCTTTAAGACCTTGATTTTTTGGTTCTCAAATTCACAAACTTTCAAGGATTTCAAGGACCCGTGGGAAGGGAACCCTGGACGACAGTCTACCATCACTGGCAGGGAGATGTGTGGAGAATGTACCGATGCGTCACTGAAGCGCTGCATTGTGGATAAACACAACAACCCTGCAAAAACAGAAGCTTCCGGGTACCGTACCCTCATGCCGCTCTCCCAGCTGAGCCACAGGTCCCCCCGGGTCAGGAAGCAGGCCACGGCGTGCCGGGCCAGGTGGTGGATCCAGCCCTCCAGCCTCAGCTGGGTCATGATGGCGTCGATCCAGGGGAAGCCGGTCCGCCCCTCGGCCCACTTGGCCAGCGCCTCGGCGTTCTGGTCCCAGGGGATCTGCACGCAGATGGGGTTCCCCTCCATCCGGTCGAAGTTGGGGTTGTTGGTGGCGGCCGTGTAGAAGAACTCTCTCCACAGGAGCTGCCCGAACAGGGACAGAGGGGGGCTGGAGCGCCTCCGCAACTACAAAGAGAGAGAGAGAGGGTGGGATTATTATAGAGGGTTATGGACAATCACCCATGTGGCCCTTATAATGTAAACAAATATGCTACACGGAGGCTGTGGCGCAGGAGGTAGAGCCGCCGTCTAATGCTCGCAAGGTTGGCAGATCGGCTGGTTCGAGCCCCGGCTGGCCACATGTCGAAGTGTCCTTGGGCAAGACACTGAACCCCAAATCGCTCCCAGTGAGCGGGGCCGGTGCCTTGCATGGCAGCTTGCCGCCATTGGTGTGTGAATGTGTGTGTGAATGGGTGAATGAGAGGCCGTTGTAAAGCGCTTCGGATAAAGGTGCTATATAAGTGAAGTCCATTTACCATTTACCATTGTAACATTTTAAAAATGTTTTTATTATAATTCTCTCCGACGGCCTTTACCTTCATGTAGAGTTCCCTCAGGTTGTAGTAGTACACCCGACATGACAGACAGCCGAACCGGAGGTAGGGACTGAGGCCTGTGGGGCTGGCGAACAGCGTACACGCGTTTATCCGGGGACGCTCGAAATTCGCCACCCAGGTCTACAGAACAACACACAAACAAATCATCCACGTAAGACCCCCCGTCATGTAACCATGACAACAGAAAACTGAATATTTGATGAGGGTTGATCAATTTCAATCATTACTGAATAGAGTTACAATGTGAAAAAGTTGGAATTAAACGTCCCGATTAAACAAAGACAATGACATCAATGAGATCACATGATCCATCTGGAGTAGCAGGGCATTCCAGCAGACCAACTCATTGTTGTCCAAAATGGAAAATGGTAGAATGTTGAATGATGACCTTTCTGTCTAAGTGTTTGTTGAGTCTCTCCAACGCCTCGGACTCCCCTCCGCCCCACACTGCTGGACTCAGACCCTGAGTTCTGAACCCTGGAGAGGAGAGAGCAGTTAGTTACAGTGGATAACGGAAACCAAAACGAATGGACCTATCGCTAAGCCACGCCCCCTTTGAAAACTCAGACGAACAAACAACGCTTCACTGACAGTGACTGACTGACCGACCGTGACTGAATGACATTCAATGACTTACAATGGCGGGAGTTGGCAAATTTCTGATTTCTGATTTACCACAGCAAGTAATAGACATGTTTATTTTTATTTATTTTTAAAGATGACAAGAATATTTAGTCTAGAAGCTTTTCACATAAATTATTAGCGAGTTGTTTGTCCGAGTTTTCTGCCTGTAGTGACTTTTGCTGTGATATGATTGGACAAATTCTATTTTGGGGGCGTGGCTTAGCGGTAGGTCCATTGTACTGTGCTTTTTCCATTTTACTTTATTACTGCAGTATTGTATACTAGGAATGTAACGATAAACTCAACTCATGATTCGATACAAAAAAAAAAAAAAAAAAAAAAAAAATAACAAAATGAGATTGCAGACAAATTATGACTGAAAAACAAAAGTGAAGTCAAAAGTAGATTACCCCCCTCTGCTGTTTACAGAGAGTATCGCAATTCTTTTTTCATCTCACCAATGATTTGAATCGTCACATATTTGTATCGATAATTAGCGGTCTGGCATCGTTCCAGCCCTGTTGTATACTGTGTAAAGCTTAGCAGCAAGGGAGAATTCTGTGGAACACAATGCTGTTCATTAATTAGCGACAACAAGTACTTGACAATTAAAAACCGACTAGAAGCTCTGGGGCCTCATTAAGTAAGAGCTTTTGTTGCCATTATAATTAGTATATACTGCCAACAGTATAATCATTCAATTAAATCAATACCACGCAAACAAGGCTAATACACTGGTGATCAGTCAGGACTAAAGAATCATTACAATACCACACATTTAAACTTTGTTTTATTATTATTAATCATGCACAGAAAAACAATATACACAATACACAAGCCTAAATATTAATATAGTTCATTAATGCTTTGGAGTGTGGAACGGGGCGAGAGTCTGACATTTTTGTACTGTGCATTGTGTAAGTTAGTTAGTTCGTTTGCAGAGTGCATTCTGCTGGAATAGGCTAACAATGTCCAAGTCCCGCAAAAGCTCCCTTTGGCCACACTTCAAGAACATAGAAGACGATCGTGTCCAGTGTGGGATATGTGGAACAAAATTATCTTACACCATGGCAAAAAATATTAACGGTCCAAATATTCAAAATCTACTTTGACCCTCCGTAACGATTAATTTATTAGATTATTCTGTCCCATCCCTAGTATTCAGAAGAAGAATTTCATGAGGATTACTACCAGAATAAATTGGATTTTTTACTGTGTGAAAATGTGTTTTTTGGCGTTTAAGTTATTAAATGATTTCTCGCCACGGATCCATGCCTGTCTTCGTGAATGTCGGCCCACATCGAAAAAATCTATTATTCGTTACGCCAATAGTACACCAATTATTCGACCATGAAAATGTTTTGTTATGCGTTATTCCTATTCAGGGAGGGTAAGATGACATTTCACTGTAACATGAAAATAGGCTGAACCATCCCCTTAAACCAGTGTTTCTCAAACCTCTCCTCGGGGACCACCAGCCGTTCCACATATTTGATCTGTTCCACCACCAGCACACCTGATTCAACTAATCAAGTACAAACCATAATTGCTTTGCACTTGATTAGTTGAATCAGGTGTGCTGGTGGTGGAACAGATCAAATATGTGGAACGGCTGGTGGTCCCCGAGGAGAGGTTTGAGAAACACTGCTTTAAAGTAATGCTGATTATTCTCTTTCCCACTCCCTGGCAGAAAGAGCCTCTCTTACCCAGCTCCTCTAGAGAAGGCACGCTGTAGTGCTGGTCGTGGTTGTCAGAGATCTTGGTGCGACAGCTGTCCATCTGCTCCTTGGTGATGGTGGCCAGAGGTTTCTTGGGAAGCTCCAGGCGGTTGACGATGGCTTGGAACCTCTTGAAGGTGAGGGGGGGACTGTTGTTGTTCATCTCAATGATCCTGATGACGTGGACATTAGAAGAGGGATTAGAGCAATATTCTTACACAGCATATTCTTCCTGAAGAAGACTTCTTGTACAGTCGAAACGTTGTTTGGAGTGCGGTCATAAAACACTGGGGAGTGTTTGATATACTGTGTGTGGGCCTCTTTTTATCCCATCTCAAACCCACCTCTTCACCAGTTAACCCTCTCCCCCTCCCCTTCCCATGTGTCCCCAGCACTACCTTAATTAGGCCCCTATACATTCTTTATTTTTGGTTTCTTTTTATTATTAGGCCTACTACTCGATCTTTTCACTCGCGTCTTTGAGTGTCTAGAAAAGCGCTATATAAGTCTAATGTATTATTATTATTATTATATTTTTTTATATTTTAATGGGAGAATACAGGTTCACAGATATGACATGATATTACAGTAACAACATTCTCACTCCTGCACAACTCATTTTGGAGATATGTTTAAAACATTCAGAAATCTGAGATTATTATTATGTATGCAGAGTTGATTCTTAAAATGCATATCAGGGAATATGAAATGAGCTCCATACCATATCTCTGCATAATCCAAAATGTCAATAACAACAAAACAGCTTAAATATATTTGTCTTGAGCGTGTATATCAAGTGATTGAAAGTTAGTGCTACATTGAAGGATTTGTGGAAACCACAAAGGATAAGTTAGAAAGACGATAAAAGGTCATCATTATATTCACACATATGGGGCCCTATTATGCACTTCAAGTCTTAAGCAATAAGACGAGGCGGTAGATCTAAACTTAAGACGTGGAGGCGTGGTCAAGGCCACTTTGCTATTATGCGTGCGGTAGTGGGCGCCTAAGACCCGGCGCTAAGCCCAGAAATTAGTCATGGGTGTGTTTTGGGCGTCTTCTCAATCAACCCAATCAGCGTGCCAGGTGCCATTCCCTTTAAGAACCGGCTGCGTTAAGTCATAAGCGCTATGCTATTATGCAGTTCATAGGTGCTAGACTTCATGCACGTTTTGAAACACGAGCGCGCCTCCGCGGTTTGCGCATGCGCAAACCGCGGAGGCGCGCTCGTGTTTCAAAACGTGCAAACGTGCAACCCCAGTCTAGCGCCTAAGAACTTTTCAAACCACTTCTTAGCGCTAGGCGCAAAGTCAGATCGCATAATAGCAGGGGCGCCTAGCGCACTTCATTAACATATGGACACTCCCACAATGAGTAATATATGCACGGGAGTCTTACGTCTTATGTGTGGGTGCCTAGAGACACCTGCATAATAGCAGTAGCGCGTATGAAGCGCATAATAAGGGTGGCGGTAGGTCTTAACCTGGCGGTGCGTCTTAATTAAGACTTAAGACGGCAAGTTAAGAAGTGCATAATAGGGCCCATGATCTCATTCATCTACAGAATTTGTAAAAAAAAAAAAATGTTCCTAAACCAAAAAACTTCACTGGTAATTTATTTGGTTTTATTTAATCAGGAAGTACCTTGGTTCTCTCTCATTACACATATAACTATGAGAGACCAGTAGGGAGAAGGCAGTATCTAGCTAACCATGTCTCTTACAGACAGACTACTCAAATGTTATACAACTGCCACCTTTGTGTGTGTACAGACTGGGGCCTTCTGATTGGATAATATCCTGTGGAGGCGGGGCTATCTGGTCAGGTCAGGTGGCTCTGTGTGTCCATACACATGTCTGCTAACCTGACTCACTGCTTAGCTACGTTACCTCCCTCCACATGCACATGTCCCGTGGTGTGACTCACACTAGCAACAACAGACCACCAGGGGGCAGTCCTGTCTATGTGGTCGAGCGGAGGAACATGAAAAGGACTGTCCCAGTTGTTACGTCAGTGAGAGCTTTGAGCTGTGAGATCTCTGCTGTGCTTATTGCTTAGAGCACGGGCTTGTTAACACCACGGTTCGTATTTATAGAACAGCAGAATAGCCATCCACTTTTACTCATAATAATAATAATAATAATACATTAGACTTATATAGCACTTTTCTAGACACTCAAAGACGCTTTACCACCTGAAAAGATCAAGTAGTAATGATAAATAGAAACAAAAAGGTAAATAGAAGAAAGTATAGGGGCCTAATTAAGGTAGTGCTGGGGACACATGGGAAGGGGAGGGGGAGAGGGTTAACTGGTGATGGTGAGCTTGAAGGGGTGGGTTATTGGGGTACTTATAGTGGCATATGGAAATCACTGAAAACCAATTGAAATCCCAAGAGATGTTCAAGCCTGTGGAAGATGACAACGATCTTACTGATTTCTCTTCAGGGGTTGGTTTGGAGAGTATTTACCTCGTCATCTCCATTTCTGCTCTAGTTGTGAGGACATGAGACTGGTAGCAGGACTGAGTTTGACCCCACTGTTCCCATGGCATAGTTCCAATGGACCTATCGCTAAGCCACGCCCCCTTTGAAAACTCGGACAAACAAACAACGCTTCACTGACGGTGACTGACTGACCGACCGTGACTGAATGACATTCAATGACTTACAATGGCGGGAGTTGGCAAATTTCTGATTTCTGATTTACCACAGCAAGTAATAGACAAGTTTTTTAAAGATGACAAGAATATTTAGTCTAGAAGCTTTTCACCATCAGATATTAGCGAGTTGTTTGTCCGAGTTTTCTGCCTGTCGTGACTTTTGCTGTGATATGATTGGACGATGTCTATTCTGGGGCATGGCTTAACGATAGGTCCATTGACTGGACCCTTCCAACAGAGTACTGTAACTAACTGACCTGTCCAGATTGTAGAGTGTGTGAGAGTTCCTCACGACCGTCTCCACCCCAAACTCCTGAGCCATCTTGATGATGGCTCCGTCTCTCTCCTTCCCGTACGGCTCAGAGTCATACTCGAACGTCAGGCGGGTCACCTTCCACTCCTATAGGAAACACAACAGCATCAATAAAAGCAGAGCATTCTCTGCACACTTACAGGCTGGCTCCAGTACCAGCGTTGCTTCAACTTCACGTTGTATCTGCTCCACCTAGCGTTGCGTTAACGTCATGTTCTACCTGCTCCACCGTCATTTGCCGCATATAAATATATATATTTTTCCACCTCAGCGTATCAGCCGTTCGTCATCCATTTCTGCAACGAGCTTCAAGCACCTGTGGTGATTCACAGTTGAATTCACGTCAATAAAAAGAGCTAGCGCTAGCTGAATAGCATAGCTAAAAAGTCCCCTCTCCACATCCTACGTGTTAGTGGCGGTGGGTGGACGCTGCAATCTATGACACTTGTGCCATCCCTTGAGTAGCTGCACCTCTGAAGAGCACTCCCTATTGGTTTTCTATTGAGTTCTGAACACTGAAGGCTATTCGTTTGTGCTCTGCTGTATCCGCAATTACCATGACTGCCTATTGTACCACAAAACACCTGTCTGGTATTCTGGTAAATGGACTGCACTTATATAGCGCCTTTATCCAAAGCGCTTTACAACGGCCTCTCATTCACCCATTCACACACACATTCACACACCAATGGCGGCAAGCTACCATGCAAGGCGCCGGCCTGCTCACTGGGAGCAATTTGGGGTTCAGTGTCTTGCCCAAGGACACTTTGACATGGTGCCAGCCAGGACTCGAACCACTGATCTGCCAACCTTGCGATCATTAGACGGCGGCTCTCTCTCACATCCTCTTCAGACTAGAATGACTCTTTTTATAAACAACTGTTTCTCTATCCTGGTGTGTCACACACTAGGCCCAGCCTACCTGTTCAGAGACCTCTAACAGAACTCTGAATTAAATTACTGAAATGCCAGTGGTGGCATTTATAGAGAACTACATCTTTTTGTTGTTGTCGTATTTAACCTTTATTTAACCAGGCAGGCCAATAAGAACTAATTCTTAGAACTAAACAGGCATGCATGGGACAGACAGTAAGCAGCCAACAGGGAGGGTTTGGAAAATCACTAGAGGGTTGAGAAACAGTTGCATGTGTCAGTAAGAAAGCGCCAGTGAGTCAGTACAATTCAAGCAGAGATCGTCTATTACTTGACCACAGTCATTACTACAGCATTTGAAAGGGTTCTGTAAAGACAGATTATCAGGTCCTTTCTGAAACGAACGCAGAGTTTCTTTGATGCACTGTCAATGGGTGACATATGACTATTATTCACCTCTGTTGTTGTGAACAGCATATTTCAGCAATATCCTACTACTTTGGGGAGCTGACAAATCACGATCCATAACAGACAAAAATCTCATGTGGTACTACAATCAAAATGCATGGTGTACTACTAACATAACCTCAAAGCCGTCGCATGGAGGACGTCGTCCAGTTCAATGGCTCAAGGAGGGGTGCGCTAGTTCTACACAACCCGCCCACTGTCCCCCAGACCACTCATCATCAGAGGACACTGTCCGTCCGAAATCTAGGTGTAATTGCAGTATACAGAGTAGATTGTCCTACAAAGACACTTAGATTTAGATTTAGTAATCAAAAAATTCATTAGACCCCTATACTTTCTTTTATTTTATTATTTGTTTCTTTTTATTATTACTACTCAATCTTTTCAGTTTGTAAAGCGTCTTTGAGTGTCTACAAAAGTGCTATATAAGTCTAATGTATTATTATTATTATTATTATTATTATTATTATTTATTATTATTATCATCCCTGAGTAGAAGCCTTGCTACATCACATCCACCAAAGACAGCTGGTAATATGGGGGAGGAATTGATACACAGGAAGTGTGTATTATTAGGCTAATCTAAGGATCGATTTCCTGGACACGGATTTAGCGCAACACCGGACAAAGAAGCATCTTCAAGTGATTCACCGCTGAAAGTGTGATTTAGTCCAGGAGGACTAGGCTTAATCTGGGCCCAGGAAACCAGTCTGAATTTTTTAGAAAAGGCTATCAGTAAACTATCAGTAAAATAACTGGGGGAGTTTTAAATGGGATGACCAGACAACCACTTCCTTTTAAAAAACGAATTTAAGTGCCAACTAGAGAGGGATAGCCTAATTGAGGAGCTTGAGAAAATGATGTCATGCGCTTGGACACCATTCAAACATGTGTTAACCATTCAACCATGTCAAACCTCGACTAATTGGATGAAAAACACCGACCTTGAAGAGACGGGGAAAAACCTCTGCAGGCTGGCCTCGTACCACAAACAGCCTGGAGTTCAGTTTACGCAGACTTGAGTCCAGGTCCTCCAAAGACTCCAATAAAAACCTGGAAATGTGGGAAAACTCAATCAATCATCCTGACTCAATCAAATGTGCGCAGACTTGGGCAACTGAGAAACCTTGTTAACTGAGGAAGAGATTATTTTGGGGGTAAACAGTCCCTATAGGAGCCCATGGAACATCTGACAGGACAGTCAGGTGACATGATTATAGGCACTCCCTTGTCTTAAATTCACACTGTGGAAGAAATACTTCAAATCACCTAGCCTACTATTTGACACTGAGACATTTAGAGTGAAGTTATTTTCTAGTGACCCCGTTTGTATCGTTAGCAGTTAGTGATGCCAGTAAAACAGAGCAGTTCATGCAGAGACCGTATATTACTATAGCCTTGCTATCATAGATAGTTGGGGGGTATTCCATCAACGTCACTAAAGTCAAGTCAAGTCAAGTCAACTTTATTTGTATAGCACATTTACGTACAGCAATGCCAAAGTCAGTGCTTCACAGTAAAAATAGATAAATGCAGGAAATAAGTAAGCACAATAAACACAATACAATGTAATACAAAATATGGTAAAATTAAAAGAGAAGAAAAAGGACTAAAAACAATAAAACAATAAGACAATAAGAGCCAGGGACTTACGATTTTAAAAAAAAGGAAAATCTCGCGAGACTTATCATAAAACACAGGTTTTTTTGACAGGTCTCGCGAGACTTATCAAAAATAAACCTGGATTTTTCTTTTAGCGACTTTGATGGAATACCCCCCGCGTAGCCGTTGCAAGCCAACTCTATCTGAACTCAAAACAGTTCAGCTGACATCACGAATAACGTGGAAGTTGCCGTCCAACGTGTCTGTCTGTTGCACACGTCGCTGACGATCATTCATAACATTGTAAAAGGCATGTCGAGCGTTTCTGTTTCTGCAATAATAATACTATTAAAACTAACCTCCATCTGTTCACTCCGACGTTAGCAGACCCAGCGAACCACGGATCCAGAATATAAACACAGCGTATAGTCTCCGCGCCGTTCAGGGCTTCTTGTAGAGACAGATTATCGTGTAGTCGCAGCCCTTTGCGAAACCAATGCACGGAATTGACGACCATGATTTCAGATCATGCCATTCCGATAAGAAAACGTATGCATTGAATTGAAAGATCTTGTATAAGCGACGTTTTTTGGTGTCTCCCCCAAGTCGGTCAACAGCGATAAGTGGGTGGAGCATCGATGTTGACAGTTTTTCCGATACGTAACCGTTTTCTTCATCTCTCTTCTTCCATTGGTCAGCGAGTGACATACGTCACTGTATGGAAATGAGCAACGTCGTTAGACGAGCACCGATTGGTTGCTTCGCACGTGTAGACCAAGCAGATAGCCCCTGTCACGTTGTGAAGGCTGCTTCGTATTATTATGCATGATTAGAGTTGTTGTCCTATTAGGAAACTGATTGGGGATCAGTTTTCACTACTTTTTGTCCGGTGTTACACATTGTGAGAGTTATATTAAACCGACCCTAAAGCAGCTAGTGTGTGATCAATGTGCGCAATCTGATCTCGAAACTAAAAACTTCGTAGCCTACTGTCGAATCACAGGGGTAAAATAAATCTCCATTGGAGATGCATATTAGTCTATTATTTATAGCATTTTTATTTCAGGTGTGAGTTGTTTTTTCCACCACTCGGTGGCGTGTTAACCCCATCTATGTGCTGCTATAACCTGCTGGAGTGTATGCTTGTGAATCATCAGGACTTAGAGACATGTTCTCCAATGCCGTAACATCATGGTACTATAGAACCACAAAGGCCCATAAAACAAGACTCCAGACAGCCCAAAATAAACTGGTTAGGCTTCTGCTAGGCCTCAACCCTAGGACACATCTAACCGCTGCTCATTTTTTGAGCCTTGATTGGCTACGAGTAGTTGACAGAGTGCAGCAGCTTGCACTGGGCCTGGTCTTCAAGATACGCTACACCACAAAGACACCCAAGTACCTGTCAACATACTTCCAAAAAGTGAACAACGTCCACACATACAACACCAGAGGAAGCTCCACGAACCACGTTCAACCGCGTTGCACCACAAACAAGGGGTTAAACTCGTTTGCAAACTATGCAGTAAAAATGTGGAACGCCCTTCCTATAATCTTAAAGGAGTGCAAAACACTGCCCACCTTCAAAACCACTCTCAAAAAACATTTACAGGAGGCTGCAATCCGTAACTGGACCCTCTAAATCAAAAATCAGATTAAAAGACCCGAACTACCCACTGTACATACTTTGTGTTTTGTCCCCCGCCCCCACCTGTGGTGTATGTCCCCACCTGTCCTACCCGCTGTACATACCTTATGTTTTGTTGTATTGTTCTTCCCATGATGGATGTGTGTTTATCTTGTAGATAGTAATAGTTATTTGTCTGTATTATCTTGTAGATAGTACTAGCTTTTTTGTCTGTCTTACATGTAACGATGAATTGAGAATCAAGGACCCCAATTGAAATAAGCCAGTGGCTTTCTTGGGTTTTTATCCTGTTAGTTGACCTTGTATGTAATATGTACTTTCATGTACCTACTTCTGCAAATCTTCTAATAAAGTTTTCAATCAATCAATCAATCAATCTCCATAATGACCAGCACTCGAGTTGAACCCCCCCCCTGAAATAAAAACAGTAAAAATCATCCCCCTTCTAAAACTGCCATCCCCCCTTTCCATCCCTTATGTAATTGTATCAATGAACGTGGTATTACTGCTATTTCAACATTTAGTTTTGCGCATATTGAGTAAAATACTGTGGGCGAGGGGGCACGGACACATGCATTGACATTTTTACCAAGTCACTGACACTGAACACTGACGCTGTGGGCAGTGGCGTAGCGGACGGGCCCGCAAGCGACGCACCGCGGGGGGGCCCCAGCCACTAGGGGGCCCCCTAACATTGGATCCATATTTATTTTTATTTATTTTATAATTTAAAAAAATACAAAACAAAGAAAATAAGTGGCCCTTCATTGTGTCAACCTTAATTTTAATATATAGGCCTATATGAAAAAATATATACATAGTTAGCCGTATCCAATAGCAACATGACTTTGACATCACACGTAGGCAGCGAGACACAAGGAAAATGAGCAAGCGAAAATACAATACAAAGTACAATAAGCATTCTTTAGGTGGTGGTAGATTCTCTATTCGGACATTATAGCCGCTATATGTGGGACTGTCTGTCCGATATTGTAAAAAAATAAAATAAAAAATTTATGTTTACGGAAGTACATGTATTATCTCGGCGGTTAGTCGAGTGAAAGAAAAACAACATACAGATGATAATTCACACAATATAATACCACGAAAGCGTACAGCACTAAACAATAACATTTATTTGGGCAGCATCACACTCAAACTCAGGCAGAAGGGCAGGGTCCGGCCAGGTTCACAGTCACAGGCTGTCAGTGCATCATACAGGTACATAATTCAGCATGGTTAGGCTATATATAGCTGGTTATGTTTCTATTCTACTATTCTATTCTACTTCTGCTGTCTGCGTCTCCCTGGGTATTCCTAGACCAGATGGCAAACATTAAAGAAATGCCACAATATAGCAGGACTTAAGAAACGAGATGTCCAACAAAGGATTTGACTAACCCTGGCCAATTTTACGCAACAAGTAGACTCTGATGCAGCGGAGACAGGGTTGCCAGATGGGCTGGTTTTTGGTGGATTTAGACGTTTTTAGATTGGTTAGGTTGGAAATTCTCAATCCCATCTGGCAACCCTTAGCGGAGAGTCTACAGCTTGTATGTTTACAGATATCGCGCTGCTGTGCACACCACACTTTGTTAAAAGAAATAAAGCTTGTACTTTTCTACTTATAATACATTCTACTGATGTAGTCTACCATTTGGTTTTAGTTGCTCTCACTTGTTTGTACCTTTTGCTAAGTCAAGCATTTAGAATGTAGAGTGCATATTGCGAAATTTCGCAACGTCAATAACGCATCGGCCTCTAAAAAACGCACTTTTTTTTTTTTACTCCGTTGCGAAAGGGGCCCCGGGATTTTGCGCTACGCCACTGGCTGTGGGGATGCTCAAATTGTCCCCATATGATCAAATCCACCATCCCTCCTGATTTTCTTTTACAACTTGAGTACTGATAATGACTATAGGTTATGGCATTGGGCCCGGTGTGAGTAGTCTATACTCTTCTAAAAACAAAGACGTTGGGTGTCTGAGGAATTTGCTTTTTAAAATGGATGGCAAACTTCCTGGATGCCAAACTATCTTTTCAACTTTTGCGAATCCATTTTAAATGCATTGGGCTATTTGCTATACAGCAGTGATCCTCAATCCTGGCCCTGGAGAGTCTAGTAGCCTACTGGTTGGTAGGTAGGTTATGTCCCAGCTCCCCCAGTGAAACGTGATTCAGCTAATCAAGGTGTTGAGATCAGTTGATTGGTTCAATCAGGTGTGATAGCACTAGGCTGGGACAAGGAACAGCTGCCACTGTGTCTCGCCGGAAGCGAATTTGCGAAACCTAGGATGGTAGGGGGTGGTAGGGCAATACCGCTACCTGATTGGTTGGCGAAGCACTCCCTCATTGCCCCCTCATTGGCTGGCAATACCGCTACCTGATTGGTTGGCGAAGCACGCAATACCGCTACCTGATTGGTTGGCGAAGCACTCCCTCATTGCCCCCTCATTGGCTGGCGAGTCTACCATCTAAAGCCAGACTCCTTGCTATTCATAGCTTTCATGTGACGTCACAGCATAGTGGAAACGCCCACCTGACGGGCAAAAGGCACTTTTTGCGGGCAAAACCCACGGGCAAAACCCATTTTTTGCGGGTTAATAACTTTGATTTCCCGTGGGTTAGGAAAGTAATTCCAACGTGTCCGGATAGAGTAGAAGACAGGGAATCCAACACTATTTGAATGGAGTCGATCCTCCACTCCTATCACCGTGGACACAGCAAGGAGCGAATTCCCGGATATAAATATTCCCTCGCCTCGCTGACAGCGGGAGTTGGGAGTTTCGTCCAGCAGCCGGTGAACGCCCGGTTGATCGAGTTTCATATTAAAAGTATATCTTCTCGGGGTGTCAGCGCGGTGGTTAAGGGCTCAAAATGACCGTATACTGATGGTGAATTTAGCAATAATAGTCTTATGTTTGTACCACCTCCATAACCGGTGTTATTCACGGGAAAAGCCGGTCAAGGAGGCACCCTTTGCAGGTCAATAACTTTGATTCTCCGGGGGTTAGGAAAATAATTCAACGTGTCCGGATAGAGTAGAAGACAGGGAATCCAACACTATTTGAATGGAGTCGATCCTCCACTCCTATCACCGTGGACACAGCAAGGAGCGAATTCCCGGATATAAATATTCCCTCGCCTCGCTGACAGCGGGAGTTGGGAGTTTCGTCCAGCAGCCGGTGAACGCCCGGTTGATCGAGTTTCATATTAAAAGTATATCTTCTCGGGGTGTCAGCGCGGTGGTTAAGGGCTCAAAATGACCGTATACTGATGGTGAATTTAGCAATAATAGTCTTATGTTTGTACCACCTCCATAACCGGTGTTATTCACGGGAAAAGCCGGTCAAGGAGGCACCCTTTGCAGGTCAATAACTTTGATTCTCCGGGGGTTAGGAAAATAATTCCAACGTGTCCGGATAGAGTAGAAGACAGGGAATCCAACACTATTTGAATGCTGTCAATCCTCCACTCCTATCACCGTCGTGTATCTTGATAGTTCTTCATGAGTGAGGTGGTCTAAATAGTAGGCAGCCATGTTGAGCGATGTTGCTATGATACTTTTGCCCGTCAGGTTGGTGGTTGCTAGGGAAGAAACCACGTGACTGAAAGCTATGAATAAGCTATAGCTTGGGCTAACGTAAACGGCTAACGTAAACGCTAGCATGCGGCGTGTGAACGGGTTGAAATGCACGCCCAGAGAAGTTAGAAGTCATAAGGAAACATGTTTATTGACTGGGCAACACAGTGTAAAAATACACAGCTTCATAAAATAAACCAGAAACACTCATTCTGCAGTCTGCACGTTTTATTCCGATATTAACCACCCACAAACCATATTACTGCATAAGCAACCACACAGGGGAAATACAGTATCAAAGGAGCAGTACATTTCAGGAACATTTCAGAACTTTAGGAGTTGTTTAAACTTGAACTCTCTTAGATTATATTCAAGCCGATCTTCAGACTTAATGTTCATGGCTGCCTCGATATTTTCCCTCTCTCGCTCGTCTTTTCCCTCGCTCACTTCTCCTTCAGTAGTCTACCTTAATTGATACAAAATGTAAAATGTTAGACATGTTAGAAGGGTGGGGAACAATGAGACTGTTACACTTAGAATGTGTTTTTGAGATTAGATTGCAAGTGGACAGCGAGAAACATTGCTGTTTAAACTTGTAATATGCGTCTCCAAAAAAGTGTTCCACTGACCACCTCTGTCCACTTGTGTCCAGATGTCATTGACAGTTCAGCCAAGTTCCTCAGCAAGCATCCAGCGTAGATAATAATATATATATATACATATATTAGATAGAAAGGATAACGTACACATCTGCTCGCATCGGTTAACATTCCGGAAAGAGGAAGATTTATTTGGCGCTCTAACATTTATAGACATGAATGTAGCATGAGTATGCAAATGAGATCAACAGTCAACGTCAACAACGTGAACGTGACATGTTTCTTTATGACTTCTAACACTGTAGCTGATCGGCTTGAATATAATCTAAGAGAGTTCAAGTTTAAACAACTCCTAAAGTTCTGAAATGTTCCTGAAATGTTCTGCTCCTTTGATACTGTATTTCCCCTGTGTGGTTGCTTATGCAGTAATATGGTTTGTGGGTGGTTAATATCAGAATAAAACATGCAGACTGCAGAATGAGTGTTTCTGGTTTATTTTATGAAGCTGTGTATTTTTACACTGTGTTGCCCAGTCAATAAACATGTTTCCTTATGACTTCTAACTTCTCTGGGCGTGCATTTCAACCCGTTCACACGCCGCATGCTAGCGTTTACGTAAGCCGTTTACGTTAGCCCAAGCTATAGCTTATAGCAAGGAGTCTGGCTTTAGATGGTAGACTCGCCAGCCAATGAGGGGGCAATGAGGGAGTGCTTCGCCAACCAATCAGGTAGCGGTATTGCGTGCTTCGCCAACCAATCAGGTAGCGGTATTGCCAGCCAATGAGGGGGCAATGAGGGAGTGCTTCGCCAACCAATCAGGTAGCGGTATTGCCCTGCCACCCCCTACCATCCTAGGTTTCGCAAATTCGCTCCCCGGAACCAGGCTGGGGAATCACTGGTATACGGTATGCAAATCTCTGTAATGACTTGCACTGTAAAATATTATTGATTTTTGAGAGACCATGCCCTTTTCGACACCTTCTCACAGGACGACATTTGAGTGATATCGATTGTATTAATAGCTGTATACCGCAAACCCTCTTTCAACATAATATATTCTCGGTGGGAATGTGATGAATCACTTGTCATTAAGACACAACGTAAGGAAGTCATCTTATTTCTGTAACACCAGGTACATTTTTTTTTTTATAATACCACCTAAATGCACTATGATTATTAAACCTGATTTTACAGAGGCTGCTGCCGGTGAGTCATCTTAACTGAGATATGATTGCATTATCTCACGGTTAAATTTAAAACCTTTAAACGGCACAAGGAAAGGCAGAGCACGTGGAAAGGCACATCATGTACTGTAATGGGAAAAAGATGTAATACTGCCTGTATACACATGTAAGCATTTAGCAATACTTGCAAAATTCACACAGAATATCTCCCTGCAAGCCGTACCTAATCAAGTTAGGAATGCTCCCTCTGTATGCGTGTGTGTGTGTGTGTGTTTGTGTGTGTGTGTGTGTGTGTGTGACACACTTAAAGTGTGATATTAAACAGTACAGTGTATACTGTACCATGCAAAACCCTCTTTCCTCACCTCTCCCAGAACATGATATAAAAAGTTGCTTTATTAGGAATAGCCCCTTTAGATATGCTATCTTGTTTTCGAGGGGGTCCTGAAACATTCCTAATGAGAAGCGTAATATTGACTTAATAAAGCAGAATGTATTGCGGTTTCAACTTCATATCAAATAATCTTATCATTATAATAACATTTCCTTTATAATTCTAATAATACACTCCTATCGGATACTGTATATGATTAAAGCACACTACCATACAACACTGACCTTGACTTTCACACCTTAAAGTTAAGCTGCCTCAGTCTCCTCACCCAGCACTTCCTCGTTTAGGGAAAACAGGTGCTTCTGTTCCATGCTACATTAACTGTAATTCATGTCTTGCCAGACCAGGTTGTCTTCCTTGCCAGTTAACACACGAGTGAGTTTTTAAACGACTCCATGGCAGAGACTGTGTATTGACCTACTAGTAATCACACACAGACTATTTCCCCAAACTGTTGGTCTGGTAATCACTTTCTGATAGACCAACTGACAAACTTTAAAAGGACCACATGTACTGTATGTCTGAAACAGACAAAATGTAACCATGACAGTTTACTGAGAGGAAAAAAATAAAACAAATCAAGTCATAACAGTGTCATAATGTTACGTCTTCACACACTGTAAAACAGGTATTATGAGATAGTAGTTCATTAGTTCGTTATTAATAGTTCATCACAGTTGCCTAGTTGACAATGTGTGAAGACTGTTTTGACTGACCTTCTTTGACTGAGTGTGTGTGTGTGTGTGTGTGTGTGTGTGTGTGTGTGTGTGTGTGTGTGTGTGTGTGTGTGTGTGTGTGTGTGGCAGGCTGGACTGTACCATCTGTAACGTCACCCCCCCAGCCTGCTCCACATCCACCATCCGACACTTTCCCAGGGAGAACGACGACCAACACATCATCAGCTTTTGGCTACAGGCTCCCAAGAGGGCCTTCATGATTGTACTTCTGTGTTGTGCTCTCTCCCTGAGGAAGTGAACATCACCCCCCCCACACACACACACACGTTTGGTCTGTCATCAGATGCGGGGACTCCACTTGAGCCAACCACCTCGTCCTTCTATCTCCCTCTGAACTTTCTGTGAAGAAGAGAGACCCAGGGACCCATATTTTGCTTAGAGCAAAAAAATCATACTCGTAAGACTTTTCACTTTTCAAAAAATGCCAGTCGAGAGAGGACGCTGGCGTTGCTTGTTTTCGCCGCTTCTCCGGCGGAAATCTAGATATACTTGCGGTATACAGAGTAGATTGTCCTACAAAGACATTTAGATTTAGTAATCTAAAAATTAATTAGACCCCTATACTTTCTTTTATTTCTTTTTTTGTTTCTTTTTATTTTACTACTCAATCTTTTCATGTGATGGTAGCAAACACGTCTGTTTTGATTCAGAGCGATGTTCTCCGGTATTTGGTTTGAGGGGTACCAACATTAAAATAAGCATAATATCTTCAACTCATTTCAATGTAGATTATTTGTATGATACATAATTTGATAGCTTACAATCTGCACGTTCATAATCAGAATATTTTTTTACCTTGCCCTACTTGAGAACTTTTTCACCGGACCCTGTCACATATTCATTGTTATAACCACCAGTGGTGGTTGTGCATACCATGCAGGGTGAGCCATGTGCCAAAATGTTTTTCGACCTCTCTAGTCCCCTGTATAACTTCTTCTGTAACCACTATGTGTCACAAAAGTATGATACTCCTTGTCTCCAAAGACTGCTTGAAATTCACTGGACAAGCCATTATGATGTCACAAGGTGCACTGCTGAAAATGAAGACCATCTTCTCACTATCCTGTCAGAGATCTCAGAGGAGGATGATGCCACAGTTGATTTGTGCACTGAGGCATCAGGCCTGTTAATTCAAATTAAGAGGCATCATTTCTTTGAGATTGACAAATTATTTCTAGTGCTTGCTGTCTTGAAACCAGCGAATTGTGCACTGCTTGTGAGGTTGTTGGGGCCTCACCGGAGTCCTTAAAAGACATCCGTAAAGATGATTGCTAGACAGAGCTTTCTCCGGCACCTTCTGGGGATGACTCACATCCTCTAGAGAGAAGGAGAACATTGAGTAAACACATTGGTGAAAATGTTGTGCTCTCAACTGTGGGTCATACAGATTCTGATGATTCCACCATCACCCCATTGTCAGTCTCTGAAAGGATCCCTGCTCAACATCCTTTACAGGGCCATTGCTACTAGTTTATAACCTCTGGGCCACCTACTGCCCAAGTTGTCCACCTATTATTTCTACCAGCCCACCCTGGCACCCTAATATAGCAGGCTTACTGTGTGAGAGGCAGACCTGGGTTCAATTCATTTAAAATAATTTCATATACTGTAGAACCAATGGAATAGTCTCCATTTGGCACTCCAGGCAGTCTCAAGTTGCTCAAGGTATTACAGGTTCAACATTCAAGCAGTTTCTCAACCACTCTGTTGCTGACTGTGAAGTTCTAAGAAAGCAGAACTGATAAGATGATAATTAGTCATGGCCTTGAGAGAAACCATCCCCTCATTAGTACACTTACACCCGGCTCAAACGCTTCAAAAGAAATGTATCTTTATGTACGCGTTTGCGCACTGAAATCGATAGGTGTAAGCTGAGACACAGCTGCTTTTCCCCTGCTGTCTGTGTCCTTGCAGACCATGTTCAACCAATCTCTGTATACTGAAATAAATGGATTGCTGTTTTTATTGAATAAAGATGAAAAGAAAATAGGAGGGGGAAAAAAAACGAAATTGAATGGCACTAGAAATTATGACTTCCGTTGCAAAGAGCCAACAGAAGCAGATTGCTCTGAGGTAAAGATGGGACGTGTGTATCCTCTGTCCCAGTTTCCTGTTGAAATCACACAATCCAAGCTTGGTCGCAAGATTGGGGAAGACTGACTGAAGGCCAGGGGGGAAGATTGAAGATCCAAGGCGAACTATCTTTTGCCTTGATCCCTGGTGAAAAAGGGCTAATAAAAAAAAAACATAGGACTGTTGAAGGAGGCATGTTTATCTATTTCTATATTGCCAGTGAGGCCGTTCCCAATTCCCCTTATAAAGCTTGATGATTGCTTTAACCACAGTCATTTCCCACAATCCACCCTGGGGTCTTAAAGCACCACAATATAGAACATCTGGGTTTTATGAGACTTCCAATGGTGCTATCCTTCATTGTTGATTCTCTCCCTGCCACATAATATGATTCAATTGGGACATGGATGTGTTACAAGACTGTGGCAGGGATTCAATCTATTGTGGATAGTGGCTTCCTGCAAAAACTACATGATTTGCACTGCAGTGTATCCCAGAATTAGGGAATGACAGCTCATTTAGAGGATGACAGTTGGGCGCCGCACGAAACCATTCTGTTCTGAAGGAAATCCTGGTGGGGAATTAATCCAACACATACAATTGGACTACACATTTCTGAATCATGTGTCAACCCATCTGGAATTGAATGTGCAATCACAAGTAGTACCTCATTCCGAATGCTGCTAGATTGAAAGTAGATACAATGTCAAGATTCATTAGTCCAGCACCGAATGAAATTGAGAAGAATGAACTCTGAATTACATTGGAAGCAGCCGGTCTCAGTGGGTTTCACACTATAAGGCCCACCACGATGACAACACACTGGCGGTATCATCATCAAACGTGTGGACTGTTAGTGAGTGACAACTGCACCCCTGATTCTCTGTGAAATAGTGGAGGAGTAGACAAGTGCTTAGGGGATTGGTTGACGGTAGATACAACATCCTGACGATCAGATGGTGGTGGTAACCATAAAGGATAGAACATTCCCATTCATTACCTGGCAGCTGTCACCACAGAGAGTACAGTGTGTCCATCTGCTGCAAGTAGACCCGTGCAACTGCTGCAAGACACTGACAGACTGACTGTTGAGGAGTTAGACAGACTGTCAGACAGCTGCAGAGGCAGATAGACTACGGACATCCGTCAGACAGGTACGCTAACAGACTCCCAGACAAACATAGTGATATTCACAACCCATCACAATTCAGCAATGGCATTTGTGTAGTTCTACAATTTTACATGATACTGTAGTTGCTCTGCTTACTGTACTGTAGGTGAATTACATTTAAAGAAATGCATGATACAAAGTGTTTGGGGATACATATTTGGGAAAGTAACGTAATCAATTCTGAATGCAAAACCAACATAGATTTCAGGAATTGTATATTTCTATCCCCTTGAGATGGAGAGAAATTAAGCCTACTACATCTCAGGCTACCTGTGTGTCTGTGTACTGTAGTGTCTAGTGTGTTATGGTGAAAGAGAGAGCTTATGAGGCTTGAAAACAGCACCAATGCCACTTGCCTCCCTAACCTCAAACAGTAGAGCCTTTCTAACAGAGCCCAAACACTCTACTCATTAAAACTGCTAATTGAGCCACCCCACAGCATCAGATTCCCTAGCTGCACCCAAAGAACCAGGTCTGTCTTCAGCAGAACATGCTGTTACTCTTTGTTAAGATCACCATCTGAACTCAGTTCACTGGGGAGAAAGGACAGGTATACAGTATACAGTACTATTCCTTGGCTGTACATCCGCTACCTCTAGATTTCTAATGAGAGGAAATTGAGAAGGCGAGAGCATGACTTCATAGATTCCCATGAGTTTCTCTACAGAAGGTTGCGATTAAGCTAAACAAACACATAGCTTGTGTTTGAGGGAAATTCCATCCACCTTCAAGCCAACTATATTTCAGGTTGTCATTTGATCTAATGATTGGGACAATAAAACCTTGTGTTTTGGTGCAGGATGGGTATTTACAGCAAGGAATAAATACCCCTTGTTTAAGAGAGATCAATCTGTGATACCAGAGTGAAGAACTGAAGAGCTATTGTTTTCACTCTCAATTTGAATTAACTTGATAACCTGAAATAGATACATAGCGTAGCATGCACTGAATAAACACACTCTTGATTCAATGAGCAAAGAGAGACAATGTGTAGTTCGTGGGAAAAGGTTGTGTTAAAGCAAAGCTAGTTCTCAGGTAAGGTACTACTACTAACACAATGCTTAAGTGGGCAAACATTTAAGACCATTTAAGAAATAGAAATTGATCATGTTTAAATTATGATGAATTCGAAATGAATCATAAGTCATACTAGCCAAGGTTTCCTCATAGGTTTTCTCAGAGAATGCTTTTATACAGCACAAAATATGTTACACGAAGTATCAACATTTTTATTCTCGATTTTTTTCAATTTCTTATTTATTAAGCAAGTGTAAAGCATTGGTCAACATAATGAAATTAGCAACGTTACACCAACAACTGGAGGCAGTATTTGATAAGGCAATTTACTTTACAGGGGTTAGTTAATAGTGCATGTTTTGTGCCGTTCAGATTCAACAGACATACACCCTCATTACCGCAAAGCACAAGTAGGCTCAGCCTTCCTCAGAACAAGATTTACACATTCTACTAACAGTGAATCCAAAGGAACAGATCTGCATATCAAATTCCTATTCTTTGTTCTCAGGCCTTTAATGGTTTGACTGCTGTGCAGCAGATTTAGGCCGCAGCCCGGCTATGTTAATCAAAGTACTTGAGAGAAATACATAATGAGCTGGGCCTCTGCTGAAACCTCACCACCCTCAAACCATATCAGTGGGAAATTGGCTAAAAAAAAAGTTGATGATTATTCTGCTTTAAAAAAAACTTTTTTACTTTCATTGGATTTGACATTTGAAGCTGCCCCCAGAAGCTGGAAAACTTTTGAAAAAGCTGAACTATGATGCCGGGGTTATGTGTCACTGGGCACAGTGCCCCTGGTTGTTCTGCCATGTTCTGGATGGAAGATAACAAGCTTCTCTTTTTTCAAAGCCTGGCCTTAACCCCTGCTACGGGGCCGAGAGAGGTCTGTATACAGTGGCCTGTGATCTTGTGATCTGACACAGATGTAAGGACTAGGTGGAGATGGGAGATGGGAGATGGGGAATAGGCAAAGACCTTAGGTTTTTCAAACACATCGACAGAGATGAAGATGGTAACAGAGGAAAAACCCTCTCCAGATGGTCTAGCCGTTTAGCAATTCCAGGGTAGAACTCCATTTATCACTGGAACATTATCTGCGAGTCAGAGGGAATAAATGGCTGTGTTGACCACTACGGCTCCCCAGTCAGGCTCTGGACCATCTGGTACAGCACTGCCAGAGCCACACCTGATGCCTGGTTCATCTCCCTGCTGCTGGAAATGAAAAAGGGCGGATGGATACATTATTTATAAGTACAGTGTGTCCCCTCTATAGCCCTGGGATGCATGTGTTGCACATGTGTTTCATATCATTCCTCATTCCATTCCATTCCATGCTTTACAATGAGCCCATCCTCTGATTTCTTCCTCCACCAGCCTCCCCTGACACACATACACCTACACACACACACACACACACACACACACACACACACACACACACACACACACACACACACACACACACACACACACACACACTCAGTCAAAGAAGGTCAGTCAAAACAGTCTTCACACATTGTCAACTAGGCAACTGTGATGAACTATTAATAACGAACTAATGAACTACTATCTCATAATACCTGTTTTACAGTGTGTGAAGACGTAACATTATGACACTGTTATGACTTGATTTGTTTGATTGTTTTCCTCTCAGTAAACTGTCATAGTTACATTTTGTCTGTTTCAGACATACAGTACATGTGGTCCTTTTAATGTTTGTCAGTTGGTCTATCAGAAAGTGATTACCAGACCAACAGTTTGGGGAAATAGTCTGTGTGTGATTAGTAGGTCAATACACAGTCTCTGCCATGGAGTCGTTTAAATACTCACTCGTGTGTTAACTGGCAAGGAAGACAACCTGGTCTGGCAAGACATGAATTACAGTTAATGTAGCATGGAACAGAAGCACCTGTTTTCCCTAAACGAGGAAGTGCTGGGTGAGGAGACTGAGGCAGCTTAACTTTAAGGTGTGAAAGTCAAGGTCAGTGTTGTATGGTAGTGTGCTTTAATCATATACAGTACCCGATAGGAGTGTATTATTAGAATGATAAAGGAAATGTTATTATAATGATAAGATTATTTGATATGAAGTTGAAACCGCAATACATTCTGCTTTATTAAGTCAATATTACGCTTCTAATTAGGAATGTTTTAGGACCCCCTCGAAAACAAGATAGCATATCTAAAGGGGCTATTCCTAATAAAGCAACTTTTTATATCATGTTCTGGGAGAGGTGAGGAAAGAGGGTTTTGCATGGTACAGTATACACTGTACTGTTTAATATCACACTTTAAGTGTGTCACACACACACACACACACACACACACACAAACACACGCATACAGAGGGAGCATTCCTAACCTGATTAGGTACGGCTTGCAGGGAGATATTCTGTGTGAATTTTGCAAGTAATGCTAAATGCTTACATGTGTATACAGGCAGTATTACATCTTTTTTCCATTACAGTACATGATGTGCCTTTCCACGTGCTCTGCCATTCCTTGTGCCGTTTAAAGGTTTTAAATTTAACCGTGAGATAATGCAATCATATCTCAGTTAAGATGACTCACCGGCAGCAGCCTCTGTAAAATCAGGTTTAATAATCATAGTGCATTTAGGTGGTCTTATAAAAAAAATTGTACCTGGTGTTACAGAAATAAGGTGACTTCCTTACGTTGTGTCTTAATGACAAGTGATTCATCACATTCCCACCGAGAATATATTATGTTGAAAGAGGGTTTGCGGTATACAGCTATTAATACAATCGATATCACTCAAATGTCGTCCTGTGAGAAGGTGTCGAAAAGGGCATGGTCTCTCAAAAATCAATAATATTTTACAGTGCAAGTCATTACAGAGATTTGCATACCGTATACCAGTGATTCCCCAGCCTGGTTTCCGGGGAGACACAGTGGCAGCTGTTCCTTGTCCCAGCCTAGTGCTATCACCTGTGGCGTAGCGGACGGGCCCGCAAGCGACGCACCGCGGGGGGGCCCCAGCCACTAAGGGGCCCCCCAACATTGGATACAAACTTTTTTTTCCCCCCAAACGCGAACCGGCACGGTTCTTTGCCGGTGTGAAAGCCCTATATGAGGGGTTCAGCGTCAGTTCGCTTCGGTGCACCTTGCTTGATTGATTGATTGAAAACTTTATTAGAAGATTTGCAGAAGTAGGTACATGAAAGTACATATTACATACAAGGTCAACTAACAGGATAAAAACCCAAGAAAGCCACTGGCTTATTTCAATTGGGGTCCTTGCTGCCTGATTGTCTGTCCCTGTGTCATTCACTCTCAACATGGATACAAGTACAATAAGCATTCTTTAGGTGGAGGTAGATTCTCTATTCGGACATTATAGCCGCTATATGTGGGACTGTCGGTCCGATATTGTAAAAAAAAAAAAAAAGTTACGGAAGTACCCCAGTGAGCAATAGACGTCTTTTCAACCTCGCGTCTACAATATAACCAATATAGACCAGCTATATTACGGCTATATTTTCTACTTATCTTAAATGCATGAAAACCGTTATTAAACCCCTCTAAACTGTCAGAATACGTCCCAGACGTCATGTAGTATGAGATTCCATGTAGTCTAGCATAGTTATTCATGCGGAAGTGGTGGTTTAAATTGCGTCTATACGTCGCTGTCCTTTAACCCAGATAAATGCGGTCTGTGTCTAAACCTGTTTTAGTCTAGCAGCACGTTGAGTTTAAATTAATACCCTAAACGCCTGTAGATTGTCAAAATATGTACCAGACCGTCATTTAGTCTGAGATTCCATGTAGTCCAGCATAGTTATTCATGCGGAAGTGGTGGTTTAAATTGCGTCTATACGTCGCTGTCCTTTAACCCAGATAAATGCGGTCTGTGTCTAAACCTGTTTTAGTCTAGCAGCACGTTGAGTTTAAATTAATACCCTAAACGCCTGTAGATTGTCAAAATATGTACCAGACCGTCATTTAGTCTGAGATTCCATGTAGTCTAGCATAGTTTATTCATGCGGAAGTGGTGGTTTAAATTGCGTCTATACGTCGCTGTCCTTTAACCCAGATAAATGCTGTCTGTGTCTAAACCTGTTTTAGTCTAGCAGCACTTTGAGTTTAAATTAATACCCTAAACGCCTGTAGATTGTCAAAATATGTACCAGACCGTCATTTAGTTCCATGTAGTCTAGCATAGTTATTCATGCGGAAGTGGTGGTTTAAATTGCGTCTATACGTCGCTGTCCTTTAACCCAGATAAATGCGGTCTGTGTATATTTTCTACTTATCTCAAATGCATTAAAACCGTTATTAAACCCATTCTATTGTCCTTACGCTCTACTCTATGACTATGAGGCTGGGAAGACAAATCGGCAACACACTACATGAACTGAATTGAGATTATATAGAAAAATAGTCATAGTACCAGGTGTTGATGACTGCAGAGGAGAGTCTATCATTGTAGAGTAATCAGTGGCTTTTCAAACAAAGATCAAAGCACATGAACAACTTTAAACAGGAACAAGTAGCACAGAATGAGAGGAAAGACCAGTTATATTTTAAAAATACAAACGCATTGCTTACAGGCATATTCTTCTTTGTCCTTTTCTTTTAATTCAAAGAGGTCCATAGAAACTGATCGTTAAAAGGAAATATCGTTAAAATGTGCTTTCTTAAATACAAAAAACGTCACATAATAATCGCATTACGTTTTGCTACATGTAACCGGTTGGTTATTAACAACCGCTTTCTTTCGCTACGATTGGAGACGGGTTACCACGTGACCATGGGACGTATTGAATTTCCCGGTTGGAACAGTGAAAAGTAGTATTTTTGGGATGTTTTGTACATTGGCACTACATTATTGTTGTTAAAACACTATTCCACTAATACCATTATTATTATATCGTGGAATGCCTATAGAAACTATTGTTGTGGTTAAACCGTGACCTACATTGACGTGCCAGAGAATGACTACCCTCCCTCGAAACCAACGCGGGTATCGCTTCTCGGCCTTTTGGCTAAGATCAAGTGTATCTGTTCTTATCAGTTTAATACGACATCACCATCGTCAGCACAGATAGTCGCTCCATTTCCACAGCAACGAAAGTGGTGGAGGACTACTGTGCAGCCACTGGCGCCCTGATCAATAGGGGTAAGTGTGAGCTGTTTCTGTCGCAGCACTGGCAGGAGAACCTGGCAACCTCCTTCCCTGTAAAGACGGAAAACATTAAGCTGCTGGGGATCACCTACCAGAAAGATGGAGGAGCCTCCGGCAGCTGGAAGGAGACCATCCGCCAGGTCCAAAAGAAGATCTGTGAGTGGAGTGCACGGCCTCTCACAATGACAGGCAAGATCCTGGTCCTGAAGGCTATTGTTCTTCCCATTCTCCTTTACCTGGGCAGGGTGTTTCCCCCAGACAGAGCAGTATCCAAAACCATCGAAAGGATCATGTTTACCTTTGTCTGGGGGAGCCAGATGGAAAAACTAAAACGCACCACCCTGTACAAAACAGTGGAGAATGGGGGGAAAGGGGTCCCAGACATCCTAAACATCATTAGGGCACAGGGACTCTCCAACCTCATCAACAACATCAACAACAAAGATAGGAAAGCCAGGTTCTTTGAAATATACTATGCCACACCCATCCTCCGGACACTCAGGGTGACCGCATCAATAAATCACACTGTGCCCTACAGCTGGGACCCCCCTCCTGTCTACAAGATATGGAGGGACTTTGCCTTCAAGACAGGATTGTCCGCGGCTGGGCTGGCCTCATGGAAATACAAAGACATTATGACCTTCATAAGGTCGAAGGAAACCATTACTCACCCCAAGGCCAGCACAGCCGTGGACTCCAAACAGGTATGGAAAAACATTAATCATAAATGTACTAACAATAAACAAAAAGACATTGCCTGGATGGCTGCTCATGGTTGTCTCCCCACTAGGGAATTCTTGCATAGGCGGCACATCGCAACGACTGATAAATGCCCCCACGGATGCACGGACACAGAACACATTAACCACCTGTTCTGTGAGTGCTCCGTGGCCAGGCGGGTCTGGGCCCTGTTTGTTCCCTCTGTCTCCCTAAACAGCCTGCTGACCCTGCCCCGCTTGACGGGCGATAACATCCTGTATGGTCCTCCCGGGGGGTGCACAACCCCCCAACTACAACAACAGTGGAGGATCATCAGCGCCGTCAAGCAGGTACTCTGGGAGACGAGGAACATCAGGGTCTATCAGAAACAGAGCGTCCACCTGACAACCCTGAGGAGGAGAATCACCCTCTGCCTCAGGGACCATGCTATTGTTGACTTTAAAAATAACCCGGATCAAGCAAGAGCGGTGTGGGGGGTGGAGAGATGGAAGGACGTCATCCTCTAAACCCCCCCCCATGCCGCGCCGCATCGACCAACCCCCCCCCACCCCGGGCCTACCTCACTACACCACCAGTTCCTGCACTATCACCTTCACCACTGTTCCAGCACAAGCCCTGGTCAGCAGTATCACCATCACAAGGACCAGGAGAGGAGCAGCGCACAACACCAACAGGGAAGTTTACTGCACCTTCCACCACCTACACATGTACACAGCACTGACCCACTTCCTACCCTCACCAGAATATCACCACACACAACCCACAGCCGAACCAGCCGTCTCTGCCAGCACCACCAGCACCAGGATGACCAACACCACTGGGTCACAGGGAAGTACTGATCACCCGCCTGACACCAAAATGCACACTACACAAACCATGCACATCTCCCTTCTCTCACTCCTGTATCTTTTCAGGCACATGTCATATCCAGCTCTGACACCTACCCAGGCTTCCAGACCCAGGAGCAGAGACCGGCGGGAACCACCACGTCACCCCAGCACCAACCCCAGGTTCCAACTCAGCGACCCCAAACCCCCTGTTCCGGGCCCCCCCCCCCCAACTCCAGGCCCCCAGCTACAGGCCCAGTCCCCTACCCGCCAACCCCCAACCCCCAGCCCGGAACAAGCTGAGAAGAGCCAGGGAGCTTTTTCCCTGGATAAGCTGTGTACAGGTTTTTCGCCTCTGCTTGCCTGCCATGCGCCGAGCTCTCTGGGCCTCTCCTCAGGGGCCTCCGGTCGGCCTGCGTGCTCGATCTGCTCCGCCGCTGGGGCGCCTGGTCCGGCTAGCCTCGTGAAGGGCTACAGGAGTCTGAGCCTGGTGGGCTGGGCCGGACGCGCCGGTGGTGGGGCGGGTCGGGTGAGTCGGGTGTGTGGGGTCCCTCGGGGGAGGGAGGTGGGGGAGCCACGGCTTTGCACTGGTGGGCAAACTGGATAGTAGTCGCTCTACAACTAGAGGGCTGCAGGGGAATTTTTTCCCGGATGCACAGCGAACAGGTTTTTTACCCCTGCCTCCTACCGACACTGGAACCTGGACACTGAACACTGAACACTGAACATTACACTACACTGGACAATACACTGAACACTGAGCACTTTAGTTAGTTTAATGTTGGTTGTTGTTGAATGTAATGTCTTAAATGTCTGATTGTTTGATTAATTGATTGTATACACGGTGTTGCGTTTTTATAAAAACCAATAAAAAACACTCTTATCAGTTTAATATCTGATACGTCCCCTACCCGGGGACGTTATATTAAATTGATTTTTGGAGCAGGGAGATGGAATAGGGGCTTGCTCCGTCCACACCACGCATCGACCAGGAACATAATATTTCAACGGCATTTCAAGGTCTAAATATACGCCAAATTGGAAATTGAAACAACGTCTATGTTTAGATGTTGAAATGCCGTTGAAACATAGACAGGGAAACAACGTCTATGTTTCAACGGCATTTCAACGTCTAAACATAGACGTTGTTTCAATTTCCAATTTGGCGTATATTTAGCCTCGATTTCGCCTAGACGTCTACAGGCCATTTAGACGTTGTTTAGACGTCTAATCAACGTAAAATTGCTCACTGGTACATGTCTCAAGTATTATCTCGGCGGTTAGTCGAGTGAAAGAAAACAACATACAGATGATAATTCACACAATATAATACCACGAAAGCGTACGGCACTAAACAACAACGTTTATTTGGGCAGCATCATACTCAAACTCAGGTAGAAGGGCAGTGTCCGGCCAGGTTCACAGTCACAGGCTGTCAGTGCATCATACAGGTACATCATTCAGCTGGTTATAGCGGTTTCTTTTTCTATTCTACTATTCTATTCTACTTCTGCTGTCTGCGTCTCCCTGGGCATTCCAGATGGCAAACAGTAAAGAAATGCCACAATATACCAGGACTTAAGAAACGAGATGTCCAACAAAGGATTTGACAAAACCCTGGCCTATTTTGCGCAACAAGTAGACTCTGATGCAGCGGAGACAGGGTTGCCAGATGGGCTGGTTTTTGGTGGATTTAGAAGTTTTTAGATTTGTTAGGTTGGAAATTCTCAATCCCATCTGGCAACCCTTAGCGGAGAGTCTACAGATTGTATGATTACAGATATCGCACTGCTGTGCACACCACACTTTGTTAAAATAAATAAAGCTTGTACTTTTCTACTTATAATACATTCTACTGCTGTGGTCTACCATTTGGTTTTAGTTCTATTGCTCTCACTTGTTTGTACCTTTTGCTAATGTAGAGTGCATATTGCGAAATTTCACAACGTCAATAACGCATCGGACTCTAAAAAACACACGTTTTCTTGCACCGAAATGTGCCGCCACCGGCACAAATCCGCACACAACATTGAAATTACCGTAATTTCTAAACGGTTTGTGCAATCGAAAAAATTCCAACTGTCCCTGAAAGCTGAGATGTTGCACTTCAACCAACATATAGGGTATTACGGTAAAATGTGACGTGACGACATTCTCAGAGTCCATACACAACAGTGAAGGCGGAGGAGGCGTTTTACAAAATGGAGGAGGTTTTACAAAAAGTTTTCTATCGTAAAAATTGTTCCCTAACCTATTCTGAAGCTTTGGAAACGATGAAATAGTCTTTGCTATCTCTCGAGGGTAAACAAGTACTATTATTATTATTAAAAATGTCTCGGAAATCATTGAGGGTGTCAAAACCTCCATCTCGATTTATCCAGGACGACAGCGAACGGGGACGTGATTTCGTCAGAGTGAGTTTTGTTTTGTTTGTTGTAGCCTAACACATTTGTAGCCTAACTTTTTGGGTAACTCGCATAATATTTTCCTTCGGGATGAATGAGACTCAAGCTATAATCTTATGTTATATTATCTACATTACTTTACTAAAGTGGATGGACACGAGAGAGGTGTCCATGTGCACCAATGTCCATCCAGTCTACACTGGCGAGACGGTACTGCGCTGGCAGAAGACAGGTATTGACATAATGCTGTAATGTAACCTTTTTGTCAGTTGATGAATACATGACAGGAGCAAAACACATTGAATTACCATTGTGACAATGTGCACCCTCCTTTTCTCCTATCTATCTAGCTGATGGACAAAATGAGAGGGTCCCCATCCCCAGGCCCACAGCTGTCGGGGAGTATAATAAGTACATGGGGGGTGTTGATACATCTGACCAGATGCTGGGGACAAACTCTGTCCACCGCAAAACCAGGCGGTGGCCTATTACTGTGTTCCAGCACTTTGTGGACATTAGTATGACAAACAGCTACATAGTCCACAAGGAGCTATGTAAAAGCAAGCAGGAGGTATGTAATTGTACTCTTCTGTATTTTGCACTGTCCTGTCTTGTCCTTGCACCTTTTGTATGCTTGTCTACTTATTGTTATGCACCAACATTCCAAAGCAAATTACATGTATGTGTGAAAACCCCCGGCAAGAGTAAATCTGATTCTGATTTTGTTTCAGGGACACATGACACGCCAGGACTTCCAGGAGCAGCTGACTGCCCAGCTCCTGGGAGTGCCACTGCATGGCAGGACGAAGAGGATCCCCAGCCAGGGCCATTTCCCTGTCCCTGTGAGCGACGGTCAGGGGAAGGGCAAGACCGTGAGAGCCACCCTGGGGAGAAAGAGGTGCACTCTGTGCAAAAAGAAACACTCCTTGGAGATGTAGAGAGTGTGGTGTGGGCCTCTGCCTTCAACTCGACAGGAACTGTTTCACTCTGTACCACGACTGAGTACAGTAGGCCTGTCTGTATATAGTTAGTTAGTTAGTCCTCTTCACCCCGTTGAGGGGCATAGGGCGTCCACCAGAGCTCTCCATCTCACTCTCTTTTAGGCCTGGGCCTTTGTTTTTGTTGACTAACACCTGGATCTTGCTTGTGAGGCATAGCTTGTGTATATAGTCTGTTCTTAATTATTTGTATAATAGTCTGTTCTAAATCATTTGTATATAGTCTGTTCTTAATTATTTGTATATAGTCTGTTCTAAATTATTTGTATATAGTCTGTTCTTAATTATTTGTATATAGTCTGTTCTAAATCATTTGTATATAGTCTGTTCTTAATTATTTGTATATAGTCTGTTCTAAATTATTTGTATATAGTCTGTTCTTAATTATTTGTATATAGTCAATTTAATTTAACTAAAAACCCTCTAAAATCAATTCCGTTTTTGTGTTTTTCTTCCCTCAAAACATTTCAGTAATGTCAGATATTGAAAGCTGAAGTAATCCTGACAAAAGGAGCAAAGGCATTTACTCACAGGACATTATCTGACATTTTTACAGCCAAAACATTACAAAATACTTTTATTCTTGACTAAAAACCTATAAGACCCAATTCCGATTTTCTTTTTCCTCCATGTCACTAATCACTAGAATGGTCATTACTCTTGAACAATATAAGATATTTCTAACCTGTCTTCTATTCTGAATTGCCAACAGAATTGTGCATGCCTCATACCCTCTAACTTTCCTTCAAGCTTGTAAGTAAAATGGTTTAAAATGCAGTTTTCTGATGGAGTATGGCAGCCGGAGAAGATTTTTGTAAAGATTGCTGTGTGAAATCTGCTGGATAAAGGATAGTTATTCTCAAATAATAAAATAAACATTGATACCATTTAAAAGTACTAGCTCTTCTCTTTAAAATGGTCATATCATTTTTGGCTCTGTGATGTAATATGAAAACACCAAAAATGTTCTTGTATCGGAATGCCATATTCCGGAATATGAACATATGAAAATATAAATATAAAATTAGGTCTAAAAGGGTTTTAACCTCCGTTGCGAAAGGGCCCCCGCCGCCACCTTGCGGGGGGGCCCCGGGATTTTGCGCTACGCCACTGGTGGGGGGGTGATGTTCACTTCCTCAGGGAGAGAGCACAACACAGAAGTACAATCATGAAGGCCCTCTTGGGAGCCTGTAGCCAAAAGCTGATGATGTGTTGGTCGTCGTTCTCCCTGGGAAAGTGTCGGGTGGTGGAAGTGGAGCTGGGGGGGGTGACGTTACAGATGGTACAGTCCAGCCTGCTACACACACACACACACACACACACACACACACACACACACACACACACACACACACACACACACACACACACACACACACACACACACACACACACACACACACACACACACACACACACACACACACACACACACACACACACACACACACACACACACACACACACACACACACACACACACACACACACACACACACACACACACACACACACACACACACACACACACACACACACACACACACACACACACACACACACACACACACACACACACACACACACACACACACACACACACACACACACACACACACACACACACACACACACACACACACACACACACACACACACACACACACACACACACACACACACACACACACACACACACACACACACACACACACACACACACACACACACACACACACACACACACACACACACACACACACACACACACACACACACACACACACACACACACACACACACACACACACACACACACACACACACACACACACACACACACACACACACACACACACACACACACACACACACACACACACACACACACACACACACACACACACAGTGCATGGGATAAGTGACAGAAAGACAGAGCATAGAAATAGATGAGGTAGACATGATATCTGTCAAAAGAGTGTCAAAGTCTAACTCGTTTATTGTTTGAAAGTGATCAAAAGTGTATGCCAACAGAGATTCTTATATAAAGAAGCTTTTTCAACTGATGCTTCAATCACAATCATTTTTGGTTTCTTTTTATTTTACTACTCGATCTTTTCAGTTAGTAAAGCGTCTTTGAGTGTCTGGGGCATGGGATAAGTGACAGAAAGACAGAGCATAGAAATAGATGGGTAGAGGGAGGTAGACATGATATCTGTCAACAGTTAATAGTTAGCAATAGCTATCGAGTAGAGCGATGTGAGTGGGTATAGAAATAGATTACGCAGAACTGGTTGAACAGAAAAACAGCAACCAAGTAGCCTTGAGCAGAGTGGTATGTTAGAAGAGTGGCGCCAATGAGCTTCAAATAGTTCCACATAGCTTCCTGGTTATACTGTCCTGATTTACTCAATATTTACTTTTTATTGGACTAACAACCAGTTGTCAGGCAACATGCTCTGTTGGTATCATGTAAAGGAACTATGGTGTTTGGGCCAATAGAAAGTTGACCCCTTCATTGGTACCACTCTTCTTCATAGAACACTCTGACCTAGAGCAAGTACCTACATGGGTACAGTAGGTCATGGAGGGTGACTGACCTGTGAACAGCTTCCAAATGCAAATGCCACACTTGGAATCAACTCAGACCTTTTACCTGCTTAATTGATTAGGAAATAATGAAGGAATAGTCCACACTGGCCCATGAAACAGCTTTTGAGTCAATTGTCCAATTACTTTTGGTCCCTTGAAAAAGAGGGAGCTACATATTAAAGAGCTGTAATTCCTAAACCCTTCCTTCAATTTGGATGTGAATACCCTTACCCTAAAGCTGAGAGTCTGCACTTTAAGCCCATTTTCATTATATAACTATACCTTGAAGATGTTTTCGTAAACAGCTAAAATTAAAAATAGTCAAAATATATATTGACCTAACTGTACATATATGTTTAACTCTGTTACACCAGTACATACATTCTGTGGCCCCCACCACCATCCAAGTTGCCCGTCCCTGTGTTAGACCACAGACCGTTACCGTAGTAACTGGGTGTCAAAGCCACTGTGTTAGCTAGTCAACAAACAAACGTCAAACGGCCAGAACAGATATTCAGGTGTGGAGTGACAGTGTGAAGAGATGAACATTTTGATGTAAGATATCTGTTATTGTTAAATCTGTAGAAACAGGCAAACAGGTTTTGTGTTTTTCACGTTTTCCACGTGGTCTTGTCTTGTCAGAGAAAGGGCTGCCAGTTCCCGTGTCTCAGTGGTGCTCTTAGACCTGTCGGACACGTGTATATAGTCCTGGTTGACTTTGCCTACAGCAAGCACACTAATTACTGACTTTTGTAATGAAATCTCACATACAATTGGAAATGAAGTCTCACATACATTTTTTTAGCACACTTTTATTGAAAAGATAGAACTTCTGGCATGTGTGTGTGTCATTCAAACACTTTTAGTTTTTTTCAAACACCATATAAATATGCCAAGTAACCCAAAAATATGTTAACGAATTAAATGTGCTAACCCAAACCCTAAGCCTAAACATTTAAAGAAGGGAACTTTGGACTTCTTCTTCTCCTCTCTCTTTTCTTCTCTTTCTCTAATCCTAACCCAATAAACGTTTTAACCCAAAGCCTAACCCTAACACTAACCCAAAGCCTAACCCTAAACATTTAAGATTTTTGGACTTCTTCTCCTCCTCTCTCTTCTCTTCCCACACGGCGTCCAACTCGTCGCCAACCAACGTCAGGTCGTCCAGCTCCTCCTTCCTCTTTGTTAGAGCCTGGTCCTCTACCTGCTGCAGCTTGGCCTGGTCCTCTACCTGCTGCAGCTTGGTCTGGGAAAGCGAGAGCTGCTGACGAGAGATGACCAGGTCCGTCTTCAGCGCGTCCACCTCCGCCCTGCTCCTCTCCTCAGCCTCAGCGGTGAGCAGGTTGGCGGCTGTGAGGGAGGCCTTCTCCTTCCCCCACCGGTCTCTGTCCTCCTGGAGCTTCGTGCAGGCCTCATCCCTGCTCTTCTCCAGGTCCAGCAGGGCAGCAGCTCTGGTGAGGACCAGAGCCTCAGCTGCCTCACTCTCCAGGGCCCTGATGTTGGCCTGGCTCCTCTCCTCCTGCTCCATGACGTGGACTTTTTGTTGGAGGTCTCTCTCTCTCAGTCTGCTTTCCTCCGCCTTTTCAGCTGCCGCCAGCTTGTCCTCCAGGGCCTCACTCTGCAGGGCCTTGATCTGGTCCTCTGCCTCCCTGGCGGCGTCGGTGGTCTCCAGGAGGGTACCCCTGACCTCGGTCAGGCTCCCCTCAGTCTCTCGCAGGGCAGCGAGGGCCTGGCTCCTCTCCTTCTCCAGGTCAGAGATGTTGTGGAGGAGGCTGTCCCTCTCTTGCTCCATATCTTGGAGCTTTTGGAGGAGGCCTTCCTCTCTCCGTCGGCCCTCCTCCACCTCCGCCCTGCTCCTCTCCTCAGCCTCAGCGGTGAGCAGGTTGGCGGCTGTGAGGGAGGCCTTCTCCTTCCCCCACCGGTCTCTGTCCTCCTGGAGCTTCGTGCAGGCCTCATCCCTGCTCTTCTCCAGGTCCAGCAGGGCAGCAGCTCTGGTGAGGACCAGAGCCTCAGCTGCCTCACTCTCCAGGGCCCTGACGTTGGCCTGGCTCCTCTCCTCCTGCTCCATGACGTGGACTTTTTGTTGGAGGTCTCTCTCTCTCAGTCTACTTTTCTCCACCTCCCTGTCAAGCACCAGAGCCTTCTCAGCTGCCGCCAGCTTGTCCTCCAGGGCCTCACTCTGCAGGTTGCTCTCTCTCACTCTGCCTTCTTTCACCTCCTCCCTGCAAAGGACCAGAGCCTCCTCCGCTGCCTCCTTGTCCTCCAGGGCCTCTCTCTGCAGGGCCTTGATGTGGTCCTCTGCCTCCCTGGTGGCGTTGGCGGTCTCCAGGAGGGTCGCCCTGACTCCGGCCAGGCTCCTCTCAGTGTCTCGCTGGGCAGCGAGGGCCTGGCTCCTCTCCTTCTCCAGGTCGGAGTTGTCACAGACGAGGCTCCTCTTCTCCTGCTCCATAACGTGGAGTTTTTGTTGGAGGTTGCTCAAGGACCAGAGCCTCCTCCGCTGCCACCAGCTTGTCCACCAGGGCCTCACTCTGCTGACTCTTGTCCTCTGCAGTGACTTTTTGGAGGAGGCCTTTCTCTCTCCGTCGGCCCTCAGCCTAGTAGCCTCCTCTAGCCGCCTAGTAGGTTGCCGAAGCGTCCTGTTTCTCATGGCTACAATATAAAAAACGGAAGGAAGAGAATGTGAAATTACTTAATGTGAAATGACTACAAGGATACGGCCAAAAAGTCGTATCCTTGTAGTATTTTCTACCTTCCTAAATGATGGCTAGAACGTCGGGTTATAAAGCGAAAGCTTCTTTATATAAAAAAATGTGTTGGCCTACACTGGATATTCACTTTAATTCTGGATGTTACAATTTGCATTTCTCAAAAACAACAAACTAAACTGTCAACTTCTATGACGTCTTGTCGCAAGGTCTTCTGGGACCAATTAAAGTTAATCATGTAACCTATAACGTTACAACAATCTATTAATACAGGCGGGCCGTCAAGCCCATAGACTTTTACTTGTCAAGGCAAATGTTTTAAGCGAAAATCTGTAATTCAAGACTCTCTGGTAATTTACACACAAGACCCACATTGATCTCTACTCAGCGCGCACACACACACACACACACACACACACACACACACACACACACACACCTCTGGGTTGGTCCTCCAGGCTGGCTGCTCCCTTGGCCTGGGGGGCTGCCTTTTCTCTCCGTCTGCTCTCCTCCACCTCCTCCCTCGCTCCCTCCAACTCCGCCTTTGGCAGAGCGCTGCTGGCCTTCTTGGCCTCAAACTCCTCCAACCGGGCCTTCCACTTCTCCTTCATCCCCACCAGCACACGCTCACACATCGGGTCCGTACGAGACTTCTCCTTCTCGGGGGCTGCTCTCTCGGCCTGGGGGGCTGCTCTCTGGACCTGGGGGGCTGCTCTCTCGGCCTGGCTCGCTGCTCTCTGGGGTGCCTGTATCTGCGGAATGCTTACCTCCAGCACATTGGCATATGAAGTCTTAATAGTTCTGTCCACCTTCAGCTTAGCAGCCTCCTCTCTGCACCTAGCAGCCTCCCGAAGGCGCGCTTTCTGCTCATGCTTCCTTCTTGTCGTTCTTGAGCTATTGTTATACATGGCTAAAATATGAAAAACAAGGAAGAGAATGTGAAATTACGTATTTTAGATTTATATATTATTATTATATAATTACTTAAATTACTTAATTACTTCATTTCTCAAAACCAACAAACTAAACTGTCAACTTCTATGACGTCTTATTCACATTTTTAAAGCGCAAATCTGTAATTCAAGACTCTCCGGTAATTTACACACAAGACCCACGTTGATCTCTACTCAGCACGCGCACACACACACACACACACACACACACACACACACACACACCTCTGGGTTGGTCCTCCGGGCTGGCTGCTCTGTGGGCCTGTGGGGCCGCTCCCTGGGCCTTGTTGTCCACGCGGGCGTCCAGAGACTTGGTTAAGGCGATGTAGTCATCATGAAACTCCTTTTCAAGCTGCCAAGCAGACTGGAAATTGAAGTCATCTCCCTGGTTCTTCTTCTTATTTGGCATTTCTATACCTTTCTACAAACAACTGAACAAGGAAGAGAATGTGAAATGACGTATTTTATATGTATATATTATTATTCTAGAATGACTTGTCCCCTATGAGTTCATGGATGACTGTGAGGCTGTTTGAACTTCAAAAGTGACTGACGTTGATATTGCGTGACATTGTGATTGAAGCATCAGATGCAGGTGCAACGTGCCAAAAAGCCATTATCCTTTTCGTATTTCTACCTTCAAAAAATATGTCTAGGACGTCGGGTTGTAAAGCAAAAGCTTCTTTATATAAGAATCTCTGTTGGCATACACTTTTGATCACTTTCAAACAATAAACGAGTTAGACTTTGACACTCAGCGCGCGCGCAGCCACATCCAGACCCCCGTCCGTCCGTCCGTCCACAGGCGCTTACCTTGATAGCGTGTTGATCCTCGTGAAACTGACATCAAACTGGCTCGATTGCCTTTTATAAACCCACATATAATTGTGACGTTATTATGTCATCTCGACTGTTGTGATTATGACGTCATCCGTCTGAGTTTTGTCTGGTCTCAGGAGCTCCATTTTTTTTACCCCCCCAAAATAATTTAAAAACAATTATAATCAGTGGCGACTGGTGGTGATACTGAGTGGGGGGGCTAATAAATCCATTAGGTCTAGGGCCTATACACCCATCAATAGTTCACACTGCAGCAACAGCAGCATCACATCCGAGATACATTGCCAACTAAAGCGGGGTACACACATAAGGATTTTCTAAATCTTAACCGAAATCTTATCTGAGACAGACCCCACACATGAAGAAACAAAATCTTGGATTGAACAGCCTTGATCGTGTTGTGTGTGGTGTGCGCCAATTTCCCCATTTCAGCACCCCACAGACATAAAGATGTTCGTTACGACAGACTCCAAACTCTCGTTAGTCTCGTTCCCCAAGCCAGAAATCTCGCGCGAACCCATCCTTTTAATATTGCCTTTATGGATATGATTTTGTTTGTGGTTTATTTTCTCTTATTGACATGCATTAAGTGTTCCTTGATGTTTATTTGAAACATAAATATTGACGGGAGTGGAACTATGTACAAGCCTTCTGGGCTTCGTTCCCTCCTTGCACAATCTCTTGTGTGCTAAATAAATAAACTAAACTAAATTACAAAATAATAAAATTAAGATTATATAATGATTAAAGCACTTTGAGCCACAACGTTTGCAGGAAAAGCGCTATACAAATAAAGTTATTATTATTATTATTATTATTATTATTATTATTATTATTATTATCTAACGTAGTACCCTGACTGACCGTACGAGACAACCATGTGCGACAGGGCAAAAAAAGTGCCGAATAACAAAAAGAAGAAGTCAGCTCGCTTCTTGATTGGCTACCTTATAGTTGGACTCGCGAGCAGGGTTGCCAGATGGAAATGACAATTTCCACCCTAACCACAGTCTAAAACCGCAAATTTCACTAAACAATCTGGCAACCCTATGATTTCTGCTTGTAATTATTGAACACATTTCACATTTACGATTGCCGGCCACGCCCATTTTCCGAGCAGGTTGTCGGGAGAGTTGATTGAATCTCTGTTGGCATACACTTTTGATCACTTTCAAACAATAAACGAGTGACACTCAGCGCGCGCGCACACACACACCCGCGCAGCCACATCCAGACCCCCCCCCCGTCCGTCCGTCCGTCCACAGGCGCTTACCTTGTGATAGCGTGTTGATCCTCGTGAAACTGACATCAAACTGGCTCGATTGTCTTTTATAAACCCACATGTGATTGTGACGTTATTATGTCATCTCGACTGTTGTGATTATGGAATGGAATGGAATGGAATGGCGTTATGACGTCATCCGTCTGAGTTTTGTCTGGTCTCAGGAGCTCCATTTTTTTTACCCCCCCAAAATAATTTAAAAACAATTATAATCAGTGTGGCGACTGGTGGTGATACTGAGTGGGGGGGCTAATAAATCCATTAGGTCTAGGGCCTATACACCCATCAATAGTTCACACTGCAGCAACAGCAGCATCACATCCGAGATACAGTGCCAACTAAAGCGGGGTACACACAGAAGGATTTTCTAAATCTAAACCGAAATCTTATCTGAGACAGACCCCACACATGAAGAAACAAAATCTTGGATTGAACAGCCTTGATCGTGTTGTGTGTGGTGTGCGCCAATTTCCCCATTTCAGCACCCCACAGACATAAAGATGTTCGTTACGACAGACTCCAAACTCTCGTTAGTCTCGTTCCCCAAGCCAGAAATCTCGCGTGAACCCATCCTTTTAATATTGCCTTTATGGATATGATTTTGTTTGTGGTTTATTTTCTCTTATTGACATGCATTAAGTGTTCCTTGATGTTTATTTGAAACATAAATATTGACGGGAGTGGAACTATGTACAAGCCTTCTGGGCTTCCTTCCCTCCTTGCACAATCTCTTGTGTGCTAAATAAATAAACTAAACTAAATTACAAAATAATTAAATTAAGATTAGATAATGATTAAAGCACTTTGAGCCGCAACGTTTGCAGGAAAAGCGCTATACAAATAAAGTTATTATTATTATTATTATTATTATCTAACGTAGTACCCTGACTGACCGTACGAGACAACCATGTGTGACAGGGCAAAAAAAGTGCCGAATAACAAAAAGAAGAAGTCAGCTCGCTTCTTGATTGGCTACCTTATAGTTGGACTCGCGAGCAGGGTTGCCAGATGGAAATGACAATATCCACCCTAACCACAGTCTAAAACCGCTAATTTCACCAAACAATGTGGCAACCCTATGATTTCTGCTTGTAATTATTGAACACATTTCACATTTACGATTGCCGGCCACGCCCATTTTCCGAGCAGGTTGTCGGGAGAGTTGATTGAATCTCTGTTGGCATACACTTTTGATCACTTTCAAACAATAAACGAGTTAGACTTTGACACTCAGCACGCGCGCACACACACACCCGCGCAGCCACATCCAGACCCCCGTCCGTCCACAGGCGCTTACCTTGTGATAGCGTGTTGATCCTCGTGAAACTGACATCAAACTGGCTCGATTGTCTTTTATAAACCCACATGTGATTGTGACGTTATCATGTCATCTCGACTGTTGTGATTGGAATGGAATGGAATGGAATGGAATGGCGTTATGACGTCATCCGTCTGAGTTTTGTCTGGTCTCAGGAGCTCCATTTTTTTTACCCCCCCAAAATAATTTAAAAACAATTATAATAATACAAATAATAACATTAAAAAGCCCCATATATATTCATCTCTCATTCCGATCATTAAAGCATTAAAGCTGTTAACGTTAATGATGGCAGCTTCCACCTACGTTGCACTCGGAGAGAATCAGTATTGGACGGAGACGATGAACTGTTTTGGACAAGTGCATCAAGACATTACAGTTTTTCCTGGTTGTTTAAACAGATTTTTGGGAACATCAGACACAATGTGCACAATCTCTAACTCATTTACCAACTGCTAAACCAATTCTGCTAAACTCCAAGCACATTTTCCTGCTTTAGACTCATCTTCCCATTCCATACCACACATTTTCCTGCTTTAGACTCATCTTCCCATTCCATACCACACATTTCCTGCTTTAGACCACCACCATCCAAGTTGCCCGTCCCTGTGTTAGACCACAGACCGTTACCGTAGTAACTGGGTGTCAAAGCCACTGTGTTAGCTAGTCAACAAACAAACGTCAAACGGCCAGAACAGATATTCAGATGTGGAGTGACAGTGTGAAGAGATGAACATTTTGATGTAAGATATCTGTGTATTGTTAAATCTGTAGAAACAGGCAAACAGGTTTTGTGTTTTTCACGTTTTCCACGTGGTCTTGTCTTGTCAGAGAAAGGGCTGCCAGTTCCCGTGTCTCAGTGGTGCTCTTAGACCTGTCGGACACGTGTATATAGTCCTGGTTGACTTTGCCTACAGCAAGCACACTAATTACTGACTTTTGTAATGAAATCTCACATAAAATTGGAAATGAAGTCTCACATACATTTTTTTAGCACGCTTTTATTGAAAAGATAGAACTTCTGGCATGTGTGTGTGTGTCATTCAAACACTTTTTTTTTTGTGTGTGTGTTTTTTTCAAACACCATATAAATATGCCAAGTAACCCAAAAATATGTTAACGAATTAAATGTGCTAACCCAAACCCTAAGCCTAAACATTTAAAGAAGGGAACTTTGGACTTCTTCTTCTCCTCTCTTTTCTTTTCTTTCTCTAACCCTAACCCAATAAACGTTTTAACCCAAAGCCTAACCCTAACACTAACCCAAAGCCTAAGGCTAAACATTTAAGATTTTTGGACTTCTTCTCCTCCTCTCTCTTCTCTTCCCACACGGCGTCCAACTCATCGCCAACCAACGTCAGGTCGTCCAGCTCCTCCTTCCTCTTTGTTAGAGCCTGGTCCTCTACCTGCTGCAGCTTGGCCTGGTCCTCTACCTGCTGCAGCTTGGTCTGGGAAAGCGAGAGCTGCTGACGAGAGGTGACCAGGTCCGTCTTCAGCGCGTCCACCTCCGCCCTGCTCCTCTCCTCAGCCTCAGCGGTGAGCAGGTTGGCGGCTGTGAGGGAGGCCTTCTCCTTGCCCCACCGGTCTCTGTCCTCCTGGAGCTTCGTGCAGGCCTCATCCCTGCTCTTCTCCAGGTCCAGCAGGGCAGCAGCTCTGGTGAGGACCAGAGCCTCAGCTGCCTCACTCTCCAGGGCCCTGACGTTGGCCTGGCTCCTCTCCTCCTGCTCCATGACGTGGACTTTTTGTTGGAGGTCTCTCTCTCTCAGTCTGCTTTCCTCCGCCTTTTCAGCTGCCGCCAGCTTGTCCTCCAGGGCCTCACTCTGCAGGGCCTTGATCTGGTCCTCTGCCTCCCTGGCGGCGTCGGTGGTCTCCAGGAGGGTCGCCCTGACCTCGATCAGGCTCCCCTCAGTCTCTCGCTGGTCAGCGAGGGCCTGGCTCCTCTCCTTCTCCAGGTCAGAGATGTTGTGGAGGAGGCTGCCCCTCTCTTGCTCCATATCGTCAAGCTTTTGGAGGAGGCCTTTCTCTCTCCAGCGGCCCTCCTCCACCTCCGCCCTGCTCCTCTCCTCAGCCTCAGCGGTGAGCAGGTTGGCGGCTGTGAGGGAGGCCTTCTCCTTCCCCCACCGGTCTCTGTCCTCCTGGAGCTTCGTGCAGGCCTCATCCCTGCTCTTCTCCAGGTCCAGCAGGGCAGCAGCTCTGGTGAGGACCAGAGCCTCAGCTGCCTCACTCTCCAGGGCCCTGACGTTGGCCTGGCTCCTCTCCTCCTGCTCCATGACGTGGACTTTTTGTTGGAGGTCTCTCTCTCTCAGTCTACTTTTCTCCACCTCCCTGTCAAGCACCAGAGCCTTCTCAGCTGCCGCCAGCTTGTCCTCCAGGGCCTCACTCTGCAGGTTGCTCTCTCTCACTCTGCCTTCTTTCACCTCCTCCCTGCAAAGGACCAGAGCCTCCTCCGCTGCCTCCTTGTCCTCCAGGGCCTCTCTCTGCAGGGCCTTGATGTGGTCCTCTGCCTCCCTGGTGGCGTTGGCGGTCTCCAGGAGGGTCGCCTTGACCCCGGCCAGGCTCCCCTCAGTCTCTCGCTGGGCAGCGAGGGCCTGGCTCCTCTCCTTCTCCAGGTCGGAGTTGTCACAGACAACCTTTCTCTCTCCGTCGGCCCTCAGCCTAGCAGCCTCCTCTAGCCGCCTAGTAGGTTGCCGAAGCGTCCTGTTTCTCATGGCTACAATATAAAAAACGGAAGGAAGAGAATGTGAAATTACTTAATGTGAAATGACTACAAGGATACGGCCAAAAAGCCGTATCCTTGTAGTATTTTCTACCTTCCTAAATGATGGCTAGAACGTCGGGTTATAAAGCGAAAGCTTCTTTATATTAAAAAAATGTGTTGGCCTACACTGGATATTCACTTTAATTCTAGACGTTACAATTTGCATTTCTCAAAAACAACAAACTAAACTGTCAACTTCTATGACGTCTTGTCGCAAGGTCTTCTGGGACCAATTAAAGTTAATCATGTAACCTATAACGTTACAACAATCTATTAATACAGGCGGGCCGTCAAGCCCATAGACTTTTACTTGTCAAGGCAAATGTTTTAAGCGAAAATCTGTAATTCAAGACTCTCTGGTAATTTACACACAAGACCCACGTTGATCTCTACTCAGCGCACGCACACACACACACACACACACACACACACACACACACACACACACACACACACACACACACACCTCTGGGTTGGTCCTCCAGGCTGGCTGCTCCCTTGGCCTGGGGGGCTGCCTTTTCTCTCCGTCTGCTCTCCTCCACCTCCTCCCTCGCTCCCTCCAACTCCGCCTTTGTCAGAGCGTTGCTGGCCTTCTCGGCCTCAAACTCCTCCAACCGGGCCTTCCACTTCTCCTTCATCCCCACCAGCACACGCTCACACATCGGGTCCGTACAAGACTTCTCCTTCTCGGGGGCTGCTCTCTCGGCCTGGGGGGCTGCTCTCTGGACCTGGGGGGCTGCTCTCTGGACCTGGGGGGCTGCTCTCTCGGCCTGGCTCGCTGCTCTCTGGGGTGCCTGTATCTGCGGAATGCTTACCTCCAGCACATTGGCATATGAAGTCTTAATAGTTCTGTCCACCTTCAGCTTAGCAGCCTCCTCTCTGCGCCTAGCAGCCTCCCGAAGGCGCGCTTTCTGCTCATGCTTCCTTCTTGTCGTTCTTGAGCTATTGTTATACATGGCTAAAATATGAAAAACAAGGAAGAGAATGTGAAATTATGTATTTTAGATTTATATATTATTATTATATAATTACTTAAATTACTTAATTACTTCATTTCTCAAAACCAACAAACTAAACTGTCAACTTCTATGACGTCTTATTCACATTTTTAAAGCGCAAATCTGTAATTCAAGACTCTCCGGTAATTTACACACAAGACCCACGTTGATCTCTACTCAGCACGCGCACACACACACACACACACACACACACACACACACACACACACACACACACACACACACACCTCTGGGTTGGTCCTCCGGGCTGGCTGCTCTGTGGGCCTGTGGGGCCGCTCCCTGGGCCTTGTTGTCCACGCGGGCGTCCAGAGACTTGGTTAAGGCGATGTAGTCATCATGAAACTCCTTTTCAAGCTGCCAAGCAGACTGGAAATTGAAGTCATCTCCCTGGTTCTTCTTCTTATTTGGCATTTCTATACCTTTCTACAAACAACTGAACAAGGAAGAGAATGTGAAATGACGTATTTTATATGTATATATTATTATTCTAGAATGACTTGTCCCCTATGAGTTCATGGATGACTGTGAGGCTGTTTGAACTTCAAAAGTGACTGACGTTGATATTGCGTGACATTGTGATTGAAGCATCAGATGCAGGTGCAACGTGCCAAAAAGCCATTATCCTTTTCGTATTTCTACCTTCAAAAAATATGTCTAGGACGTCGGGTTGTAAAGCAAAAGCTTCTTTATATAAGAATCTCTGTTGGCATACACTTTTGATCACTTTCAAACAATAAACGAGTTAGACTTTGACACTCAGCGCGCGCGCAGCCACATCCAGACCCCCGTCCGTCCGTCCGTCCACAGGCGCTTACCTTGATAGCGTGTTGATCCTCGTGAAACTGACATCAAACTGGCTCGATTGCCTTTTATAAACCCACATATAATTGTGACGTTATTATGTCATCTCGACTGTTGTGATTATGACGTCATCCGTCTGAGTTTTGTCTGGTCTCAGGAGCTCCATTTTTTTTACCCCCCCAAAATAATTTAAAAACAATTATAATCAGTGGCGACTGGTGGTGATACTGAGTGGGGGGGCTAATAAATCCATTAGGTCTAGGGCCTATACACCCATCAATAGTTCACACTGCAGCAACAGCAGCATCACATCCGAGATACATTGCCAACTAAAGCGGGGTACACACATAAGGATTTTCTAAATCTTAACCGAAATCTTATCTGAGACAGACCCCACACATGAAGAAACAAAATCTTGGATTGAACAGCCTTGATCGTGTTGTGTGTGGTGTGCGCCAATTTCCCCATTTCAGCACCCCACAGACATAAAGATGTTCGTTACGACAGACTCCAAACTCTCGTTAGTCTCGTTCCCCAAGCCAGAAATCTCGCGCGAACCCATCCTTTTAATATTGCCTTTATGGATATGATTTTGTTTGTGGTTTATTTTCTCTTATTGACATGCATTAAGTGTTCCTTGATGTTTATTTGAAACATAAATATTGACGGGAGTGGAACTATGTACAAGCCTTCTGGGCTTCGTTCCCTCCTTGCACAATCTCTTGTGTGCTAAATAAATAAACTAAACTAAATTACAAAATAATAAAATTAAGATTATATAATGATTAAAGCACTTTGAGCCACAACGTTTGCAGGAAAAGCGCTATACAAATAAAGTTATTATTATTATTATTATTATTATTATTATTATTATTATTATCTAACGTAGTACCCTGACTGACCATACGAGACAACCATGTGCGACAGGGCAAAAAAAGTGCCGAATAACAAAAAGAAGAAGTCAGCTCGCTTCTTGATTGGCTACCTTATAGTTGGACTCGCGAGCAGGGTTGCCAGATGGAAATGACAATTTCCACCCTAACCACAGTCTAAAACCGCAAATTTCACCAAACAATCTGGCAACCCTATGATTTCTGCTTGTAATTATTGAACACATTTCACATTTACGATTGCCGGCCACGCCCATTTTCCGAGCAGGTTGTCGGGAGAGTTGATTGAATCTCTGTTGGCATACACTTTTGATCACTTTCAAACAATAAACGAGTTAGACTTTGACACTCAGCGCGCGCGCACACACACACCCGCGCAGCCACATCCAGACCCCCCCCCCGTCCGTCCGTCCGTCCACAGGCGCTTACCTTGTGATAGCGTGTTGATCCTCGTGAAACTGACATCAAACTGGCTCGATTGTCTTTTATAAACCCACATGTGATTGTGACGTTATTATGTCATCTCGACTGTTGTGATTATGGAATGGAATGGAATGGAATGGCGTTATGACGTCATCCGTCTGAGTTTTGTCTGGTCTCAGGAGCTCCATTTTTTTTACCCCCCCAAAATAATTTAAAAACAATTATAATCAGTGTGGCGACTGGTGGTGATACTGAGTGGGGGGGCTAATAAATCCATTAGGTCTAGGGCCTATACACCCATCAATAGTTCACACTGCAGCAACAGCAGCATCACATCCGAGATACAGTGCCAACTAAAGCGGGGTACACACAGAAGGATTTTCTAAATCTAAACCGAAATCTTATCTGAGACAGACCCCACACATGAAGAAACAAAATCTTGGATTGAACAGCCTTGATCGTGTTGTGTGTGGTGTGCGCCAATTTCCCCATTTCAGCACCCCACAGACATAAAGATGTTCGTTACGACAGACTCCAAACTCTCGTTAGTCTCGTTCCCCAAGCCAGAAATCTCGCGTGAACCCATCCTTTTAATATTGCCTTTATGGATATGATTTTGTTTGTGGTTTATTTTCTCTTATTGACATGCATTAAGTGTTCCTTGATGTTTATTTGAAACATAAATATTGACGGGAGTGGAACTATGTACAAGCCTTCTGGGCTTCCTTCCCTCCTTGCACAATCTCTTGTGTGCTAAATAAATAAACTAAACTAAATTACAAAATAATTAAATTAAGATTAGATAATGATTAAAGCACTTTGAGCCGCAACGTTTGCAGGAAAAGCGCTATACAAATAAAGTTATTATTATTATTATTATTATTATCTAACGTAGTACCCTGACTGACCGTACGAGACAACCATGTGTGACAGGGCAAAAAAAGTGCCGAATAACAAAAAGAAGAAGTCAGCTCGCTTCTTGATTGGCTACCTTATAGTTGGACTCGCGAGCAGGGTTGCCAGATGGAAATGACAACATCCACCCTAACCACAGTCTAAAACCGCTAATTTCACCAAACAATGTGGCAACCCTATGATTTCTGCTTGTAATTATTGAACACATTTCACATTTACGATTGCCGGCCACGCCCATTTTCCGAGCAGGTTGTCGGGAGAGTTGATTGAATCTCTGTTGGCATACACTTTTGATCACTTTCAAACAATAAACGAGTTAGACTTTGACACTCAGCACGCGCGCACACACACACCCGCGCAGCCACATCCAGACCCCCGTCCGTCCACAGGCGCTTACCTTGTGATAGCGTGTTGATCCTCGTGAAACTGACATCAAACTGGCTCGATTGTCTTTTATAAACCCACATGTGATTGTGACGTTATCATGTAATCTCGACTGTTGTGATTGGAATGGAATGGAATGGAATGGAATGGCGTTATGACGTCATCCGTCTGAGTTTTGTCTGGTCTCAGGAGCTCCATTTTTTTTACCCCCCCAAAATAATTTAAAAACAATTATAATAATACAAATAATAACATTAAAAAGCCCCATATATATTCATCTCTCATTCCGATCATTAAAGCATTAAAGCTGTTAACGTTAATGATGGCAGCTTCCACCTACGTTGCACTCGGAGAGAATCAGTATTGGACGGAGACGATGAACTGTTTTGGACAAGTGCATCAAGACATTACAGTTTTTCCTGGTTGTTTAAACAGATTTTTGGGAACATCAGACACAATGTGCACAATCTCTAACTCATTTACCAACTGCTAAACCAATTCTGCTAAACTCCAAGCACATTTTCCTGCTTTAGACTCATCTTCCCATTCCATACCACACATTTTCCTGCTTTAGACTCATCTTCCCATTCCATACCACACATTTCCTGCTTTAGACCACCACCATCCAAGTTGCCCGTCCCTGTGTTAGACCACAGACCGTTACCGTAGTAACTGGGTGTCAAAGCCACTGTGTTAGCTAGTCAACAAACAAACGTCAAACGGCCAGAACAGATATTCAGATGTGGAGTGACAGTGTGAAGAGATGAACATTTTGATGTAAGATATCTGTGTATTGTTAAATCTGTAGAAACAGGCAAACAGGTTTTGTGTTTTTCACGTTTTCCACGTGGTCTTGTCTTGTCAGAGAAAGGGCTGCCAGTTCCCGTGTCTCAGTGGTGCTCTTAGACCTGTCGGACACGTGTATATAGTCCTGGTTGACTTTGCCTACAGCAAGCACACTAATTACTGACTTTTGTAATGAAATCTCACATAAAATTGGAAATGAAGTCTCACATACATTTTTTTAGCACGCTTTTATTGAAAAGATAGAACTTCTGGCATGTGTGTGTGTGTCATTCAAACACTTTTAGTTTTTTTCAAACACCATATAAATATGCCAAGTAACCCAAAAATATGTTAACGAATTAAATGTGCTAACCCAAACCCTAAGCCTAAACATTTAAAGAAGGGAACTTTGGACTTCTTCTTCTCCTCTCTTTTCTTTTCTTTCTCTAACCCTAACCCAATAAACGTTTTAACCCAAAGCCTAACCCTAACACTAACCCAAAGCCTAAGGCTAAACATTTAAGATTTTTGGACTTCTTCTCCTCCTCTCTCTTCTCTTCCCACACGGCGTCCAACTCATCGCCAACCAACGTCAGGTCGTCCAGCTCCTCCTTCCTCTTTGTTAGAGCCTGGTCCTCTACCTGCTGCAGCTTGGCCTGGTCCTCTACCTGCTGCAGCTTGGTCTGGGAAAGCGAGAGCTGCTGACGAGAGGTGACCAGGTCCGTCTTCAGCGCGTCCACCTCCGCCCTGCTCCTCTCCTCAGCCTCAGCGGTGAGCAGGTTGGCGGCTGTGAGGGAGGCCTTCTCCTTGCCCCACCGGTCTCTGTCCTCCTGGAGCTTCGTGCAGGCCTCATCCCTGCTCTTCTCCAGGTCCAGCAGGGCAGCAGCTCTGGTGAGGACCAGAGCCTCAGCTGCCTCACTCTCCAGGGCCCTGACGTTGGCCTGGCTCCTCTCCTCCTGCTCCATGACGTGGACTTTTTGTTGGAGGTCTCTCTCTCTCAGTCTGCTTTCCTCCGCCTTTTCAGCTGCCGCCAGCTTGTCCTCCAGGGCCTCACTCTGCAGGGCCTTGATCTGGTCCTCTGCCTCCCTGGCGGCGTCGGTGGTCTCCAGGAGGGTCGCCCTGACCTCGATCAGGCTCCCCTCAGTCTCTCGCTGGTCAGCGAGGGCCTGGCTCCTCTCCTTCTCCAGGTCAGAGATGTTGTGGAGGAGGCTGCCCCTCTCTTGCTCCATATCGTCAAGCTTTTGGAGGAGGCCTTTCTCTCTCCAGCGGCCCTCCTCCACCTCCGCCCTGCTCCTCTCCTCAGCCTCAGCGGTGAGCAGGTTGGCGGCTGTGAGGGAGGCCTTCTCCTTCCCCCACCGGTCTCTGTCCTCCTGGAGCTTCGTGCAGGCCTCATCCCTGCTCTTCTCCAGGTCCAGCAGGGCAGCAGCTCTGGTGAGGACCAGAGCCTCAGCTGCCTCACTCTCCAGGGCCCTGACGTTGGCCTGGCTCCTCTCCTCCTGCTCCATGACGTGGACTTTTTGTTGGAGGTCTCTCTCTCTCAGTCTACTTTTCTCCACCTCCCTGTCAAGCACCAGAGCCTTCTCAGCTGCCGCCAGCTTGTCCTCCAGGGCCTCACTCTGCAGGTTGCTCTCTCTCACTCTGCCTTCTTTCACCTCCTCCCTGCAAAGGACCAGAGCCTCCTCCGCTGCCTCCTTGTCCTCCAGGGCCTCTCTCTGCAGGGCCTTGATGTGGTCCTCTGCCTCCCTGGTGGCGTTGGCGGTCTCCAGGAGGGTCGCCTTGACCCCGGCCAGGCTCCCCTCAGTCTCTCGCTGGGCAGCGAGGGCCTGGCTCCTCTCCTTCTCCAGGTCGGAGTTGTCACAGACAACCTTTCTCTCTCCGTCGGCCCTCAGCCTAGCAGCCTCCTCTAGCCGCCTAGTAGGTTGCCGAAGCGTCCTGTTTCTCATGGCTACAATATAAAAAACGGAAGGAAGAGAATGTGAAATTACTTAATGTGAAATGACTACAAGGATACGGCCAAAAAGCCGTATCCTTGTAGTATTTTCTACCTTCCTAAATGATGGCTAGAACGTCGGGTTATAAAGCGAAAGCTTCTTTATATTAAAAAAATGTGTTGGCCTACACTGGATATTCACTTTAATTCTAGACGTTACAATTTGCATTTCTCAAAAACAACAAACTAAACTGTCAACTTCTATGACGTCTTGTCGCAAGGTCTTCTGGGACCAATTAAAGTTAATCATGTAACCTATAACGTTACAACAATCTATTAATACAGGCGGGCCGTCAAGCCCATAGACTTTTACTTGTCAAGGCAAATGTTTTAAGCGAAAATCTGTAATTCAAGACTCTCTGGTAATTTACACACAAGACCCACGTTGATCTCTACTCAGCGCACGCACACACACACACACACACACACACACACACACACACACACACACACACACACACCTCTGGGTTGGTCCTCCAGGCTGGCTGCTCCCTTGGCCTGGGGGGCTGCCTTTTCTCTCCGTCTGCTCTCCTCCACCTCCTCCCTCGCTCCCTCCAACTCCGCCTTTGTCAGAGCGTTGCTGGCCTTCTCGGCCTCAAACTCCTCCAACCGGGCCTTCCACTTCTCCTTCATCCCCACCAGCACACGCTCACACATCGGGTCCGTACAAGACTTCTCCTTCTCGGGGGCTGCTCTCTCGGCCTGGGGGGCTGCTCTCTGGACCTGGGGGGCTGCTCTCTGGACCTGGGGGGCTGCTCTCTCGGCCTGGCTCGCTGCTCTCTGGGGTGCCTGTATCTGCGGAATGCTTACCTCCAGCACATTGGCATATGAAGTCTTAATAGTTCTGTCCACCTTCAGCTTAGCAGCCTCCTCTCTGCGCCTAGCAGCCTCCCGAAGGCGCGCTTTCTGCTCATGCTTCCTTCTTGTCGTTCTTGAGCTATTGTTATACATGGCTAAAATATGAAAAACAAGGAAGAGAATGTGAAATTATGTATTTTAGATTTATATATTATTATTATATAATTACTTAAATTACTTAATTACTTCATTTCTCAAAACCAACAAACTAAACTGTCAACTTCTATGACGTCTTATTCACATTTTTAAAGCGCAAATCTGTAATTCAAGACTCTCCGGTAATTTACACACAAGACCCACGTTGATCTCTACTCAGCACGCGCACACACACACACACACACACACACACACACACACACACACACACACACACCTCTGGGTTGGTCCTCCGGGCTGGCTGCTCTGTGGGCCTGTGGGGCCGCTCCCTGGGCCTTGTTGTCCACGCGGGCGTCCAGAGACTTGGTTAAGGCGATGTAGTCATCATGAAACTCCTTTTCAAGCTGCCAAGCAGACTGGAAATTGAAGTCATCTCCCTGGTTCTTCTTCTTATTTGGCATTTCTATACCTTTCTACAAACAACTGAACAAGGAAGAGAATGTGAAATGACGTATTTTATATGTATATATTATTATTCTAGAATGACTTGTCCCCTATGAGTTCATGGATGACTGTGAGGCTGTTTGAACTTCAAAAGTGACTGACGTTGATATTGCGTGACATTGTGATTGAAGCATCAGATGCAGGTGCAACGTGCCAAAAAGCCATTATCCTTTTCGTATTTCTACCTTCAAAAAATATGTCTAGGACGTCGGGTTGTAAAGCAAAAGCTTCTTTATATAAGAATCTCTGTTGGCATACACTTTTGATCACTTTCAAACAATAAACGAGTTAGACTTTGACACTCAGCGCGCGCGCAGCCACATCCAGACCCCCGTCCGTCCGTCCGTCCACAGGCGCTTACCTTGATAGCGTGTTGATCCTCGTGAAACTGACATCAAACTGGCTCGATTGCCTTTTATAAACCCACATATAATTGTGACGTTATTATGTCATCTCGACTGTTGTGATTATGACGTCATCCGTCTGAGTTTTGTCTGGTCTCAGGAGCTCCATTTTTTTTACCCCCCCAAAATAATTTAAAAACAATTATAATCAGTGGCGACTGGTGGTGATACTGAGTGGGGGGGCTAATAAATCCATTAGGTCTAGGGCCTATACACCCATCAATAGTTCACACTGCAGCAACAGCAGCATCACATCCGAGATACATTGCCAACTAAAGCGGGGTACACACATAAGGATTTTCTAAATCTTAACCGAAATCTTATCTGAGACAGACCCCACACATGAAGAAACAAAATCTTGGATTGAACAGCCTTGATCGTGTTGTGTGTGGTGTGCGCCAATTTCCCCATTTCAGCACCCCACAGACATAAAGATGTTCGTTACGACAGACTCCAAACTCTCGTTAGTCTCGTTCCCCAAGCCAGAAATCTCGCGCGAACCCATCCTTTTAATATTGCCTTTATGGATATGATTTTGTTTGTGGTTTATTTTCTCTTATTGACATGCATTAAGTGTTCCTTGATGTTTATTTGAAACATAAATATTGACGGGAGTGGAACTATGTACAAGCCTTCTGGGCTTCGTTCCCTCCTTGCACAATCTCTTGTGTGCTAAATAAATAAACTAAACTAAATTACAAAATAATAAAATTAAGATTATATAATGATTAAAGCACTTTGAGCCACAACGTTTGCAGGAAAAGCGCTATACAAATAAAGTTATTATTATTATTATTATTATTATTATTATTATTATTATTATCTAACGTAGTACCCTGACTGACCGTACGAGACAACCATGTGCGACAGGGCAAAAAAAGTGCCGAATAACAAAAAGAAGAAGTCAGCTCGCTTCTTGATTGGCTACCTTATAGTTGGACTCGCGAGCAGGGTTGCCAGATGGAAATTACAATTTCCACCCTAACCACAGTCTAAAACCGCAAATTTCACCAAACAATCTGGCAACCCTATGATTTCTGCTTGTAATTATTGAACACATTTCACATTTACGATTGCCGGCCACGCCCATTTTCCGAGCAGGTTGTCGGGAGAGTTGATTGAATCTCTGTTGGCATACACTTTTGATCACTTTCAAACAATAAACGAGTTAGACTTTGACACTCAGCGCGCGCGCACACACACACCCGCGCAGCCACATCCAGACCCCCCGTCCGTCCGTCCGTCCGTCCACAGGCGCTTACCTTGTGATAGCGTGTTGATCCTCGTGAAACTGACATCAAACTGGCTCGATTGTCTTTTATAAACCCACATGTGATTGTGACGTTATTATGTCATCTCGACTGTTGTGATTATGGAATGGAATGGAATGGAATGGCGTTATGACGTCATCCGTCTGAGTTTTGTCTGGTCCCAGGAGCTCCATTTTTTTTACCCCCCCAAAATAATTTAAAAACAATTATAATCAGTGTGGCGACTGGTGGTGATACTGAGTGGGGGGGCTAATAAATCCATTAGGTCTAGGGCCTATACACCCATCAATAGTTCACACTGCAGCAACAGCAGCATCACATCCGAGATACAGTGCCAACTAAAGCGGGGTACACACAGAAGGATTTTCTAAATCTAAACCGAAATCTTATCTGAGACAGACCCCACACATAAAGAAACAAAATCTTGGATTGAACAGCCTTGATCGTGTTGTGTGTGGTGTGCGCCAATTTCCCCATTTCAGCACCCCACAGACATAAAGATGTTCGTTACGACAGACTCCAAACTCTCGTTAGTCTCGTTCCCCAAGCCAGAAATCTCGCGTGAACCCATCCTTTTAATATTGCCTTTATGGATATGATTTTGTTTGTGGTTTATTTTCTCTTATTGACATGCATTAAGTGTTCCTTGATGTTTATTTGAAACATAAATATTGACGGGAGTGGAACTATGTACAAGCCTTCTGGGCTTCCTTCCCTCCTTGCACAATCTCTTGTGTGCTAAATAAATAAACTAAACTAAATTACAAAATAATTAAATTAAGATTAGATAATGATTAAAGCACTTTGAGCCGCAACGTTTGCAGGAAAAGCGCTATACAAATAAAGTTATTATTATTATTATTATTATTATTATCTAACGTAGTACCCTGACTGACCGTACGAGACAACCATGTGTGACAGGGCAAAAAAAAGTGCCGAATAACAAAAAGAAGAAGTCAGCTCGCTTCTTGATTGGCTACCTTATAGTTGGACTCGCGAGCAGGGTTGCCAGATGGAAATGACAATATCCACCCTAACCACAGTCTAAAACCGCTAATTTCACCAAACAATGTGGCAACCCTATGATTTCTGCTTGTAATTATTGAACACATTTCACATTTACGATTGCCGGCCACGCCCATTTTCCGAGCAGGTTGTCGGGAGAGTTGATTGAATCTCTGTTGGCATACACTTTTGATCACTTTCAAACAATAAACGAGTTAGACTTTGACACTCAGCACGCGCGCACACACACACCCGCGCAGCCACATCCAGACCCCCGTCCGTCCACAGGCGCTTACCTTGTGATAGCGTGTTGATCCTCGTGAAACTGACATCAAACTGGCTCGATTGTCTTTTATAAACCCACATGTGATTGTGACGTTATCATGTCATCTCGACTGTTGTGATTGGAATGGAATGGAATGGAATGGAATGGCGTTATGACGTCATCCGTCTGAGTTTTGTCTGGTCTCAGGAGCTCCATTTTTTTTACCCCCCCAAAATAATTTAAAAACAATTATAATAATACAAATAATAACATTAAAAAGCCCCATATATATTCATCTCTCATTCCGATCATTAAAGCATTAAAGCTGTTAACGTTAATGATGGCAGCTTCCACCTACGTTGCACTCGGAGAGAATCAGTATTGGACGGAGACGATGAACTGTTTTGGACAAGTGCATCAAGACATTACAGTTTTTCCTGGTTGTTTAAACAGATTTTTGGGAACATCAGACACAATGTGCACAATCTCTAACTCATTTACCAACTGCTAAACCAATTCTGCTAAACTCCAAGCACATTTTCCTGCTTTAGACTCATCTTCCCATTCCATACCACACATTTTCCTGCTTTAGACTCATCTTCCCATTCCATACCACACATTTCCTGCTTTAGACTCTTCTTCCCATTCCATACCACACATTTCCTGCTTTAGACACATCTTCCCATTCCATACCACACATCTTTCAGCTCACTAAATACAATTCTCCATATCTTGCACACTCTTCCTGATTTTCCACTCCTGATGTTCACTCAGAACACACTGCCAATCACATTCCTAAACTCCAAAGGCTGTTGTGCACTTTGCAATCATCAATTTGGATGATTGTGGATGAGATCTTGTGGCCAGGCAGGGACCAGAGGGAGGATGCAGCCTAGTTTTGTTTTGTTTACGTTTGTTTATATATTCTCATTTGCTGTAACTCCATTTCCTGTTTTCATCCTTCATGTTCATCATTCATGTTTGCCCTGACATACAGTAGTCTATGCATAGATTTGGGGCACAAATACAATATACAGTAATTCGATGGCAAAATATTGTGTGTTTTCTCTTTGGGTATACAGTACATACAACAATATATGTCGATATTTCACATCCAACAGGTGAAACACTGAACATGCAAAGTCCTGATTCCACTGCTAAGGCATTCCTACAGTGTTTTCCATTCATATATAGTGTTTTCCATTTTGCACATCAGTGTTCAATGAGTGCTTGGAATGTCTACTCGTATGATGTATGTGTTTGAGTTTTGAGAGCAAAGTGTGCTTGTGCAAAGGAAGTATAGGATTTAGCATTTTGTGCTTGAGTTTTGAGGGCAAAGTGTGCTTGTGCAAAGGAAGTGTAGGATTTAGCATTTTGTGCTTGAGTTTTGAGGGCAAAGTGTGCTTGTGCAAAGGAAGTGTAGGATTTAGCATTTTGTGTGTGAGTCTTGAGATTTGTGTTTAGGATTTTGAGGGAGTGAGGTAGTGAATCAGGGAATCTGTTTAAACAACCAGGAAAAACTGTAACATAGCACAAGCCTGCTGTCTTACGTAGCGCCCCTCAGTGGTATAACAACAGTACTGCATCCCCTTATTACAGTTTTTTACGATTGCTAACTCACCATGTTCAATACTGAAACCACAGTTTCACAACTCTTCATACAGTCAGCAGAGCAGAAACCCATGTGAACAAAACTGTGACTCTTTCTCTGTGATTTGCATTTCATACAGAATGCATTCAATGACTACGTTCTCCAAATGCCATAACACTTCTCTCATTCAAACTCCCCCACTTGCAAAATACTATGTATTTGCAACACGTTTTTTCATTGCTAACATACTGTGTTCAAAACTCTGAAGAACACGTTCAAAACTGAATTATTTGGTGCAATTTTGCAGTAATCATATTCCTATCATACTGTATATGACAGAAAGCTCGCAATAAACTGTTTTTTTGCACAGTGTTTGAGTGTGCAGATGCTGTTATTTTGCACTCTATTGATACTCTTCAGTTCCAGCACCTCAGCAAAGTCTCATAACGGATGAGCGGTGGTATTTTTACTATTTTCAGTAATCATATTGAAATGTCTAGAAAATATTACAGTAGCAGAATATATACAATGAAATGAAATAGACTAGATGCATTGCCAGGGAAGACATTAGATGTGACCATATGCAGACCAGAGGGTGGACCAAAACCCTCAGGAGTGAGACATTTTTGGTGTGATTGCTATTGTATTGTAGTCCTGGAATTTCAGTTTTTCTTTTTTGTTTGAACTTTGCATCTTCCACTTTATTTTTCACTTTTCATTTTACACTAGTAAATGTAGTGTACTTTGAAGTAAATGTACCGTAACTTACTTTCTGCAAAGATACTGAAAAAAAAGGATAAACGATAGAATACTGTAAAGGATAGAAGCAAAAGATAGAATAAAGGATAAAAGCAAATTGTGGCATTTCTGATTCATTCTTGTTGCCTAATACTTTACAGTTGTACAGTCAACTATTCTGTCTATGATTACTATAAATCAAACTATTTTTATAATGACATATTCATTCTTGTGAAAATCATTCAAACTATGTAATGCTCCCTGTTGTTAGTATTTTGTAAGTCAGAATGTTATGAATGACAGTGTATGCTTCTGAGTGAACATTGTTGACAGTGTGTGGTTGAACGAGCTTCTTTTGAGACATGAATGAAGTCATTGGCCAACATGAGTGTTACGAATGCAGACTGTATGAAGAGTTGTGAAACTGTGGTTTCAGTATTGAACATGGTGAGTTAGCAATCGTAAAAAACTGTAACCTGGGCATAGAATAAACACAATCTATATTCAACTGAGGACATATAATACATCTATATTCAACTGAGGACATAATACATCTATATTCAACTGAGGACATAATACATCTATATTCAACTGAGGACATAATACATATACATATACAATTGAGGACATATATAATACATCTATATTCAACTGAGGACATAATACATATACATATACAACTGAGGACATATATAATACATCTATATTCAACTGAGGACATATATAATACATCTATATTCAACTGAGGACATATATAATACATCTATATTCAACTGAGGACATAATACATATACATATACAACTGAGGACATATATAATGCATCTATATTCAACTGAGGACATAATACATATACATATTCAACTGAGGACATATATAATACATCTATATTCAACTGAGGACATATATAATACATCTATATTCAACTGAGGACATAATACATATATACATACTGTATACAACTGAGGACATATATAATACATCTATATTCAACTGAGGACATATATAATAATAATAACTTTTATAATACATTTCACTTAACACCCCACTTGTACTCAGGTTGCTGTACTTACAAAAATGTAAACAAACAAACAAAAGGAAAATGTGGACCTTCTCACACATTTTAAATTCCAAAAACGATTCCTGCAAACGTCTTCAGTTTCAGCTTAGTTACAGGTTTTGTCATTATATCTGCTACCATTTCTTCAGTAGGGCATCAGGATGGTTCATGTAGGATAATACATTCTTACTTTTAGCACCATGGACAGCGCCAGCGGCACGGACGGGATTTGCGTCACGCTGTATTTAACTAAATAGCCTACGACTAAAGCAGCCTATATTACATCAATCAAAACTTATGTCTAGCCTACATGCAGTGAACTCTAAAAGTATGACCAACACATTTGTAAATGGGGAATGCGGAGTATGCTATGTAAGGGATAAAGTATGGCCGTGTAATAGCCTGCCCTAAATAATAAAGAGAGCATTACAGGGATCTCTGAATCCATGACATAACCTGCCCTATCAACTGTTTTAAGCAGAATAAACACATACTAATATTTGACAAGCATTTATCCCATTAAGTAAGAGACTGTACCACACACAATAATAGCCCTCCATTCCATATCTTAAGCAATGAGCTATGTACATGCCGGCATGTCCCGGGAAATGCCGACATAAACCATTTTCCCACATGTACCGTAACATTTACATAACATGATGCGGCAACCATAAATACAAATGACCATTCTATTCTGGCAAATATCCTAGTAGTGTGTATCAAAGTGAAGTGGTTTATTTTCTATAATCTCTCCTTTAACGGTTGATTTACCAGGTTTAAGATGATATGCAAATTCACAGACCCCTAGTGGAAATTGAGGTGACTTTTGCAACGTATTGCAATTGAGATCAAGGTTGAACTAGTAGGTGTGCACTAAACCACAGACCTGAGTACACAATTGTACCGATAGTGGCCTGTAGGGGCGCTATACCAGCTACTGCTTGTTGAATGTACAACGTGACGAATAAAGCTCAGCTTTGTGAATGGCGACCAAGTGTGTGTGTGCACATTGATACATGGTACCAGGAGTGGGGTGACACTAGCCTACAAAGATGAATAACATTCGGTCGCCGGACGAGTTGAAGTTAAGTGGAAATGTCCACGAGAACTGGAAAGCTTTCAAGCAAAGTTTTGAGCTGTACGTGTTGGCAATCGGTCTGGAAGAGGCGAAACATGAACGTCGAAGGGTAGCACTGCTTCTCACAGTGGCAGGCAGAGCCGCGAGGGACGTTTTCAACACGTTTCGGTTTCCTGAGGGCGATGACCAAAAGTATGCAGCAGTGCTAGCAAAGTTTGAGGAATATTGCACACCTAGGAAAAATGAGACGTACGAACGGTATGTTTTTCGCAACAGAGTACAGGCCGAGTCAGAATCCATTGAACAGTTTGTCACGGACTTGCGTCTGAAAAGCCAGTCGTGCAACTTTGGCACATTGTGTGACTCGCTAATAAGGGATCAGGTCGTCATCGGCGTTGTCGACAAGAAGGTGAGAATGCAACTGCTCAGAGAATCCGATTTGAGCCTGGAGAAGGCAGTACAAATCTGCCAGGCGTCAGAGAGCGCCAAGATGCAGCTCAAGTCATTCGAGCCCGAACCAGCATCGGTGGACGCGGTGCATGAGAGAGTGCATGAGAGGGCCGCTAGCAAGTGGAACAGCAAAGGAAAGTCCCGCGCGCCCAGGCCCACAAAGGACACAGACTGTGACAGATGCGGGGGCAGACATGCAGCGAATAACTGCCCGGCTTACGGTGTGGACTGTCGCAAATGCGGTAGGAAGAATCACTACGCCCGATGCTGCCTGTCAAAGAAAGTACAGGTGGTGCAACAAGGCAGCGACACGACCGACACAGACGAGGATGACGAGAAGTGGTTCGTGGGAACTGTGGAGAACGAGGACAATAAGGAGGAGTGGATAGCCAATCTGGAAATCAATGGAACGACAATTCCTCTGAAATTGGACACGGGGGCTCAGGTGAACATACTGACGATGAAAGACTTTAATAAACTGTACAAGAAGCCAAAAGTGCATGTGAAAAAGATAAATCTGAGAACGTACAATGATGAACCGATTCCTACAAAAGGGGTATGTAGGGTCACACTGTCAAGGAAAGGGCACTCTGTTAATGCTATGTTTGTGTTGGTTGAGGGTGATAGACAGCCCATATTAGGTCTGAAATCCTGTGAGAGATTGGGCCTCATCAAAAGAGTGCATGTAATTGACAGGTCTGTAGTGACACCTAGTGGTGCAGCTGAGAAACAGCATGAGACTGTAGCAGACACAGAAAAAAATAAGGAAGCAATATAGAGACGTATTCGGTGGTATAGGATGCCTACCTGGGCAGTACAGAATCCAGTTAAAAGCAAATGCGGAACCTGTCATCCACCCGGCAAGGAAGGTGCCGGTGACCCTTAAAGCTAGGCTGAAAGCAGAACTACAAGCCCTTATAGAGAAGGGCATAGTGAGGAAAGTAGAGGAACCGACTGAGTGGGTCAGTTCTCTGGTGATAGTTGAGAAAAAGAATGGTGACTTGAGGCTCTGTATAGACCCAAAAGACCTGAATAAGTGGATCAAAAGAGAACACTACAAACTACCAACTAACTCAGACATAACTAATGCTATGGCAGGCGCGCGTTTCTTTTCTAAGTTAGACGCATCATCAGGGTTCTATCAGATCGTTCTAGACGAAGACAGCTCCAAACTGTGTACCTTTAACACACCATTTGGAAGGCATTGCTTTCTCCGCTTACCGTTTGGGATATGCTCAGCTCCAGAGGTGTTCCACAAAACAGTGCAGCAGCTGTTTGATGGTATGGAGGGTGTGGGTGTGTTTATTGACGACATAGTGGTCTGGGGCACAACAAAAGAAGAACACGACGAGAGGCTACGCGGGGTGCTAGAACAAGCACGTAAAGCAGGGCTTAAACTGAACAAGTCGAAATGTGAGTTTGGGGTGACAGAGGTTACTTACCTAGGTGACAAGTTGTCCGCGGAAGGGATACAGCCTGATCCAGAGAAAATAAGGGCAATAGTAGAGATGCCAGCGCCAAAAGATAAAACAGACCTGCAAAGAGCATTAGGGTTAGTCAACTACATGGGGAAGTTCATACCAAATCTGTCTGCAAGCTCAAAGGCCCTCCGTAGTCTACTGGAAAAGCAAAACGAATGGCAGTGGGAACACGAACATGCAAATGAGTGGGAGGTGTTAAAGGCCAACCTGATCAGAGAGCCGGTGTTAAAGTACTATGATGTTGACAAACCGGTCAAAGTCTCTACTGATGCATCCAAAGAGGGTCTCGGAGCGGTGCTGCTCCAACGACACGGCACAGAATGGTTTCCCGTCGCTTACGCATCCCGAACGATGTCATCTGCAGAGCGCAACTATGCGCAAATTGAGAAAGAGACATTAGGCGCGGTTTTCGGATGTGAAAAGTTCCATGAATATATCTACGGCAGGGAAATAATACTAGAGACTGATCACAAGCCGCTTATTGCCATTTCCAGAAAGCCACTTGGAGATGCACCGCCACGCATCCAGCGTCTCATGTTACGGCTACAGAAGTACCACATGACGCTCGAGTTCACTCCAGGAAAGTACTTAATAGTGGCAGACGCTCTCAGCAGAGCGAGTTTGAGTGACACGGGCCCGAGCAGCACCGAGCAGGAGGTGCAAATCCATGTGGACTGTGTGAAGGCCCAGCTGCCTGCATCAAATGAGAAATGGGCCCAGTTCGCGCAGGAAACAGCAAGCGACAGAGAGTTGCAGGAGGTCATAGCGGCCATCCTCTCACCAGGAGATGAGGCCAGGATACTGCCAAGTCCGTATCGTCACACTAGAGATGAACTGACAGTGATCGACGGGGTACTCCTTAAAGGTAACAAAATAGTAGTTCCCGGCTCCATGAGACCAGAGATGGCTAAGTTAGCACATGAGGGCCATTTGGGAATAGAGAAAAGCAAGAGGCGGGCTCGTGAGGTACTGTTTTGGCCATACATGAACAGAGATATTGAGACTGTAGTACAGCGATGTGGGATTTGCCAACAGCATAGATATATGCAGCCTAGAGAGCCGCTTCTGCCTCATAGCAAACCAACCGAGCCATGGGAAAAAGTAGGTGCAGACTTATTTCAGCTGAAAGGGAGAGACTATTTAATCATAGTGGACTACCATTCAAACTATCCAGAGTATGCGCTGTTGTCTGATACCACAGCAAAGCAAGTGATCGCTCATTCTAAATCTATTTTCGCAAGGCACGGTATTCCAGTGACTTTAGTAAGTGATAATGGGCCGCAGTTTAGCTGCCAGGAGTTCGCAGAGTTCGGAAAACAGTATGGATTCAAGCATGTAACCTCAAGCCCACTGTACCCGCAGTCAAATGGTCTAGCGGAAAAGGGAGTGCAAATCGTGAAACGACTGCTAAGGAAAGCAGCGGAAGCGGGTGAGGACCCGTACCTGGCAGTCCTCAACTACAGAGCATCACCGCTGGAAGGTGGCCGCTCACCAGCAGAGTTGCTGATGAACAGGAGGCTCAAGACAAAGCTGCCGTCAGCAGAGCACTTGCTCCAGCGCGCTGACCACCGCACGCAGAGAGAGCACCGGGCCACACAGAGAGAGGACCGGTCCAAACGTGCCTATGACAAAAGAGCACGGCCCTTGGGACCTCTTGAACGAGAGGACCTAGTGAGAGTCAGATGCGAAGGAAGATGGGGACCGGTCGCACAGGTCCTTAAAGAGACTGCTCCAAGATCATACGAGGTACTTACCGAGAATGGCAATACAATCCGCAGGAACCGGAGACACCTGTTGAAGATTCCACGCCCAGAACCACAGCCTGCAGAGAATGGCAATGACAGGGAGACTCCGGGAGAGCAAATAGAAGGGGGGCATACTCAATCAGACACGGACAGCCCTCCTGTCGAGTCACCCTCCCCTGGGGTGGAGCGGGTTCAAAGGCCGAGTAGGTCCATTGTCAAACCTAGGAGACTTGTAGAGGAGTGCTAATAACACGCACAGAAAGGGTGGGTTTATTATTTTTATTTTATTTTTTATTGCGGACTTGGAGTTCTGTTCTCAGGGTCATTACTGTTTGTTCTGGATATTTGTGAATTGATGCTGTATGGTTCCATTACAGTTTGTTTTCATTGAAAAAAGAAAAAAAAGAAAAAAGGAAAGAGTTAAGAGAAGTGTAATAATTGTACTGTTTAGAGTACCGTTACATTGTTTATTTGTACAAGCTGGAGAGTACATCTTGAGAATTCTAGTACGTATGCTAAGCTATAGATATAGACTTGTAATATCTGTGAACTGTTATTCTCTGAGATCAACTTCATCTTAATCCTTAGAAAAAGGGAGATGTACCGATAGTGGCCTGTAGGGGCGCTATACCAGCTACTGCTTGTTGAATGTACAACGTGACGAATAAAGCTCAGCTTTGTGAATGGCGACCAAGTGTGTGTGTGCACATTGATACAACAATCACGTTCAAGCACCTGTGAGTTGACATTGTGTATGTGTGTGTTATGTACGACAGTGTCATTGTTTGCAGCACTTTGTTGCCCTTTACGACGTCACGTTCTGTACGTCCGTTAGAGCTTTACGGCAGTGTGTGTGTTGTCAGAATGCATGGCAGCTGACAGTAAACGGAGCTCAGTTTGTATACCTGTGTGGATCTACTTTTATTAGCACAACACAAACATAATATTGGCAACGAAGATGGCTGAATTTACTTTGCCACCACCGGCACCTTTCTTGTCTCTGCCCGGCGAGCCTCCGATTCCGTGGGTAGGATGGCTGGATGACTTTACTGTCTACCTAGACGCCATGGACTTCACAGACATTTCCGACAAGCGGAAAATGTCGCTGCTCCGTCACTGTCTCGGTACGGAGGGTCAGAGGATATTCCGAGCCCTCGGCTGCGCTGAGACCTACGAGGAAGCTGTCGCTCTCCTCACTAATCACTTTGCCGGCAAACAACGGGTGCTTCTCCGGCGGTACAAGCTACGAAAACGGCTTCAACGCCCCGGTGAGTCTGTTCTGAGCTACGTGACCGATCTCAGGGATCTGGCACGACAATGCAACTACGGGGTGATTCACGATCAAATCGTACGGGATCAGCTTATTGAAGGGACATTGTGTGAGAAAATCAGGGAGAAATTACTTTTGGAGCCAGATGAGCTAACACTAGATGATGCTCTAGCTAAAGCCATGCAGGTAGAATCAGCGCTACAGTGTACTAGCATGCTGACTGCCAGCTCACGCTCCGACTCCACCCCCACGGCCTCACTCACGCAACAGCTTCAGCCCGCCTACCAGGACAGCCAAGAGGACACAGATGCGTGGTTCCCAGTGCAGCAAGCTCGCAGACAGGGGAACACACGTAGCTCTGATAGCTGTAATAACTGTGGGGCTAGCTCACACAATGCACGGGCTCCTAACTGCCCAGCTCGAGGGCAGACATGCAGGAACTGTTTGAAGCCCAACCATTTTGCTAAAGTGTGCAGGTCTGCTCCTGCGGCTCATCCCCCACAGTCCAGACCCCGCTCAACTCGCAGCGACCATACTGAAATTAGAACTGTGTCTACAAACCATGTGAGCTTTAAAACATGCACAGTGCAGCTGGGTGAGGTCAGCCTTCCCTTGTTACTGGATACAGGCGCGGCTGCGTCTCTTCTCAATCTCAGCACCTACAACAAATTCTTTGCCCACCTGCCATTGCAGCAGCCCTCCACTCCTCTGTGCGGATATGATAGCTCTAAGATAGAGATTGTGGGCATCCTTCAGGTACCAGTGCACTATGGATCTAAGCACATGTCTGCATTCCCACTCCACATCGCTAAGCGGGGTGCCAATCTGCTGGGCCTCGACCTGTTCACGGGCCTGGGATTCACACTGCATGACGACAGTGGGTCAGCCATTCAACATGTCACCTCCACCTGGGAGCAGAAATGGCCAGCGCTGTTCGATGGACTGGGTTGCCTCACAGCCTTCACACACAGACCCCTGGTGAACACAGAGGCGTCACCAGTCATGCAGCCCCTGCGCCGGATCCCTCTCGCTCTGAGGGATGATGTCACAAAGGAACTCAACATGCTGCTGCAGGCAGGCATCATCGAGCCGGTCAACGCCGCCCCCTGGATTTCAAACCTGGTCATCGCTAAGAAAAAGTCAGGGGGGTTGAGAGTCTGTGTGGACCTGCGGTCTGTCAACAAGGCGGTGATTCCAGATAAATATCCCTTGCCTACCTCAGAGGAGCTGACCACCCACTTCTACGGCTCCACGGTTTTCACAAAGCTCGACCTGCGCCAGGGCTATCTCCAGGTACCCCTCCACCCAGCCAGCAGAGATTTGACAACCTTTGTATCGCACGCTGGGGTCTTCCGGTACACCCGAATGCCTTTCGGGCTTAGCTCCGCCCCCAGCTGCTTCCAGAAGGTCATGACCACCATCCTTGCTGGTATCCCTGGGGTCGCGGTGTTCTTGGATGACATCGTGGTCCATGCCCCAGATGTGCCAACACACAACGAGCGGCTTCACAGGGTGTTTGCAGCCCTCCTGGACAATAATCTGACCCTGAACACAGAGAAATGCTCCTTCGCCGCTACCGCCATCGACTTTGTGGGGTTTCGCCTCACAGCAAAGAGCATCACACCTCTCCTATCCAATGTCGACGCCATACACCGGATTCCGGAGCCCACCTCTGCTTCCCAAGTAGCCTCATTCCTGGGCATGACAGCTTATTACCTACGGTTCCTGCCCCACTACTCTCAGACCACAGCTCCCCTTCGCCAACTGCTCAAGAAAGAGGAGCCATGGAAGTGGACTGCAGCATGTTCAAGGGCGTTCCACTCGCTGAAGATCCAGCTCACCACAACCCCCATCCTGGCCCACTTTGACCCGTCCAGCCCTACCCTCGTCACCTGTGACGCCTCAGCCGGGGCGGTGGGTGCCGTGCTCTCACAGGTTCAGGACGGCGTCGAGCGGCCAGTTGCCTTTGCCTCCAGGGCTCTTAGCCCCACCGAACAGAGGTATTCAGTCGGTGAACGCGAAGCTCTAGCCTGTGTCTGGGCATGTGAGAGGTGGCACCTCTATCTATACGGCCGGCGGTTCACCCTCCGTACAGACCACCAGGCCCTGACCACACTGCTGTCAGCCTCAGGCAGTGGGCACAGGCCTCTCCGTTTGCACAGGTGGGGGGAGCGGCTCAGGCAGTATGACTACCAGCTCAGGTTCACCCCGGGGAGGGACAACGTAGTGGCCGACCTCCTCTCTCGGTCTATCGAGGCCCCCACCCCAACTGTCTCTCCGGATGACGACACAGAGCCAGAGCTCATCCAGATGTTGCATGGGCCCCTGCAGACAGCAGTGTCACTAGAGGAGCTGCAGCGGGAATCGGAACAGGACCCTTTGCTATCCACCCTGCGCACCTACATACGCACCGGATGGCCATCACGGGTGCCGGAGGATCTGGCCCCGTTCGCCAGAGTACGGCACGAACTCTCATGCTGGGGGGACGTCTGTGTCTCCAGGGGCCTCTGCACTGTGATCCCAAGTGGCCTGCGTGCGCGTGTCATGTCCATGGCGCACGAAGGTCATTTGGGCATAGTGAGGGTCAAGCAACGATGCCGTGACCTGGTGTGGTGGCCAGGCATCGACCGTGACATCGAAACAATGGTCAAGGACTGTGCACCATGTCTGCTCAGCGGGAAAAGTGGGTTGCCAGCCTCAACACCCCTGCAGCCTACCCCGTGGCCGCCCCGCCCATGGGAGCATCTCCAGCTTGATATCTGTGGAGAGATCCATGGCCGAGGGGTCCCGCACCACCAACGCTTTCTGGTGGTGGCATACGACCTCCACTCCAAATGGCCTGAAGTGGTCCCAGCAGGAACGGTCACAACACGGACCATTATTGACATCCTGGATGGCCTGTTTGCTAGATGGGGTCTGCCACTCACCATCACCACAGATAATGGGCCCCAGTTCATCTCAGCAGAGTTCTCGGACTTCCTCCGCACCAAGGGGATCAAGCACATCCGCACGGCATACTTCCACCCTCAGGCCAACGGGGGGGTGGAACGTTTCAACCAAAGCCTTAAAAATGGGATCCGAGCACATCTGTTCCAGGGGTGCACATTCCAGGCCGCACTCAACCAAACACTGTTGCACTACAGAGCTAGTCAGCATGCAACAACGCAGACCTCTCCAGCATCCCTCATGCTTGGCCGTGAGATGGACTTGCCACTGAACAGACTCAGGTCCCGGGATGCAGTGACACCTGCAGCAGGCAGCACCCGAGATGCTGCTCAAGCAGCAGTGGCCACACATCAGGGGGAGATGAAGCGACGCTTCGACAAGAAACGTGGAGTAAAGACCACCACCATCAAGGTGTCCGACTGGGTTCGGGCCCGTAGGCCCCAGCGACATAACAAGATGGCATCTTTCTGGTCTCAGCCCCTTCAGGTGACACGTCAGCTGGGGCCAGCCACGTTCCTGCTGAGCGACGGATCCCGCTGGCACGCCAGCCGACTGCGGACGGTGCCTGTTCCTCCTGGGCCTGCCATGGCCACACTGCTGCCAGCAGCCGGCGCAGCAGAGACAGATAGAACTGTCTCAAAGGCCTTGAGTCCTGTACTGCTAAGGGCAGCTAGGCCGCCCCAGGCTCCGCCGCAGCCACTGCCTATGTGGCCTCCACCCGCTCAGCCTCTACCTGCTGTTCCTCTTCCTCACCCTCCTCCACCTAACCCTGGCTTCCTCGCAGGGTCACAGCCCAGGGGGGAGGTCGATAGGCCACAGCGGGAACGGGCTCGCCCTGCACACCTCCAGGACTATGTCACTAAATTTCACACATAGGCCTTCAGGCCCTACTCCTGTTTGACTGTTACTTTAGTTGTTTGAGTTTTGGAAAGGGGGGGGAAATGTTATGTACGACAGTGTCATTGTTTGCAGCACTTTGTTGCCCTTTACGACGTCACGTTCTGTACGTCCGTTAGAGCTTTACGGCAGTGTGTGTGTGTTGTCAGAATGCATGGCAGCTGACAGTAAACGGAGCTCAGTTTGTATACCTGTGTGGATCTACTTTTATTAGCACAACACAAACATAATAGTGTGTCTCCGTTGGAACTAAGCTAGCTGCCAGAGCAATAGCCTCTAGGTATCGAGACTGTGTGATGTAGGATCAGCTGCTTCCGATCACTCTTATAAATGACCACATTCATTCTGTGGTGTTTACTTATCTGAGACCAGTAGCTCTTTCTAATGACTCTTGTTAGAGACAACATTAACTATGTGTGAATAACAGATCTGTCATCAGGGGGGGGGGGGGGGGGGGGGAGAGAGAGAGAGAGAGAGAGAGAGAGAGAAAGAGAGAGGAAGAGAGAGGAAGAGAGAGAAAGAGACAGACAGACAGACAGAGGAAGAGAGAAAGAGACAGAGATAGAAGAGAGTATTCATTCATTTAATGCAGTCTATACATCTGGTACAAATATTGCTTCACACCACCACTGGTGCAGGTAACAGTATGAACCTCTCTCCCTCCATGCTTCTGCATTTGCATTTAAATAGCAATACACATTTCACAGTGTGTTACTACATTACACAGCCTAAGCTGGTAGTCCTGTTAATTAATATAAAGGTTAAACTGTTATTGTTAAAGAAAATCGTGGAAGAAATGTTAAGGGAATATCTAAGTATCTGAATAGAAAAAGGTAGCCTGTTTTCCTCAAATGCATAGGAAAAAAGTATTTAATTGTCTTTTGCAAAAAGGAGAACAGTTTACAAGCACGTCAGACACGTTCTTGGCAGTGAAAGGTTCTCCGAAAAGTGTTGACAGAGTGAAAACATGGATTTTTATACACAGGTAACAATCACGCCCTCAGGTGAGGTCCAAACCAATCACAGTGAGGGAAGGTCACGTTCACAGTGAAGATGAGGAAGAGGGACGAAGGTGACGCAGGTGACTTTAGCCGTCCCTTTCCAATGGTATCATCAAGGAGAAGAGGGAGGGGACAGGAGTGAACAAAGGGCCAAACTATCACCCTAGCATGGTTCAACATTGTCACGGGTTTCTAGGTGCCGTAGACAGACTAGGGAAAACAAAAAGAGGTGGTCAAACCTTTGAAACTATTCTAATGTATCGTTTTGTTGAGCAAAATGTCGAATCTTGAGCAGAGGAAACCGTTTTTTTCATCGGGTCGTCAATGTGTTAATCTGCCCAGACAATCTGACTGATAGTCACAAAAGTAAAGTGAATGTCTTATCAATAAATAAAATGTCTTATCAGACAAATTATTCCGCTACAGGAATAACAACATCATTGATGTAATGCTTCAGATAATCATACCGAGTTTATGGAAATGACATTATTTCGGAATAATTCTGGTCAGTGAGCTATGAATCAAAAATAATAGCCTGTTCTTACATGCAACTAGTACTACCTACACTATGATACAGTTGAGAGTTGGCAGTACCAGAAGAAATGGATGAAAGTATGCCGTTTCTCTATATATTAATCAATTGCCATGGGTGCATCCAATTTGTCATATTAAAGAAATATTCTAAATCCCCCCTGTGACACACAAAATCATATGTGAATCTGTGGATTTTTTGTTGTTGTTGCTGTGTTTCATTGTCTTTGCAATCCATTGTGTACATACTGTATCTGTCAGTATGATGATGATGATGATGATGAATGTCAATGAATCATGTTGACTTAAGTACCCTATACAGTATTCTCTAGGCTCTATCTCCCTCACTCTAAACAACTTTACAGTAGATACACATCATTACTCACAAAAGAGCCCTTGTGCCTATACAGTACAATACCTTCTATTGATGTCTCCGTTCCCTAGCAAGACTCGATTACCACTGGAAATCCTGTTAAAACAGAGTGTTAGGTCACTTGTTTTGATCTCTGTAGGCAAGAAAATGTACTTTCTGATTTCAACATCCCCCCTCCTTGGGTGTCATGAGGCAAGATTGTCTGACGCTGAGAGGAAAAAGCCTGTGAGAAAATAGAGGAGAGAGTCACTTTATTCTCAAGTCTACCTGTGGGATAACATGATTTATTTCACAACAACAGAACCGTACTGCCAAAAGGTCTCCCAAAGCATCAATGTGTATTTCTGCTGCATGTACTGTAATCCAGAGAGGATAGACAAAAAGATTAGATTTAGACAGAAATTGAATAAACTGTCATAGGTGTAAAAACATATAGCAACACATCCAGTAGTACCGGTACCTTTATTCTTGCCTGTTGATATGAACGTACTGTTGATATTAACATTACAATACTTGAGTATTAGTACTGAGGTATCTAGGTATCTAGGCCCTATCACCCGGACCTGGGGTGATAGGGCCCTTTCAGCCGCAGCCTCGTCCCCTGGAAGGCCCTCCCCAACCACATCAGACAGGTCAACACCCTCCCAACATTTAAACAGGCCCTCAAAACCCACCTCTTCAAGCTTGCCTTCACCAGTTAACCCTCTCCCCCTCCCCTCCCCATGTGTCCCCAGCACTACCTTAATTAGGCCCCTGTACTTTATCTTATTTATTTGTTGTTTCTTTTTATTATTACTACTCGATCTTTTCAGTTTGTAAAGCGCTATATAAGTCTAATCTATTATGATTATGATTATTATGATTATTATTATAGGCTATTTATTATCTCAATTGATTAAACAAAATCAAGAGACCGCCCAAAGGTTAGACAAAACTATCTGTTTGTCTAACAGGCTTGTTGCTAGGCTTGTTGTCATTGCAGGAATTAGTAAGGCCACTAATCAATTAGTCTTTGAAATTGATAACATAACGCTTCTTGAAACGTTTCCAAAATCCTCTGTATATCTCTCCAAAAATGGCTCAACACTCTCTGTGAAAGATCACTTTTCGACATAATTTCAGGTCCATTTCCGTGTCCCTCCCCGTTGTATGGTGCAGTCTAAAGCTGACGAGATGATGGAGACAGAGAGCCAGCTGCCAGCTGTTGGATAATAAAGGTCTCTAATGCTTTGCCTGATTGCTCTGCTATCAAGGAGATACAGAGAGTTGTGAGGAGTTTATGACCATCGGGATGATGCCTGCCAACTAGATTGGGCTTGCCTGCTTTCACAGAACTGGGAGGGAAATCAGGAGAATAAGCCGGCCGACCCCACTGAAGCCCTGTTTGGCTGATTGGGTGAGGTGCCCAAGTGCTGGATTAATTGCTATTGTCATAACGCAACGCACACCAGGCTATTATCCTGATGGTAAGCATTCATCATAGCACCCCGCAGCTCCAGGGCCCCACCAGCCTTGCGTTCAGCTACTCACACCGTAATCAGTCCTCTTGTGTGCATCCTGTTTTACATAGCCATGTTCCGTTCGCTAGCTCCTTCATCAAGACGAAGGAAGGAAGGCTGTGTTACGTTTCGTTCCAGTAAGTTTCTCCTCCTATCCCTCCCATGAGTTGTTCACTCCCCTTCACAGATCTGATAGGGCTGGGTAGGTGTAAGCAACACAGGGAAAGTGAGGTGTATATACACCATACACACTGACACGTCGTCACAGATCTGTGAAGAGGAGTGAACGAGGGGAAGGACATGGGAAGGGGAGAGAACATTCTGGAATGAAACACAGCCCAGGCACTCACAAGCTGAGTGCACTTACTTACTCTCCAAGGATAGTCTTAATAAAACCGATCACCATGAAAGACCAGCTGTGAATAAAGTATGGCCAGAATCGGCTTCCTGCCCTCCAGGATATATTTACACTGAGAAGTTAATTGGGCTTGTAGCTTAAACACAGCACGGGCAACAAGGCTAAAATAATGAGCAGCACCTCAGTGACAGACCTATGTGGATCTGTGCGAAGCAAATCGCACCGCTTTCAGCTCTGCGATGTTGTACAAGTCCTTCCCCTGAACTTTTTGTACCGAGTGCTTGAGTACATCCTGCATAATTTAGTCCTCTCCACTGTGAGCAAAGAATTAACCAATGTCAGCTCGACTTAACTCCGAACTCAAGTGAGGTGAATCTACGCTCAGGCAAGACATCCGTACAGTATGATGAAGGTTTCCTCTTGTGAGCCTTTAAACGGGAGAAGGCCTTTACTTATGTAAGAACACGTGTTTTAAGGACAGCACCACCAGCAACAGAATGAAATATGATGTCAAAGAACAGACGAGAGCAAAGTGGGTCCTCTATTTCTGGGCTTTGTGAAAATAAAACCAGGTCCTCGGCTGGCTTTATCCCCGAGTTCTGATTCGATTATGGGCCAACTTTTTTTTGGGACTGGGAATGTTAAGTACAGTCATGAATCTTGTTCTGTTCTCCAAATGGGGGGACATCAGGGCACACAGGATTAATGATACTCGGGACTGTGGTATCCTCTCTCTCCGAGGGCCTGGGTTCCTGTTCACCCAGGGCTAATGCGAATTAATATCCACTATCCCTGCAAATGATTTCTGCATGGGGACTGGCTTGGCTTGGGCCGGCATCGCATCGCCTGGGCCTCACGCTATGCTGGAGACAGAAAGAGCTGTAAGGCACAAGCACTTCATTAGCAATGAAGCATTCATGTAAATAAAGGCTGGGGTCTTAATAGATTGGAACACTGCATTGTTGTAATCAGTTGGGATTTTTTACGTAATGATTTTTTTGTGCACAGCTGCCTTTTTCTAATTTCTAGCCATGGGCTGCTGTCAACTCATACTGCTTACACGCTGCATTATGTAGATTGGCCAATTGGATTTGAACTATTAAATTAATATAAGACTCTTTTGTACCTGGCTGAAGAGGGTTCTAGATGTTTTTGTTGATGTAGACTGAGGGTTTTTTGCGAATGAAACTGATTTTGTTTTTGCAAATGAAACAGTCTTTTTAAAGAGGCAGTTCAGTCAATACAAACCTAAAGCCTTAACCACGATCTGACTCCTTTGTTTACAAAACACTGGAGAATACACAGTACCCATTTAACTGAACACGGTAATTTCCCAAATTACCTTTTGAAGTAGATACTGTTTGATTTACGGTCTCTAACAGTCAAAACTGTTTCTCTTTTCAAGAAAAGACCAGTAGAAACACAAATGCCCTTTCACGCATCATGAAAGAGGGATTGTAAAATGTACCCAATTACATGCTTCTCAGTATCACTAATAACTATTCATTCAATGTTGAAAGTTCAGACGATGCATAATCTCTGCAGATTCAAAAGCATGTTTTCGTAATCTGAATTCACTAAGATGCACAGTACAAGTCTTTAGGTACCGGTAGTCTCCCCTCATGGAACAGAATCACATTTACATACAAATGATATTTCACCTCAGATGCTGTGTGCCACAAAGGAATTTCTAAGGTAGCCTAATAGAGCATTCTGAAGGATGCATCCGGCATTAGGACATGATTTGTTTCTTGTTTCCTTGGAAACTACAGGAATGGCCTTGGATACATGCATGTTAAGTTTTCATTCATAACCCTCTAGAGGTTTGCGGTAGCAACCGATAACCCTCCTCCGATAAAGGGCAGGTCCTCACGGACTCGTCTAGATGTTTGTCGAACAGCACTTCTTCTTTTCGTTGTCTCTCATTTAGTGTCCTCTAAATAAGATGCCAACCCCCTAACTATCCTCAGTCCTCGGCAGACAGTCCACATTTTCTGCATACAAATTCTATAATGTCCCCTCTCCCTCCTCCTTTTGTCTGCCCCCCCCCCCCACTCCTCTCTCTCTATCTCTTTCGTAATATCTTAGCCTCTATTTCCTATTTCCATTGTCATCATAAACAGGCAAAACGGAAGGCCTGAAAGTACAGTAAAGTGATTTTAAAATGCAATCCACCTAAACACCTACAGTAGTAAGTGAAGCATAACATGGATATGAATAGATGATTGTATATACCTACATTTCCCTCTACTTTCTGTTATCTGGGATCCTCAATGGTTTTTCTGTCTAGTCAACCGACAGTTTGAAATGTACTTTCCGAAGTGACCTTTTGTGACATTGTGGAAACATTGTAAAACTGTGTGGCAATGGAAATGTGTTTAAGCTTCAAAGCTACTGTACATTTCTTTTTTAAAGTAGATATAGCTGGGTGGTACAATTACATACATACATAAATACATATGTAAATTAAGGCACAAAGGACGTTTACTTTGTTCACATTTGCATATAATCACATCACCTTGAAACAAGGGCATGTAAATATAGTACACAAGCGAGCTAGCATATGATATGAAGAATATTGTATTTTTTGTCTCACAAATGAATTAGAAGTGATATCACATAATCAGTTAATATAATGACATGATTTGTTTCTTGTCTCTGTCTAACTCAGTCATGTAAATGGCTAGGATCCACTGGTGGACTCAGGGGGGGGCTACCACCGCTCCTGGTGCCCCAAAGGTTGAAAAACGTCTTTCTTAAGTGCCCTTTTGAGTGGCGAAAATGTGAGGACGTGCCCTATTGGTGGCCCTCCAATGGTCTAAATTTGAGCATGTGCCCCCACAGTTGAAAAATGTCGCACTAAAGTGCCCTTTTGAGTGGCAAAATTAGAGGATGTGTCCTATTGGCTGCCCTTCCAATGGTCTAAACTTGACATGTGCGCTGATGGGGTCCCATGTTGTCCAGTAGGTGCCCTCTATTTCTTTTCGCCCCTGCCCTTCAAACAGCCTGAGTCCACCACTGCTAGGATCCCTCACATTCATCCATAAAATAAGCATCACTTGCTTCAAGGTACAACTTTACTTTCCTCTTCAAGAGAGCACTGTGTAACTGCATTACTATGGAACTGAAATGCAATTACAAAAGTCATATGTAACAATGTGAGGGAAGACAGATTTCTCATCTGTCATTTAAGGTATTCTTATAATCAATATAACAATACAAAGCTTCTACTTCATTCATTAAAGCCATACAACAAGTCTACTCCAATCAAACTATACAACAATCTCTTTCAATCAGTATGTCATGATGATTATATTTTGGTCAGTCGTACACTGTTCAATGATTCTGTTATGATCAGTCAATATACACTCTAGGGTGATTCTGCTATGGTCAGTATATATACACCATACGCTCCTCAGGCCATCAGCATAGGAGCCCCCCAGGGCTCTGTCCTAAGCCCCCTCCTCTACTCCCTGTACATCCATGAGTGCGTGGCCACTCACAGCTCTAACACAGTGATCAAGTTCGCCGACCACAAGACGGTGATTGGCCTGATCGCCGACTGTGACGAGAAGGCCTACAGGAGTGAGGTCAACCGCCTGACTCAGCACAGCCAGGACAATAACCTCGCGCTCAACACCGACAACACCAAGGAGCTGGTGGTGGACTGCAGGGAGAAAAGACAGGCACAAGACCCCATCACCATCAATGGGTCTGCTGTGGAGAGGGTCAACAGCATCAAGTTCCTGGGGGAGTTCACATCACCAGCAACGACCTCACCTGGGATGAACATACAAACCAAGTGGTGAAGAAAGCAGTCTTTCATCTTAGGCAGATTTAAAAAGTTCGTCTTAGGGCCTAAGAAGCCTAGGGGCCTTCTTCAGAGGCACAAGCGAGAGAATCCTAATGGGTATGGGAAGTGCACTGGCCAAAATCGCAAAACGCTACAAAGGGTAGTACGGACAAAAATGAGAGGATCAGCGGATGTGAGCTTCCCTCCATCCAGGACACCTACGAGGACCGGTGTGTCAGAAAGGCCCTCAGGATTATTAGTGACCCCCAGCCACCCCAATCAGAAACTGTTTGAGCTATTGCCATCGAGGAAACGGTACCGAAGCCTCGGGGCCAAAACCCAGAGGAGGTCAAACAGGTATTTCCCCCACAAACAATCAGGCTCCCGGAGAAATGCACTAGAATAAAACAAAAGACTACCACACCCAAACCAACCCCACGCACACTACAAAAATGAACATAGTGACATGGTCTGTTGAAAATGTTGACAATTCTGAAGTCGAGCAAATGAGCGAAAAGCTTATTTTCTTTCTTTTTTCTTCTTCTTTTTTTTGCATATTATGAAAGTTGAAGTGTTGAAGAGCCCACTCGATATAACAAACAAGCAGTTTTAGGATCACTAAATACTTTTACTCATTTGTCAATTGGATCCACTGTCTCGTCTGCCGTATGCTCCTGATATGTACATGGCTTGTTCAAAAGCAAGGACTGTATGATCACAGTATGTGTATAGTTATGTGTTTTTAGCATGTTGATGTTCTATCAGCATGTTGTGATGTGCTAAACATGCAGTTAGATGTTCGTGGCGAAATTCACTTTTATGCCGCAATGCCAATGTTGAGGAACCAAAACCAAAGAAGTAATACAGTTTGAGTCATAAAACTAATTCTAATTCTGATTCATTGTGGTGTGTTGGTATGTCGTTATGTTGTGATCTAATTAATTTAGGATTGTGTGTAAAAAATTAGACTATGTACTTACGAATCAAGATAGTATAGATCAGTGTTTCCCAAACTGTGGGGCGCGCCCCCCTAGTGGGGCGCGGGGGTACTGCAGGGGGGGCGCAGAAATAATATGGGAGGGGAAAAAATGCACACACAAGAGCTGTAAATAAACACTGCTTGCTTAAGGTTACCATCAGGGGTGTCATTGG
>NC_137679.1:8952864-9042864 GCF_963989245.1 Nansenia antarctica | reverse complement strand
AAATGTAAAATGTAAAATGAGAACATCCATGTGCTTTGGACCATCGCCCCTGACGAGGCACAGGGTTGTTTGCTGCTTATACATTGGAAACACGGTGGATGTACTATGTTGTCATCCCCAAGCAGTTCATTAGGAAGGATCCTATAGATACACAGCCTCCCCAACACTTATTCCCAGCCGAGAAAATGCAGTAAGTGTCTATCTGACATTCAGAATGATATGTCAACTGTTAGAAACCATAAACTCATAAGCTCTGGCTGTCAACACTGAGTAAAGTACAGTAGTTCTTAGCAATTCTTTCTGTATTTTCCCTTTGTATAAATGTCATTCAAAAGGCCTTTTGTGTCCAATGAAAATGTTGCTTCTATACACTAGCTTCGAGTTTATAGTACATATCGTAATCAATTTCCTATCCCATATAATATTATGTTTGCTATATTTGCATATGAATACACACTCAGCCATAATGAAATCCTTTCAGAGGAACGAGGAACACAAAGCCTGCAGACCCTATTATGTTACCACTACCCAGGAGTACCTGTACCAGGACCGTAATTAGTGCTATTAGTTTTCAGTCTTCACAGTGGAGTGAGTGTTGATAGCACAGTGAATGGCAACGCTCTGCGATTGTATTTTAGGGCCTTTCGGTAGCTCGGGCCTAAGCAGCACTCATTATTAAAATGAATTTCCCCTTTTCACAAACACCCCAGCATGCCGAAATACTGCACTTAATCTCCAGCCTGAGTTAGTACTTGTGATGATTGCACAGCACAGTGGCGGCGGTCGGCGAAGTAAACTAATATGGGCCAGTGCTCCTCAGACAAACGTTAATCATTAACATTTGAATACGTATTGTATTCTAATCTGCCCCTTTTTTTTCTCTGGCAAAGTTTCTATTTGAATATAAACCAATTTCCCCCCTTTCTGCTGGCTGAGATTAGGCCTTTTCGCATTTCACAGAGGGACTATCTTTAATACTTAAAACCAGGTATTCATAGTCATACCCCCTCCAGGTTCCCAAGATCCTGTTAGTGCACACCGTGCTACAGCTTAATGCGACTGGAATAAATGTAATTGTGCAGGAGAATTAGGCATGGGAGGCTTATTTCAAACCACAACGGGTGTTTTTTTTAATGTAATTATCATTTTATCGTACAAACAAACATCATAATTAAACACCCAAAGCAGTTTCATGGAGGCTACTGAACAACAGTAACACTGTTGTTAACACCTTTTTTTTTAAACACTTTTTTTAATCTAACAAAGATCACTTCAAAACAATGTCTCTAACTCTAGCCTACCACCCCTCATAAACCCCTCTAAAATGACAGAAAAGCTAAGGCAATTATAACTGCTATTACAACTGCTATGATTACAAAGCAATCATTAAGTGTTGTACCTATACATGATAGTTCATGAGAGAGAAAGCTGTATATTTACCAAACTCCATCGAACTAGTTTTCAAAGTATGGAATCATTTGGGAATCTCTGGATTCTGGGTAAACTTCTCCTTTAAAGGACATACTGTAGACACATTTCCCAACTGTGCGGTTGTTTCCCTTTAACAGCTTGCCTTGCAACTTACATGCCACTGGCTGCAATCCCTCCATGAACAACAATATTTGCTAATTAGTGGGCTCGCTTCAGCATGCTCCACTGAAAGATTCATGAGTTCTTTTATCCCGGTAGCTATACAATTATTTAGTGATTTACTGTAGTCTGTTGCTGGAGGAATGCATCGCAATGTTGTGCTTGGTTGGTCCCTGTTTCCTAGATGGGAATTGAGTGTTGTGATATGGCACTGACATTATTTGTGATTTGCATCGAATGGTTTATGGACATGTATTGTGTTGTGGCTATTGTTTTTGTGCCTCTACTTCTCCTATCTGACTACTACAGTATCGGACTTTTTTCGCCGACGACACAGCAGTGATTGGCCTGACGAGGGGCTTGTGTGGTACCAATCAGAAGTTAGAAATGGTACTGGTATTTTCTGTGCTATTTTTCCATGGGCTGAGCAACAAATCAATAAGGCTGACGAGACAGCCTACAGAAGGGAGGTCGAGTACCTGGCTTAGTACAGCCAGGCCACTGACCTCACTCTCAACGTCAACAAGACCAAGGAGCTGGTGGTGGACTGCAGGAAAAAGGGGCAGGCACATGAGGAGTCAAGTCAAGAGCACATCAACGAGTCTGCTGTGGAGAGAGTCAACAAACAGCATCACATTTCTGGGCGTTGGGGCGCTTAGGTGGCGTAGCGGACTAAGCGTTGACCATGTAACCGCAGGGTTCCCGGTTCGATTCCGGCTGCAGACATATCCTGCATGTCATCCCTTCTCTCTCTCACCCATCCTTCCTGTCCAATCTCTACTGTCTCTGTCACAATAAAAATGAAAATATTAGTGGGACTGCCCCACTCAGAAAAAAGAACAACAACAACAACAACAACAAAAATCTGGGGGTTGACATCATCAATGACCTCACCTGAGATGAAAAAAGCACAACATTGCCTATTCCATCTCAGGGGGTTCCAAAAGTTAGGGCCTAAGATATACATACAGTATATATTATGACTACCTGCACACTATGTGGTTACTTCAACATGAGTACTGTATCATATCTGTATCATATTGCATTTCATCAGACATAGTAGCCGCATTTTGCTCTACGACCCGCTATATAGTACGACTACCATCACTTTATCACTTTATTACTTTATTCTACTTTATTATTACTTACTTTACGAATTTGGCTTTACTTTATTTGACTTTATTCTATTTGACTTTATTCGATTATTGTTGATTTTTGTATCTTGCTGCAATGCCAATTGTATTGTTAATGAAGGACGCACGGACAGGGACTCAAACTAAGTGTGACTTTACTGGGAGGCTTCAAAGTACGGAATCCCGTAAGGGACATACAGTGCGCATGACTGAGAATAGGTAGATTAGTCTATCTATCTATCTATCTATCTATTTATCTATCTATCTATCTATCTATCTATCTATCTATCTATCTATCTATCTATCTATCTATCTATCTATCTATCTATCTATCTATCTATCTATCTATCTATCTATCTATCTATCTATCTATCTATCTATCTATCTATCTATCTATCTATCTATCTATCTATCTATCTATCTATCTATCTATCTATCTATCTATCTATCTATCTATCTATCTATCTATCTATCTATCTATCTATCTATCTATCTATCTATCTATCTATCTATCTATCTATCTATCTATCTATCTATCTATCTATCTATCTATCTATCTATCTATCTATCTGAAGACATAACAACTATGAAAGAACACATATGGAGTTATGTAGTAAACACAAAAGTGTTAAACAAACCAGAATATGTTTTATATTTTAGATTCTTCAAAGTAGCCACCTTTTGCTTTTTTAGTGTTTTTCCCCCCACGTATTTTAGAGAATGCGGTGTTCACAGTTTCCTTTTCCACTGACACACACACACACACACACACACACACACACACACACACACACACACACACACACACACACACACACACGCACACACACACACACACACACACACACACACACCAAGCTGATTGAGAGAATGCGGAGAGTGTGCAAAGCTGTCATCAAAGCTAAAGGTGGCTATATTTCTTAAAATATGAAATCTAAAACATATTCTGGTTTGTTTAACACTTTTTTGTTTACTACATAATTCCATATGTCTTCTTTCATAGTTTTGATGTCTTCAGTATAAAGAAAATAAAGAAAACCATTGAATGAGTTGTGTCCAAACTTTTGACTGGTACTGTATATATACAGTATATACATAATAGCATCTAACCTTCTCTCATCTGCTCTATCTTTCCCTCATCTAACTTTCTAGCATTGATCTTGTGTCTCTCGTAAATCTCAAGCAGTCGAATGAGCGAATCAGATATCATCAGTGTTGGGCACGTTACTTTTAAAAAGTAATTAGTTATAGTTACTAGTTACTTATCCCCAAAAGTAACTGAGTTAGTAACTGAATTACTTCATTATAAAAGTAACTAGTTACTAGGGAAAGTAACTATTGCGTTACTTTTTAAAGTAAACATTTAACAATATGAAGTGCTTTTAAATCTTTGTAGTGTAAATTAAATAAATCAAACTGTCACACAACTTCAGACAACTGGTAGACAGACTGTAACTTCAAGTATTTTCAACACAACAAAAGTAAACAGTTAAACAATATGAAGTGCTTTTAAAGTAGTAGGCTACTGAACATGAAGACATGAATTTCTTGGACAAATCCAACTTTAGCTCCTAAACATTCTTATCCTGACGAATAAGATGGATGAACTGAGACTACAAGTTGCCAAAAATAACATCGTGGGAGATAGCTGTGTGATTATTCTTACTGAAACCTGGCTAAATGACACTATCGTGGACTCAGCGATTAGCTTGGAGGGCCGCACTCTACATCGCGCTGACCGAACGCAGCTCAGCGGCAAGTCCCGCGGGGGTGGGATCATAATATCGACGAAGGATAGCTGGTGCTTAAACACAAAAACTGTAAGTAGCCACAGACCTGGAATACTTGACTGTTAAATGCCGACCCACATACCTCCCGAGGGAATTCAACGCGGTGTATATTACATGTGTTTACATTGCGCCTAGCGCGGACGGTAGCCTAGCATTGGCGCGGCTATATGACGTCATCAGTGGTCAACAAAGCACAGACCCACAGGCAATTCACATTATAGCAGGAGATTTCAATCATGTCGACCTGAAGGCAGTACTACCCAAGTTCTATCAGCATGTGAAATGTGCAACAAGAGGAGAAAAAACACTGGACAAGGTATACACCAACATCAAACGTGCTTACAAGGCTAGTCCGCTAGCTCATCTAGGCATGTCTGACCATGTGTCAATCCTCCTGATCCCAGCATACACTACCATGGGGAAAAGTGCTTCCATCACCACTAAGACTGTCAGAACCTGGCCAGAAGGGTCCGCTCCACTGCAGATCTGCCTAAATGACACCCCACAGAGGATGAAGTGAGACGCGTGCAGAAGGCGGTGGACCCCAGGAAAGCCTCGGGGCCGGATGGCGTCCTGGGACGGGTGCTGAGGGACTGCGCCGACCAGCTGGCCGGGGTTTTCACCAACATCTTCAACCAGTCCCTGTCCCAGGCCACCATCCCACCCTGCCTGAAAACCTCAACTATCATCCCAGTCCCGAAGAAAAGCACGGTGAGCTGCCTAAACGACTACCGCCCGGTGGCACTCACACCAATCATCATGAAGTGCTTCGAGAAACTAGTCCGGGCCCACATACTCACACGCCTCCCGCCCAACCTGGATCCATACCAGTTCGCCTACAGAGCCCACAGGTCCACAGAGGACGCCATCGCGACGACTCTCCACGCCACTCTATCCCACCTGGAGAGGGGAAACAGCTACGCGAGACTGCTCTTTGTGGACTTCAGCTCCGCCTTCAACACCATCCTTCCAGACAGGCTAGTGACCAAACTACTAGACCTGGGTCTATCACACTCTATATGTGCATGGATCAAGGACTTCCTGACCGACCGCCCCTAGAGGGTGCGGGTGGGCCCCCACACCTCCACAGCCCTCAGACTCAGCACTGGGTCCCCCCAGGGCTGCGTGCTAAGCCCCATCCTCTACAACCTCTACACCTACGACTTCACCCCTGTCCACCCCAGCAACTCCATCGTAAAGTTTGCAGACGACACCACCGTGGTGGGATGCATCTCGGGGGGGGACGAGGCGGCGTACAGGGATGAGGTAGAGCAACTGAGCAAGCTGTGCAAGGTTAACAACCTGCTGCTGAACAAGTCAAAGACCCAGGAAATCATCGTAGACTTCAGGAGGAAAAAGTCCGAGATCCAGCCCCTGCTCATCGACGGAGAGAGCGTGGAGAGAGTCTCAACCCTCCGATTCCTGGGGATGCACATGCGGGATGACCTCACCTGGAAGGACAACACAAAAGCCACCATCAAGAAGGCACAACAGCGGCTATACACCCTGAGAGTCCTCAGGAAGGAACACAGCAAGCAGGAGATACTGGTGACCTTCTACCGCGGCGTAGTGGAGAGCATCCTCACCTACGGCATCTGCAACTGGTTCTCCAGCTGCACAACAGCGGAGAGAAATGCGCTACAGAGAGTCGTGAGAACAGCACAGAAGATCACCGGCGCCCCCCTCCCCTCTCTGGAAGAGCTGTACAACACACGCTGTCTCAGGAAGGCCTCCAAGATCTCCAGGGACCCGACCCACCCTGGGTACGAACACTTTACCAGGCTGCCCTCGAAAAGGCGGTTCAGGACCTTGGCCGCAAGGACAAACAGACTGAAGAACAGCTTCTACCACAGGGCCGTCCAGGCCCTGAACACAGCAAAGACCTAGGTTCTGGGCCCTGGACAGTCTGGACGGATTGATGGCAGCTGCTGGACTGAAAAAATCAGGTGTAGTGCTGAGGCACAAACATGTACATTTCAAGCCTGCAAACTGCGACACTTTAAATAAATGTGAAATAACACTATTGTGCAATATGACAACCCTAGTCGTCTATCTGTACAGTATAGTACAGTGGATAGTGTACATAGCCTTTATTTATGTAAACCAGCTCCTTCCCTTCTTGTGATTTTTTTTTTAAAGTTTTTTTTTTTCTCTTTCCTAACACCAGGGGAGCCACCCCTCCTAAATTTCGTTGTTTGGTACCTGTACTGTAGCAATGACAATAAAGACCATTCATTCATTCATTCATTCATTCATTCATTCATCTATCCATCCGTACACTCCTTCCTAACACTCATCCATCCATGCATGCATTCATTCATCCAGCTAACCCAGTCATCTAACCATCCTAGCCAATATGAAGTGTTGACACTGAACTATGGTTGGCTTATGGTTGGTGTCGTGTATTTCTACTTAAACACACACACATGCATAGATAGTATGATAGGGGCCTGTATATATGCTGTAGGGGAGTGTTGTGCAATGTTGTGCAAATAGCCCCCTGAGTGTTGTGCAATAGCCCCCTGACTTAAGGCCATAGTGACATCACAGGGGACGGCCCTCTTGACCATCTAGGTAAGGTGATAGGCTATGGCCTGTGACTGTATTTGCATATTGTGATGTACCAGGGTGAGACCCAAGGGGCGGTCTCTTTACCAGCCCAGCGAGAGGAGAGCAGACGTATGTATGTATGTATGTATGTATGTCTGTTTTGTACTTTGATTAAATCGTCTTAAACTCAATAACTGTTCTTTAATTCATAACCAACAATAATTAACCTCATTGGCTTACCATGAAATGTTCTCTACCATAGCCAATCATGATCACTTAAGCCAGCGTTTCCCAAACTGTGGGTCGCGACCCCCTAGTGGGGCGCGGGGGTACTGCAGGTGGGGCGCAGAAATAATGGGAGGGGGAAAAAATGCACACACAAGAGCTGTAAACAAACACTGCTTGCTTAAGGTTACCATCAGGGGTGTTGTGGGCGTTGGATGATAAAAATGAGAACCTGAATGGAGCGCAGGCCATAAACTGTAACAAAGAGGCAGCGAGGGGGCTCCATTCACGTCATTGACGCGCGCTCCATTCACGTCATTGACGCGCGCACTCCCTCCTCCAGCTATCTAGCAGCAACAACAACAATGGATAAGTTTATGAAAGAGCCAGAAGCTAAACGAAAAGCGAAGGAGCCCATGACAAACGTCCCAAAGCCAAAGTCAAGAAAGTATGACGATACCTCTCCCTGGGCTTCACGTCTAATGTGGTCGGTGCGGAGGAACGACCACTGTGTGTCCTCTGTCTCAAAACTTTAGCGGCAGAAAGCATGAAGCCTAGCAAGTTGAAACGTCACTTGGAGACCACACACCCGACTGATGTGAAGAAGCCCCTCGATTTCTTCAAGAGAAAACTCCAAGAATACCGTGGTCAGCAGAGCCGTTTCGTTAAAACAGCATCTGTTACGTCTAATGCTCAACTTGCCTCCTACAAAGTGGCATATCGTATCGCCCAGTCTAAAAAACCACACACCATCGCTGAGGAGTTAATACTCCCTGCTGCAATAGATATGGTTTCACATATGATAGACGAGGCAACAGCCCAAAAACTCAAAGCTATCCCCCTGTCAAACAACACTATTGCGAGACGCATCAATGACATCTCAGAAGACATGAAAGAGCAGCTTGTTGAGAAAATAAAAGACCAACGCTTTGCGCTCCAGGTAGACGAGGCCACAGATAGTAACAAGGACTGTCTGTTAATAGCGTATGTCAGATACATTGATGCGGAGGGTTTGAGCGAGGATTTGCTATTTTGCAACTATGTCCCAAACAGAGCAACAGCTGATGAACTGTTCAAAATCATAGACAAATACCTGAGTGAAGCCGATCTGAAATGGGAGGACTGTGTGGGGATATGCACCGACGGTGCCCAGGCCATGGCAGGAAAACGGGGAGGGCTCCAGACGCTCATCAAGCGCGTTGCACCGAAAGCAGTGTGGACTCACTGCATAATACACAGGGAGGCACTCGCGTCAAAGCAGCTGAGTCCAGAGTTGAATGACGTTTTATCTCATGTTATCACCACCGTCAATTACATAAAAACAAGACCACTGAAAGCTCGCATTTTTTCCGCTTTGTGCGAGGAGATGGGCTCCGAGCACACAGCCGTGCTATTTCACAGCGAGTCGCGTTGGCTCTCTCGCGGAAAGGTGCTGTCCAGGGTGCTATCGCTGAAAGATGAGATCCGAATCTACTTGGAGGAGGAAGGGAACGAACTTGCCAGCAAGTTTAATGATGAAGACTTCCTCATGAAATTGGCCTACCTAAGCGACATGTTTGAGAAGCTCAATGAATTGAATCTACAGTTGCAGGGCAACAACACACACCTTCCACATCTGGCAGACAGGATACAATCTTTCACACGGAAACTGGACATGTGGGGCAGGAGACTTGAACAGGGGGACATCGACTCATTTGGGAATCTGAAGGCATTCATCGAGACCAATGAGCTGCAGAGCACAGTGGTTCCATGTATGAGAGAGCACATCTCAGCCCTGAAACAAAGCTTCCAGAAATACTTCTCTGTGGATGACAGTGCCAAATACGACTGGATTAGAGATCCATTTGTTGCACCACCACCTGCCATGTTCAGCACTGCGGAAGAGGAACAGTACATCGACATGACTTCAGAGTCAACCATGAGGCTGCAGTTCACATCCACGACTTTGGCTGGGTTTTGGATTGGAGTGGAGAAGGACTACCCTCTCATTGGACAGAAAGCTGTGGGAATACTGCTGCCTTTTGCAACATCGTACCTGTGTGAGATAGGCTTTTCTGCTGTTGCTGCTATCAAAAGCAAATACAGGTCGAAGTTGAACATTGAGAATGAACTGAGAGTGGCAGTCTCAAAACAACAACCCCGCTTTGAGAAGATTTGCAAGGCAAAGCAAGCACACACAAGTCATTGATCGTAATTGTGATAGAAATGTGAGGAGTAAGAATAGTGATGCAGTAGAAATTAGTTAATGTTGATATGTTGAATATTTCAGTGGCACAGGATCATTTGCCAAGCACTTATGTTCCTTTTCAAACCATAATAAAATATAAAACTATAGTTGGATATACTGTATGTGTCTTGTTATTATTAGAAGAGAAAATGTAATGTTTTTACAACTTTATACAATTAATTATATCAATCTAGGTGGGAACCGGGTTAGGGGGGGCTCGAAAATATTTCCAATTACCCAAGGGGGGCCTGATTGAAAAAGTTTGGGAACCACTGACTTAAGCGGTTGTCTCGCCCCTCCCCTCCCCCCTCCCCAACAAACAAACAAAAAACACAGTTGCAGCTGTGACTGAGGTCGGATGACAATGAGAAGCTTCAGTAGTAACGCGCCGCATTGAATTACCGGTAACGGTAACGGCGTTATAACGATGGAAATTAGATTACCCGTTACTGGAAAAGTAACGCCGTTAGTGACGCCGTTTATTTTAACGCCGTTATTCACATCACTGGATATCATGCATCCGGTATTAAAAGCAGCACTGATCTGAGTTGGTAGAAAACTGCTCCAAATGTTTCATTTCAAACACATTCACACTAAATTCTCACATCAGCGTATCTTTGTTGACTTATCGTCCAAAAATCTCTCTCACGCGTCCATCAGGACATGCAATTGGGAATGCGTACGTAGTGTATATTATGTTACGGTACATGTGGGAATACGGTACATGTGGGAAAACTAGGGTTAGGGTTAGGTGTTAGGGTTAGGGTTAGGGTTAGCGTTAGGGTTAGGGTTAGACATGCCAGCATGTACCAAGTCGACGTTTTATGCTGCCATGTCATGAAATGCCGACATAAACCGTTTTCCCACAAGTACCGTAAAATATACAGTAGATACACAATTGGAATTAGGAGAGACTGTGTTGCATACTGTAATAACATTATTGATACAATGGTATTTTATCAATATATCAATTACAGTATTACCACACCGGTGTGTACATGGCTATCCAACATTGTGGCGTATCAAAATATCCTGCTACAATTGAATAGGAGCACAGCATCCTCACAGCATCGTTGACCTTGTAATGTACAATAATGTGTGTACTGTACTGTACTACACACTGTGTATAGGTTGGAAATTGTGAGGTTAGAATTATAAGGTTCTATCTCAATTTTTGTCAAAATCGAGTTTTTTACGTAATCTGATCCATTAGGTGTTTATTAATGCCCGTGTGGTGTTATTTTAAAAATGTCGAAATTTTTGAGTTAGTAATTCATAAAATACAAAGGTTCCATCTCACAAAACATAATGGGATGTAAAAACTTAATATCGCTCAATATCTCTGAACTGCCCTAAACGGAGATAGAACCTTATAATTCTAAACTCACGAAATGTGCATGCTGACATCCATCTGTCTGCCTCCTCTACCAACTAAACATTGTGCATTAACTTTGCTCCCTCCCCAGCCATAGACGTTAGAAGGCCAGTTGTGAGTGGCGTGAACCATTGTGATAACCAAGCTATTAGAAGAGGAAAAGAGTGATAATTCTCAAGTTATAGGCTTTTTTGGTCACCTTTCCCATATTCGGGCCTGGTCTAATTTGGCTCTTTTTCAGGGATTGGGGTACCGGTAGTTCTAAAGAACAACCCAAAAAACATTTTTCCCCCCCAAATAAAATTTGACAACAATCAATTTCATTATATCGGACACAAATTGGTGTTCTAAATGTTAGTTTAACTTTAGTTAAGTTTTTGTTTATTTACGGAGATGCTTCGCACCTACTAGCGAATGTCCATCAGCAGGCCATTTGAGGCCACATCAACTCAAATGTATTCGATGGAGGGAGAATGAGAGACTGAGGAGAATGATCTGTGTCTGCTAGACCCCTACCCAAAGTCCCCCAAGCCCCCAGCAGCAGAGAAGAGGTGACAGGGGCGGGTGAAAGGGGTGACAAGTCGGGAACAGTGAAATAGCGGATTTAAAAAAATAAATAAAAAAAATAAAACTTTTTTTTCATAATAAGAAAGTTGAAGAGTTGAAGAGCCCACTCAATATAACAAACAACCGTTTTAGGATCACTATTGTATCATTCTCCCAACTGTAGCCAGTTGGCGTGCGATGCGATATTGTCGCACGACAACATTCGATTCTCAATTCACACCAATTGAAAGAATTTAAAGAATTGAGAATCGAATGTTGTCGTGCGACAAAATCGCGCGCTGTGTGCATTGGCCTTAAGTTATCGCCTACAATAAGGCGTGAAATACATTTTTCGCATCCTTTTTTATTCAAACCTTCATATGACTTCATGATATGAGCCCCCCAGGTCCAGAGAGCAGCCCCCCAGGTCCAGAGAGCAGCCCCCCAGGTCCAGAGAGCAGCCCCCCAGGTCCAGAGAGCAGCCCCCCAGGCCGAGAGAGCAGCCCCCGAGAAGGAGAAGTCTCGTACAGACCCGATGTGTGAGCGTGTGCAGGTGGGGATGAAGGAGAAGTGGAAGGCCCGGTTGGAGGCCAAGGACTCTGAGTTTGAGGCCGAGAAGGCCAGCAGCGCTCTGACAAAGGCGGAGTTGGAGGGAGCGAGGGAGGAGGTGGAGGAGAGCAGACGGAGAGAAAAGGCAGCCCCCCAGGCCAAGGGAGCAGCCAGCCTGGAGGACCAACCCAGAGGTGTGTTTGTGTTTGTTTGTTTGTGTGTGTGTGTGTGTGTGTGTGTGTGCGCGTGCGCTGAGTAGAGATCAATGTGGGTCTTGTGTGTAAATTACCAGAGAGTCTTGAATTACAGATTTTCGCTTAAAACATTTGCCTTGACAAGTAAAAGTTTATGGGCTTGACGGCCCGCCTGTATTAATAGATTGTTGTAACGTTATAGGTTACATGATTAACTTTAATTGGTCCCAGAAGACCTTGCGACAAGACGTCATAGGAGTTGACAGTTTAGTTTGTTGTTTTTGAGAAATGCAAATTGTAACGTCCAGAATTAAAGTGAATATCCAGTGTAGGCCAACACATTTTTTTATATAAAGAAGCTTTCGCTTTATAACCCGACGTTCTAGCCATCATTTAGGAAGGTAGAAAATACTACAAGGATACAGCTTTTTGGCCGTATCCTTGTAGTAATTTCACATTAAGTAATTTCACATTCTCTTCCTTCCGTTTTTTATATTGTAGCCATGAGAAACAGGACGCTTCGGCAACCTGCTAGGCGGCTAGAGGAGGCTGCTAGGCTGAAGGAGGACAGACCTATTACTGTAAGTGTAACCATCACTATTAGCACACACGTCCCTGCAGTTATACCAGTGTTGTGTAACCATGTAGCCATGAATGATGCCACTCCTCCTCTGTTCTGAGGGGCGACCTGCAGAAAGAGGCCCTGGAGGACAAGCTGGCGGCAGCTGAGAAGGCTCAGGTGCTTGACAGGGAGGTGGAGGAAAGCAGACAGAGAGAGAGCGACCTCAAAAGAAAAGTCCATGTTATGGAGCAGGAGAAGAGGAGCCTTGTCTGTGGGTTAGGGTTAGGCCTATTTAGTTTTGTGATACCATATTTATTCGGTGTTTGAAAAGAAAATGAAAAAAAAAGTGTTTGAATGACACACAAACACTTGCCAGTATTTCTTTAATAAAATAATATAGTATTTCAATAAAACCGGACCCATCACACTCACCATTGATGACAGTCGACTACTGCAACGCACTTCTCATCGGGATCCCTAGCAAGAGCCTTCAGAAGCTCCAGTACATTCAGAACAGCGCTGCTAGGATCCTGATGAGAGTGCGCAAATACGATCACATCACACCCATCCTCCACTCACTACACTGGCTTCCCATCTCCTCTCGGATCATTTACAAAATCTCACTGTTAACTCATCAATGCATTTACGGCAACGCACCCCCTTACCTCAAGGACCTGGTCAAATCCCACAGCCTCTCCACTCGCACTCTCCGCTCATCAAATGCAAACCTCCTCAAACCCACCAAAACCCACCTCCGCTCCATGGGAGACCGGGCTTTCTGCTCCATCGCCCCCGAACTGTGGAACGCCCTCCCTGCCCACCTGAGAGCACCACAGTCGGTCGACTCTTTTAAGAGATTAGACTCATCTTTTAAACAAAGCGTTCCAGTAGCCAGATTTGTATTTATTTATTTTTTCTTTAGTTTTATGCCACAGTGTCTTTTTAACCTTTCTGCTTTTGATGTTTTTAGTGATCTTTATTGTGTTGTGCTGTTTTTGTTTCTTTTATTGACTGTAGCACTTTGAGATTCTTGGAATGTAAAGTGCTTTATAAATATAATCCATTATTATTATTATTATTATTATTATTATGACATTACCATCACCCCCTCCCCCCTGGCTCGCAACCTCGGCTTCATCCTGGACCCCACCCTCTCATTTGATCCCCACGTCAGCTCCATCGTCAAGACCTCCTACTTCCACCTCCGCAACATAGCAAAAATCAGACACTGCCTCTCCCCGCCCGCTGCTGAATCCCTCATCCACGCCTTCATCTCCTCCCGCCTTGACTACTGCAACTCCCTACTCACCGGCATCTCCTCCCGCTCCCTCCATAGACTCCAGATGGTCCAAAACTCTGCTGCACGCCTCCTTTCAAACACCTGCTCCCGTGACCACATCATTCCTGTCCTCCACTCTCTCCACTGGCTCCCCATCAAAGAACGCATCCAATTTAATATCCTCATCCTCACATACAAAGCCCTCCACAGCCTGGCCCCCCCTTACCTGACTGACCTCCTTCTCCCCCACCGCCCTACCCGTACCCTCCGATCCTCATCCATTGTTCCCCTCACTGTCCCACCCTCAAAACTCAAAGGCTTCGGTCACCGTGCCTTTTCACGAGCTGCACCCCGCCTCTGGAACTCTCTCCCCCAACCACTCAGAGACTCACCCTCACTCCTCACTTTTAAATCCCACCTCAAAACCTACCTGTTCTCCCATGCCTACAGCCTCCCCTACCCCTAGCCATCTCCCCCATCCCGGCGCCCCGTTTCATGGCGCCCTGTTTCATGGGCCAGTGTGGACTATTCCTTCATTATGTGTTAATAAATTAAGCAGGTAAAAGGTCTGAGTTGATTCCAAGTGTGGCATTTGCATTTGGAAGCTGTTCACAGGTCAGTCACCCTCCATGACCTACTGTACCCATGTAGGTACTTGCTCTAGGTCAGAGTGTTCTATGAAGAAGAGTGGCATCAATGAAGGGGTCAACTTTCTATTGGCCCAAACACCATAGTTCCTTTACATGATACCAACAGAGCATGTTGCCTGACAACTGGTTGTTAGTCCAATAAAAAGTAAATATTGGGTAAATCAGGACAGTATAACCAGGAAGCTATGTGGAACTATTTGAAGCTCATTGGCGCCACTCTTCTAACATACCACTCTGCTCAAGGCTACTTGGTTGCTGTTTTTCTGTTCAACCAGTTCTGTGTGATCTATTTCTATACCCACTCACATCGCTCTACTCGATAGCTATTGCTAACTATTAACTGTTGACAGATATCATGTCTACCTCATCTATTTCTATGCTCTGTCTTTCTGTCACTTATCCCATGCCCCAGACACTCAAAGACGCTTTACAAACTGAAAAGATAGAGTAGTAAAATAAAAAGAAACCAATAAATAAATAAAAGAAAGTATAGGGGTCTAATTTATTTTTAGATGACTAAATCTAAATCTAAGTGTCTTTGTACGACAATCTACTCTGTATACTAATAATAAATAATATAGATTTCGGGCTGAGAAGCGGCGAAAACAAGCAACGCCAGTGAAAAGAAAAGTGAAAAGTCTTACGAGACAATAATCATTATACTGCATTGTCTATGAGGCTAAGTTAGAGTGTAACTGATAATTATTTAATTGGAAACGCGTGTGTAAATGGACTGCACCATTTACCATTCAAGGGTGTGGGACATCTCTAAAAATGATTTGGACAAGAAGTGAATTACTGTAGGCGAGTTACAGTAGGTGAATTACAGTAGGTTAACTACAGTAGGTGAATTACAGTAGGTGAATTACAGTAGGTTAATTACAGTAGGTGAATGACAGTAGGTTAACTACAGTAGGTGAATTACAGTAGGTTAATTGCAGTAGGTGAATTACAGTAGGTTAACTACAGTAGGTGAATTACAGTAGGTGAATTACAGTAGGTTAACTTGAATTACAGTAGGTGAATTATGGCGAGAGTGCCACATTTACAGACAATGAGGTTTACAGACAATGAGGTTGTGTCTTATACATTTGGAAACCTAGCAGTGAACTCATCTCCATTCTGAGTAAGTAGACTATCTAGTAAGCTGGACTTCTGATAAGTTGATACCTGTCTTGTTATTAGTAATAGAGTAAATAGCTGTCTGTTTTAAGGCTATCTAGTTAAAATTGGACTACTGATACCTGTCTGTTCATTAGTAATAGTGATAGGAAAAGTAATAGGGTGATTGCTGTCTGTCTTAAGATTATCTAGTTAAGCTGTCTGTTTTCAAAACAAAGGCTTCAGAGTCATTCTGGTGAAACTGCCAGTTTCTGACCTAAGTAGGTGTTAACTTGTAGTAGGAGGAGACTTCTAGCTCCCCTATATAGTGGATAGACCAAGGCCAGGGAGGTCATACAGGCGACTTGTGAGAACACCTGTCAGTCGTTGTCATTAGTGCTCGTTAGTGGGGAGTGGCTACAAGCCTGCTAGTGTCCATAAATATCTGGCCTGTCTGAGAGCGACAACCTCCTGACACTAAGACTCGTGACAACAAGACAAGGGAGTCTATCTGCGGGAGTCCATCGAGGAAGGCCTGAGAGGAAGCCAGGGTACTAAGTACCTTCTCTTCCAGTTGTTTGTAGTGTTGCTGTCTTCTCTAGTCACTCCGGTCTACTGAGTGCGCTTAGCTACTCCTAGTTCTGTTGGTTCTTTAGCCCTCTTCCCCTCTACAGACTTTTACCACAATGTGCTTTCTCCCTATCCCTGTTCTTCTGACACTCAGGAGGACACCTAGATGCTACATCCCCCCTCGCAACCCTTCCAATCTCATCTACCCACCTCTTTCTACTGACCATGACTTTATCGCCGCAGGCGGTCTCTGGAATTGCCAGTCGGCGGTCCGGAAGGCTGACGCTATCTCAGCTTATGCATCTCTTATGGCCCTCAATTTCCTTGCTCTCACTGAAACCTGGATCACACCAGAAAACACAGCTACACCGGCAGCCCTCTCTGCCGCCTACTCCTTTTCTCATTCCCCTAGACCCTCTGGTCGAGGGGGAGGCACAGGACTCCTCATCTCGCCCAAGTGGTCACATACTGTCCTTCCGCTGGCACACTTGTCTATATCCTCCTTTGAATTTCATGCTGCTTTCCTCTCCTCCCCGGTCAAACTCCACATTGTTGTCATCTATCGCCCCCCAGGCCAGCTCGGTGACTTCCTAGGCGAGATGGATGGCCTTCTCAGCTCCTTCCCTGATGATGGCACTCCGCTCGTACTACTAGGTGACTTCAATTTCCAATCTGAGAAGCTTCTCTCATCTGGAGTACTTGACCTTCTCCTCTCCTTCGGCCTTACCCTGTCCCCCTCTCCTCCGACTCATAAGGCAGGCAATCAGCTCGACCTTGTCTTCATCAGATCTTCCCACACTTCCAACCTTACCGTTACCCCTCTTCCAGTTTCTGATCACCACTTTATATCCTTCTCCCTTCCCCTCAAAACTTCCTCTTCCCTCTCAGCCTCTAACCACTTAAGACCCTCTCGTCGTAACCTACGTACCCTGTCCCCCATCACCCTCTCTTCTTCTGTCCTATCCTCCCTCCCCTCTGTCGAATCCTTCTCCCTTCTATCCACTGATGCGGCATCCTCAACCCTCCTGTCCGCTCTCACCTCATCCTTCGACATCCTCTGTCCACTAACCCTGAAGCCAGCTCGATCCTCTCCTCGAGCTCCCTGGCTCTCTGAAACGCTACATGCTTGTAGACTAGAGCTCAGAGCAGCTGAGAGGAAATGGAGAAAAACTGGCCTTTCTGATGACCTTAACCTCTATCACTCTCTCCTTGCCAACTACGCCTCCTCGGCATCAGCTGCTAAAGCATCCTACTATCATTCCAAAATACATTCTTCTGCCTCTAATCCTAGAAAACTGTTCTCCACTTTCTCTTCACTCCTTAATCCACCTCCTCCCCCTCCTCCTTCCTCCCTGTCCGCCGATGACTTTGTCACCTACTTTGAAAAAAAGGTGGACGATATCAGCAGCACCTTTCCCCCCCCACCTCTCCCTCCTCCCACTAACAATGCTAACACCCCTTCCAAACTCTCTCCCCGACACTCGGTCTCTGGATTGTCATCTTTTTCCCCCCTCTCCCCCGATGAGATTCTCACACTTATCACATCAAAGCGGGCAACCACATGCCCTCTTGATCCCATCCCCTCCCCCCTTCTCCAATCCATTTCCGCCGACATCCTTCCTTACCTTACCACCCTAATCAACTCCTCCCTATCCACAGGATCTGGCCCAGCGGCCTTCAAAATAGCCAGAGTCAAGCCTCTCCTCAAGAAACCTACCCTTGACCCATCATCTGTCCACAATTACAGACCTGTATCCCTTCTCTCCTTCCCTTCCAAAACCCTTGAACGCGCGGCATCTAAACAACTGACTGACTATCTCCGGAAGATGGATCACTTAGACCCCCACCAATCCGGCTTCAAGGCTGGGCATTCCACTGAGACTGCGCTCCTTGCTTTCACGGAAGCCCTCCACTCTGCCCAAGCTTCCTCCCTCTCCTCTGTTCTCATTCTCCTTGACCTGTCTGCTGCCTTCGACACAGTCAATCACCAGATCCTTCTCTCCATCCTCTCAGACCTGGGCATCTCTGGCACCGCACACTCCTGGTTTTCTTCCTACCTGGCGGGCCGCTCCTACCAGGTGACCTGGAGAGAATCGCTGTCTTCTCCACGAACCCTTTCCACTGGAGTACCCCAGGGTTCTGTCCTAGGGCCCCTACTTTTCTCCCTCTACACCAAGTCTCTTGGCTCGGTAATCTCTTCACATGGGCTCTCCTACCACAGCTACGCAGACGACACTCAACTCTTCCTGTCCTTCCCCCCGTCTGATGTACACGTGGCAACCCGTATCTCAGCATGTCTCGCTGACATTTCAACTTGGATGGCTGACCACCATCTCAAGCTCAATCTTAACAAGACCGAGCTCCTCTTCAACCCCGGGAAAGCCTGCCCTCTCCAAGACTTCTCCATCACAGTGGAGAACTCTACTGTAACCCCCTCCCTGACAGCCAAGAACCTTGGAGTGATCCTGGATAACCGACTATCCTGTGCAGAGAACATTGCAGCAACGGCTCGCTCCTGCAGATTCTTCCTCTACAACATCAGAAGGATACGACCATTCCTTACCAGAGAGGCAGCGCAACTCTTGACCCAGGCACTGGTCATCTCCCGCCTGGATTACTGCAATGTACTCCTGGCTGGGCTCCCCGCTTCAGCCATTAGACCTCTGCAGCTCATCCAGAATGCTGCTGCCCGGCTGGTATTCAACCTCCCCAAATACTCGCATGTCACCCCTCTCCTTCGCACCCTGCACTGGCTCCCGATAGCAGCTCGCATCAGATTCAAGACCCTGGTGCTTGCATACCAGGCAGCTAAAGGGACAGCCCCTGCCTACCTGAAGGAAATGGTAACCCCCCAAACCCCTGCCCGCTCACTCCGCTCCTCCACCTCGGCTGGCCGACTGGCCCCACCTCCTCTACACAGCAGTCGGGCTGCCCGATCACGTCTCTTCACAACACTGGCTCCCCGCTGGTGGAATGAGCTCCCCACGGCCGTCAGAACGGCTGAGTCACTACCCATCTTCCGTCGTAGACTGAAGACCCATCTCTTCAGGTTACATCTTAACTGCTCCTCCTGAGACATCTTCTGACCCTCACCACTACGTCTCCTAAAGACACCCGCTTTCCCCTCTACTGTGTCCCTAAGAACTTCTATCGCCCCCCTTGTACTGTTTCTCAGTTTCTCCAGATTTTTTTTTTAATATATAAAGTTTTAGTAGAAGGCGATAGGGAGAAGGTTTTTCCTTCTATCAGTGGCCCCGGGCCCGAGCTAGATTACTCTTCCTGCAACGAATGGTGGATTGCTGATTCACATGCTTAGTATTCAAATGTATTGATTGTAAGTCGCTTTGGAATAAGGCGTCTGCTAAATGCCAAAAATGTAAATGTAAAATGTATACCCGTAATTAGTCAATGATCTATTTTAAGAACATAGCTGGTGTCTAATTTTGTTTTGATGTTTTGTTCATTTGTGTTTTGTCTCGGAGTAAGGTACTCACTTGCTTTGTTTTTCCTTGTGTCATACTTTATGTTCTTTATTCCTTGTGCAATAAATACAATCGTTTTACATCCACATGTTTTACACTGACTTTATGAATTCTGTGGAATTAGGGAAGAGTGGTAGTTTCATTGATTTTACCTATAGAAGAAGAAATAAGTAGACTGCTCAAATCATCCATCATCACTCCATCATCACCTGGTTCCCTGCTGCAACGACCAAGGACAAGGCCAAGTTGCAGCGGGTGCTACGTTCAGCAGAGAGGGTGATCGGCTGTCCCTTGCCCTCCCTCAACTCCCTGCATGACACCAGGGCTCTGAGGAGGGCAAGGAAGATCATGGCAGACCCCTTCCACCCCGGCCACGGCCTCCTCACCCTGCTTCCCTCTGGAAGAAGGTTGCGGCTGCCTAAGGCACTGAAGGCCCGCCACAGGCTCAGCTTCTACCCCTCAGCCGCCAGGCTGTTAAATGACTCTGGCTTTCCCCCCCCCCCCCACCCCCAAGTCTGCCCAGGACTGAACTGGACTCACTGTAAAAAAAAAAACTCTGCACTGCACTTTACTTTATACCGCACTATCCAATGCACTGTTGTCTGTCCTGTGTTGTTGTTGTGTTGTCCTGTTTTTTGATATGTGAAAAAAGTATAAACGCACTTGCTGTGGTGACGAAGCAAATTCCTATATGTGTAATGCATAGTGGCAATAAACGTTATCTCAATCTCAATCTCAATCTCAATCTCAATCTCAACCTCAAATCATACTTCATAAACGTGCGCTGACGATTGTGTGGAAGAGGAAGTCAATAACCAGTGGAACAGTAAAATAATTCATCAGAGAGATGCAAATCATTTCTTGAGGGCAATGCGCCAATTAGACTTGCATTCAACAATGACAAGACGCCTAATCAGGTCTCCAGACACATTTCCTGCAAATCAGTTGAATGCCTGATTGATTTGACGGAGCAATCACGGCTAACTACCTTCTAGGATCTAGTGTTAACTATGCAAACAGTTTTGGGGATGTTCTCAAAAGCGTGGCTAAGCAACAAAAAAAAAGATGCTAGGAGAAAAATAGAGTTTATAATGTAGTAGAGGGGGAACTGTAGACAGATCAGTCTAGAAGAGGCTAGGTCCTTAATGAAAGCAAACAGATACTATTTTCACATCTTCATCTGTATAATCGAGGATGTCAACACATAAACAGCCAACCTTCTGCAGGGTTGATGACTACATCCCTAAGTGCCCCCCCTCTTTGACTCCCCTTCCATTTATAAATGAATACAAAATGAACCTGTTCTGTCAGTGACCTAAACAGGTCTGGAGGCTACTCCTTGTGTAGCCTTCCAACCCACCCAACATAAATCTTCCTGAGCTTTTATTCCCTCAAATCGGATTGGGCATCTTGGGGAAATAAGGTGGTTTTGGCGGCGTGATCCATCAGTGCCTGGGTCTATGTGTGGCTGGGGGTGGATGTGGATGTGGATGGGGCTTGGGAGGGGGGGGGGAGTGGTGGCTGGGGGGGTGGATTGGGTATGGGTAGGGGGTGTGTAGGTGGGGGGTGGATCGAGGGGAAAGGGTTGGAGGTGTGTGTGGCTGGGGGGTGGATGTGGAGGGGCAACAGGGCCTTCCCTGCTGGGCTAGTGGAGGGCAGGGCACTTGGTCATCCTCTTCAGGGGACACTTCCCCGCTCTGATCAATAGCTACTTATTTCCCAGGGAACCTTATTGATCGCTGTGGTTAAGGAACAGTGTGAAATCTATAGAGGTTGAGACACTCATAAAAAGATAAATTATTCATCACTGCCTCCCCCCCCTCCCCTGAAAGGGAATGAGCTAAGACTATTTCTCATCACCCCCCCCCCCCTCCCTCCCTTGTACAGTATTTCTTTAGCCAGGAGTTTACAGTGAAAAACTTATTCGCAGCATACTGCTGAGTTAAGGAGCGAAATAAACTCAAGCAATATTATGCTGACCTCTCACTGTGCGGAAGAGAGATGCACGATGGTTTTATTGTGGGCATATTGTCAATGTGCATGCTGTAGCTGGAGGGTAGAGCAGGACTTTGTGGAAACGTGTCTCTGGATTCACACAGCTTTGCTGAACAGCTGAGACTCATTAGGCGACTTCCCTAGTGGAGTTTACAATGGATTCCTGCATGAATAACCAGATTAACATTCAGCACGATTCTCAACCATAGTAAGTCAGTGGACTTAAGTGACTCTCATGGAGAGAAGGAAGTCGAAAAACGAGGTTGCCATTTTATCCAGTTAGCAATTTAGTTGATATAGGGACAAGCCTATATATTTATCAATTTATCGGTTCACACATTCAATTCAATTCAATTCAACTCAACTTTATTCGCCATGCGCAGTGCACTAGGAACATGACTTGGTATTCTCCATGCTGAACAAGCTACAGTACATACAACATACATAACAACATACATACAGCAAGACGACAATACAACAATACTCAAGACAATATATACAGTACCAATGAGTGAATAAATATACTGTACAACTTAGTGCAAAAACATGTAAAGTGCAAGGTGCAATGATCGGGAGTTATTGAGGAGGGCTATGGCTTTGGGGAAGAAACTGTTCAAGTGGCGTGGTGTTTTTGACCTGATGGCCCTGTAGGCCAGTGTTTTTCAACCACTGTGCCGCGGCACACTAGTGTAACTAGTAAGAAATGTGCCATGGCACAAAAAAGGTTGAAAAACACTGGCAGGCTACCGCTGTCCAGAAGGATGTGAGGGGTCAGCCACAATCTTGCGTGGAAAACAACGAAATCAACAAAATGGCATTCAGAGTCCTTGCATGTATCAATTCTCTAGCTCACTACTATAGCCTACTTTGTGAAATCGAAGTAATCCGTCGAGTAAATTGTCTGTCTTCAGTGGATCATCAGAGATAAAGATACATTGATATATTTCGTAACAAATGACCTCAAATACAGAAGGACAACAAAGTCCTTGGCTTTAGCAACGTCCTAAGATTGTTTGAGAACGATTCAAAACGGCGACGGAGATTGCGACAGACTTTTGACGTTTCGTGTGTGTAGTAGATTCATCAGGTTTCTCATTTCCCAGGGACCCTCTCCAAGTCCTCTCATCTCACCCAGGTCTAAGTGGAGGGGAGATGAGACGACGACGTCCACAGTCCCAGCAGCAGTCGTTGCAGCGGTGGTGTCATGGCACCTCGAACTCGGGAGGGCTCTTGACTTTGAATTACCCTAGGTTCCGCGGTTATGTAGCGCTCCCTCAATTTCTCCTCAATTGAAAGTCCATCAAGCACAACGAGGAGATCAATTTATGTATGCAGCTGGGAGTGTCTTGGTTAATTCAAGAGGGTGTTTGCATATGTTCACAAGCAAATGGGCTGTGACATGAGGGGTAGTTATAAACAAGCCGCTGCTCTTGATTGCGTCAGTTCTTGTAATAGGCAATAGGCAAAAGACAGAGTCAATCACCTGGCACGTACACCTACCTCCGAGTTGGAAGTGATTGCATTCTGAGTGGATGCGGTCTTTTAGGCGGACCTCCAAAATTGCCTGTCTTGCGATCATTACTTACCAATAATGTTGGATGTCGTCCATCAATTCCAATAATACAAAGATACAGCTCTGTTTTTTTATTTATTTTTTAACCAGTAGTTTCTCTTGGGCAGTAACTTTTATTAGATGGGACTTTATTACTAGCTCCCACTATAACACAGTGATCTCCAGAGTTTTTATTGATTGTCTGTGTCTGTTATCAGCCTTTATTTGGGACTTTGTTGCTGTGATCCGGTTTTGATGTGTTTGTCGAGATGAGGAAAGAGAAATCCGATGATCTTATCTCGAATGACAGTCTATCTCATATCCCATATACTCCTTTTTATGTCCAAAAACATAATCAAAAGTAAAATGGCAGAGTGAGTTTGATAAGGGAGACTGGTCGTTACAATGTCTGTTCTCTTTATTGTTCTGTCAGCAATGGTCAGTTTAACACACATGGTAGGTACCGTAGGCGCTATAAAACACTGTCCTGTGGTCAACATCAATAACAGCATACGCAGCAAAAACTTTATGGACATATGATAGAGGGGACAGAGAACACAGCATTCATTAAGATGGAAGTAAAATATATTGCATATTGTTCAGCTCTGCTTCTCAGACATAATCGTTGCTTTCTCACAGTTTCTGTATTCATTCTAAATTCCCAAAACTAAATCACTTAACATTTTCCTACGTCAGACATAATACTGTAATTTGATATCTGTCAGCAGTCAATTAATACTTGGTGCAGGACACAATGATCAAATTCATTGAGACAGGCAGGTCTTGAACTTGTTATTTACATCAAGGTCAATGGAGGGTTGCAATCACAGCATCCATGAATTGAACAGAGATTGTTGTTGGTTATTCAGAGAGTGTCCTTGGCTCTATAAGAGGGACGTTGCCTTGCCTGCCTTCCTGGTTTTGAGCGTACTCACCCTACTCAGCCTACTGTGAGTTGAGTTGATTGATATTCCAGGAAAGAATGATAGATAGACATATACAGATAGACAGATATATGTTACGGTACATGTGGGAAAACTAGGATTAGGATTAGGTGCTAGGTTGTTAGGGTTAGGGGTAGGGGTAGGGGTAGGGGTAGGGGTAGGGGTAGGGTTAGACATGCCAGCATGTACCAAGTCGACGTTTTATGCTGCCATGTCCCCGGAAATGCCAACATAAACCGTTTTCCCACATGTACCGTAACATATATATCTATATATCTATAGATATATAGATAGATAGATAGATAGATAGATAGATGATTTGATTGAATAATATAAGATAAAGAGAAAAAATAGACATAACATAGACATCTGAAACATAATACACAACAATACAATACAATATACAACAGTCCAGTATGGTTTAACATCCCCCAGCCTGACTCTGATCACCCCGGTCCAGCCAGAGGAGGAGGAGTTGGACAGTCTTTTGCGGCAGGCAGAAAAGATCTCCTATAGCTCCTTAGTGCAGCATGGTTGTAAAGACCTCCTATAGCTCTCCTTAGTGCAGTGTGGTTGTAATAATCTATTGCTAAAGGAGCTTCTCTGCTCTGCCACAGTGTCGTATAGGGGATGGGAGGGATTGTCCATGATGACCAGGGGTTTGATCCTGCATCCTTCTCCTCCTATTGGCCACCTCCGGCACTGTGGGTGACACCGAGGACAGAACCAGCTTCCCTAACAAGCTTGTTCAGCCTCTTGGTGTCACCTCTCTTGATGCAACCCCCCCCCCCGCCCCCCCAGCATACCACCATGTACAGCACTGCGCTGGCCTCCACGGGACTGGTAGAACATGTTCAGCAGAGTCCTGATTGCCTCTGATGATCATCATCTCAGTATCAGATGTGATGTGACAAACAAGGGGTTAAACTCGTTTGCAAACTATGCAGTAAAAATGTGGAACGCCCTTCCTATAATCTTAAAGGAGTGCAAAACACTGCCCACCTTAAAAACCACTCTCAAAAAACATTTACAGGAGGCTGCAATCCGTAACTGGACCCTCTAAATCAAAAATCAAATTAAAAGACTACACCCCCACCTGGACTACCCTCTATATATTCTTGTTGTTTTGTTGTTATGTCTCCCCCCCCCCCCCACCTGAAATACCCTCTGCACATACTAGTTGTTTTGTCCCACCCCCCTACCTGGTCTACACTCTGAGCAAACGCAATGTTATTATGTCGCCCCTCCCCCCCGCCTAAATCTACTGGTGTTTTTGTACCCCCCCCCCACCATGACCACACACTGTACATACTTGTTGTTTTGTCCCCCCGCCCGAACTACCCATTGTACATATTATATGTCTGTCCCCCTGCCCGAACTACCCACTGTACATACTTTGTGTTTTGTCCCCCGCCCCCACCTGTGGTGTATGTCCCCACCTGTCCTACCCGCTGTACATACCTTATGTTTTGTTGTATTGTTCTTCCCATGTTGGATGTATGTTTATCTTGTAGATAGTACTAGTTTTTTGTCTGTCTTACATGTAACGATGAATGGAGTATCAAGGACCCCAATTGAAATAAGCCAGTTGGCTTTCTTGGGTTTTTATCCTGTTAGTTGACCTTGTATGTAATATGTACTTTCATGTACCTACTGCTGCAAATCTTCTAATAAAGTTTTCAATCAATCAATCAATCAATGAATCACAGGTGAAGAAGAAGAACAAGCTTGCCACTTTCCCTTCTCTCCTTCTGTCCTCTTTCCTTCTTCTCTCCCCCCCCTCTCTCTCTCCTCCGTCTCTCCTCTCCCTCTTCCCTCCAGGGACATGCCTGGGCTACTCAGTAAGCAACTCACAGGAGGGGGAGTACGCCCAGACTGCTATTACAATCTGCAAATTACAGTTAATCTCAGACCCAGCTGTCTGGGGTAGGCCGGCTGAAGCGCTGCTGCCTAGGATAGGAGCGCTGGCTTGGCACGACTCTGTGGATGCCAGTCAGTCACGCATGCCTTTAGATAACACAGTGCATAACTCCCTCACTAGGAAAAACTGTCCCAAACTCGAGCCCCACTGGGCCTGTCCTGTTGGTTGTTATTGCTCGCTAACTACAGTGCATCCCCTTGTTCACACTCAGTATCCCAGCATGGGTTTGGGAGTGATACAGTCACCCCCCCTCAATTCTAAAACTGTCCCAAACTCGAGCCCACTGTTGCCTGTCCTGTTGGTTATTATTGCTCGCTAACTATAGTGCATCCCTTTGTTCACACTCAGGATCCCAGCATGGGTTTGGGAGTGATACAATCAGCCCCTTCAATTCGAAACCCATTCCCCCCCCCCCTCCACACCCCCTCCCGTTGCCTCAGGTCTGACGACCAAACCACCCTCAAGACCACCAGGACCAAGCTCCAGACCTGGGGCGATAGGGCCTTTTCAGCCGCAGCCCTGTCCCTCTGGAACGCCCTCCCCAACCACATCAGACAGGCCAACACCCTCCCAACATTTAAACAGGCCCCCAAAACCCACCTCTTCAAGCTTGCCTTCACCAGTTAACCCTCTCCCCCTCCCCTTCCCATGTGTCCCCAGCCCTACCTTAATTAGACCCCTATACTTTCTTTTATTTCTTTTTTGTGTCTTTTTATTGTTACTACTCGATCTTTTCAGTTTGTAAAGCGTCTTTGAGTGTCTAGATAAGCGCTATATAGTAGTATATAGTCTAATGTATTATTATTATAATTATTATTCTTGAATGATTGCCTCAGTGTGCTTTTTTTCTCAGAAGATGAGGAGATACAATCTGGATACGTTTTTTTCGGTTGAACATACCGTCTTACCAGTGAGGAGAGGCAGCATAACTTTCCTCCTCCACATATGAAAAATACAGTGTGCTCCAAATGAACTATAATTTTGTCCTCCGACGAGTTATTTCGTCGTGTGATATTCCTCTCTGAACTTCAAAGGCAACTTATTACCATTTCTCTTCCTTAATGGCTTTTTAATGCCGCATTTTATCCTACTGTATCTACTGAAACTGCTGAGGAAATTGTCATACCGGGCAAGTGAAATTGCATTGATATTGTGATGTTTTTTTTCTGTTTTTATTCGAGCAGAATAAATGGGCAGAGTAAATGGAGCGGAATGTCCACGCTATCCTATTTCAGGAGAGCTCGTTACTACTGGGCTGTTTTATTTTTTTTAATAGTTGTTTTTATGCAGAGTGGAATTCAATTCCCCATCTGTATTAGTTTCTTATTTAAATAGCATGAATGTGAGACAGGAATAATGATGTAACGGGGACACAGGAAGGGGAAGTGGCGGTAAGTGGGATGGAGCACCGTGCCATGGGCGATATTGGTGTAGAGATTGCGGCACTGATGCTCTGCTGCAAGCTTGACTGTTTCACGTTCGGTTCCATGACGAATGCAAATAAATTTCCCCCCTTTTAAATTGTGTGTGAAAATTACTGTTGCAGGCAGCCTCTTCAGATCCCAAGCTGCGGTGGTCGTCACAGTACTTACAGGTAATAGCACTTCAGCGTGAGCAGGCTATTACACGCAGCGTGTCAGACACTGGGTTGATGTGTTTTCTCACAAACTCCATTTTGGGTCCAACAGATTGCTGTGTGTCAAGTCTCTGACCTCCAGGACCCTGTGTGTTCAGCAAGCGCCACCCCGCTGCGGCCTCTCCTCGCGTGGGGCTTTGCTTCATCAGCCCTGGGCACTACCAGACTCATCCATCATCCCCTGACTGCCAAGAAATGCCGTTATACCCTTTTCACATTGAACTAAACTGACCCGAGTTGAGCTGAGCAGTACTGGACTGGCCTGGTTTCAGGTGGCTTCACGGTTTACACACTACAGGGCCGAGGAGCCAAACCTGCCGCAACCCGCCCGGTAAGGCCCCTCAGCTGCAACTATCGTGCTACCACGGTGTTCAGCTGGATCAGTGGTGTGATGTAAGAGGGCAGAGCCATGTGACCCAGACGTTTCCTCTGTTCTAGCTTTTTGTGTACAATGTTATCCTGTTGTGTGAGATAAATTACTGGGCTAGAAAACGTTAGGTCAATGATGAATTATGTGGGACTCTGTTGTGGTTGTAGATATTATCTGGATACTCTTTGCGTTGGTTACACTGGGGAAATAAGGTGGTAGTTATGTTTCTGCGATAAAGGGCAGGGCACATTATTATCTCACGGATCTATTGTTGTGAAAGTGATGAGGTAGCTAATTGCGTGAGAAATTAATTGCAAAATGCAAATAAGTGCAAATAGACACGATGCCATGGGAAAATGTATTTATTCATGGAAAACCATTATGCTTTTTTCCACAGGTTACTGTAGGTCTCTGGGTTCCCCAAAACACGTCATTGACGTGTACATTTTTGTTCCAGTCCAGTCGATAGCGATGGGCAGCGGTACGTCAATGAAAATATTATATACAGTATTTACAATAAATACATTAAACATTCAAACACTCCCCTGGAATATCATTAATTCAGCCCTCATTTCTTTCAAATAATAGCAACCTTATAGCCTGTGAGTGATGCTATGTGTAAATTCAACTGTTTACTAGACCTCAGTTAATACATTGTTGCGGATTTCCCTTGACAAGTCAACTTTAAAATGGCCACTATTGCAAAACAAGCACAAACACACAGCAATACACACAGAAATAATACTATAGAAGAACACACAGTAGCAAACTATAGTAGAACACACAGTGACAGACTAGAACTTTAACCCAAACACACAGAAAGATACTACTGCAGAACACACAGTAACAGACTATAGTAACAGACTAGTTTTAACTGCACACACACAACTCTGAAGTTGTGGAATGGCCCACTGGCACCACATCTGAGTGTCTCTCCCAGCCTTTTATCTTCCACCTCCACCTTGATTGAGGATTGAGCACAGGTGTGCCCAATCAGGCCGTCACCATGGCAATAGGCAAGGAGGAAGGACAATCCCCTGGGAGAAACACAGGAAACAAACAGAACATACACACAAACACACTACGGACGTAACACTATGAAAGAACACATGTGGAATTATGTAGTGAACAAAAACGTGTTAAACAAACCAGAATATGTTTTATATTTTAGATTCTTCAAACTTCAAAGTAGACACCTTTTGCTTATTTAGTAGTCTAGAGAAGAGAATGCTGGGAGGTGTTCACAGTTTCCTTCTCCACACACACACACACACACACACACACACACACACACACACACACACACACACACACACACACACACACACACACACACACACACACACACACACACACACACACACACACACACACACACACACACACACACACACACACACACACACACACACACACACACACACACACACACACACACACACACACACACACACACACACACACACACACACACACACACACACACACACACACACACACACACACACACACACACACACACACACACACACACACACACACACACACACACACACACACACACACACACACACACACACACACACACACACACACACACACACACACACACACACACACACACACACACACACACACACACACACACACACACACACACACACACACACACACACACACACACACACACACACACACACACACACACACACACACACACACACACACACACACACACACACACACACACACACACACACACACACACACACACACACACACACACACACACACACACACACACACACACACACACACACACACACACACACACACACACACACACACACACACACACACACACACACACACACACACACACACACACACACACACACACACACACACACACACACACACACACACACACACACACACACACACACACACACACACACACACACACACACACACACACACACACACACACACACACACACACACACACACACACACACACACACACACACACACACACACACACACACACACACACACACACACACACACACACACACACACACACACACACACACACACACACACACACACACACACACACACACACACACACACACACACACACACACACACACACACACACACACACACACACACACACACACACACACACACACACACACACACACACACACACACACACACACACACACACACACACACACACACACACACACACACACACACACCAAGCTGATTGAGAGAATGCCAAGAGTGTGCAAAGCTGTCATCAAAGCTAAAGGTGGCTACTAGAAGAATCTAAAATATAAAACCTATTCTGGTTTGTTTGACACTTTTTTGTTTACTATATAATTCCATATGTGTTCTTTCATAGTTTTAATATCTTCAGTATGAATTTTACAACAATAAATAAATAAATAAAACCATTGAATGAGAAGGTGTGTCCAAACTTTTGACTGGTACTGTATATCTACTGTTATCTCTCCAACTAAACATACTGATAGTACTGCCGTGGGCGGAGATACTCAGATCAAATCAAATCAAGTTGTATTTGTATAGCGCATTTCTCACAAGATGTGACTCAGTGCGCTTCACATGATGACAGAGCCGCAAGCAGGCAAAGGTAAAAAAAAAACTGTACACTGTGCAGCCAGGACAATTCCCTTGCAGCCCTCTACTCAGTACCAGTTTGCCTACCAGCACACAGCCGTATGGGGGGGTTGTACGAGACTCCAGCTTACGCAGGCAGGGGCAGCCGATCTGAATGGCTTGTTGAATGTTTTCGGAAATACACAGCCCACAAAGAACTGACTGAATTGCTTTATTTCACAGTTTCTGTGTTAGTTAGTAAGGTCATCAGAGACCCAAATGTATAGCACAAGCACTGAAAAGGGTGAGCGTTTGTCATGATACAGGGCCTTAAATATAGCTTTTTGTACCGTAAGTGATTTTGTATCTGTTCAATCATGGATACAGCAGTTGTATTCTATTTGGACTGTTCCCTTTCTCCCCTAACATGCATTTCAGTCCGATAGGCACAGAGGACATTTAAATGCCAGAATAAATTCATTCCTGAGAGAGAAAGGCCAAGTGTCGCTACCAGCACACAGGGCCCCATCAGCCCTTTATGTCCCCTTTAATAAAACAGCTCTGTGAAGTTGGCAGGCAGCTGTTCAGCTCTCACCCTCTCTGCTCAGTCTCCCAGGAGGCAGTGCTCTCTCTGTGCCAACTCTTTACCCATGGGGGCCACGGTGCGCGCAGCGCGCGAGGGGGGGGGGGGGGTGTACTGTATGTGCTCTCTCTCCACCCCCCCCTCCCACCCAACACACCAGGGAATTTCACAGAACCAGAGTCCATATTACCACTTCAATCAGTCACAGTGGACATGGACCAGCTGCTGCATGTCCTTCCACACACAGGTGCTGCCAAAGATCAGTTGTAGCACGCCTGACCTGTATTGAACCACTCTATTATTACCTAGAACTAATGGTTGATTATGATGTCATACCGTGTGTAGCATACCGTACCAGGTATTTATACAACAGTTAGTTCCGACCAAGTAATTTGATTGGACAAGAGGCATTCCATGAGTGCACTGGGACTTTTAACTATATGTATCACTCCGAAATGACCGTTAATACAAAGTAGCTAGCCTGCAGATGTTTGTGTTCAGGTTGCTAGGCAACAGTCCAGTTGCGGAACTATCTTTTGTTGACGGAGCCAAAATAAATTATTAAATAAACAAACAAATCATAATCTGTTGTCACGTATTACTGTTAACTAATACATCGCGCTGTAGAACTGTTACTGTATAAAAGCAATATCACACTTGAGGTTGTGCTGTTATACTGAATATATCACAGCCATGCTGATATTCAGTATAACAGCACTCCCTCTCGTGTGATATTGCTTAATTATATCTATCACACAAATTCCGTCATGTGTGGTGAATATTCACCCACTCCTGGAGAAATATTGATTTTCACTGATTTCATTGATATGACTTCACAGCATTATTACATGATATATAATAATAATTATTATTATTATCATCATCATCATCATCATCATTATTATTATTATTATTATCATTATCATAATTATTATTGTTGTTGTTATTGTTATTGTTATTATTATTATTATTATTATTATTATTATTATTATGTTAAAGTAAAGGTATCTGGCAATGGTATTTGTAAAGGAGAGTAAAGGTATCTGATATGCCACTGTGAAAGATTACATCAACCTACTGCTGTGAGTCATTTTTTACCATCACATCAACTGTCACTGAAGATGGATGGAAATAAGTATCTACTATCTACTTTGTGTTTAGCTTAAACGATTCAGTCGTTTGGTTCTCTCTCCTCATCTCCCACCTCGTCTAGTGAGACAAATATCTTTCCTGCGAAAAAAAATAAACCCCTATTGCAGGAGTAAGACTCTGCAGTGCAGATGACCTAGATAGGGATAGAGAGAGGGAGAAAAGAAGAGGAGAGGGACAGACTCAATTAACATTCTTCATGGTATTCATAAGGTATGTTTGTAAAGATGACCAATCTATGGCTGTAATGTTCATGTTATTTACAACAATACATCACATTTCTATTCGTTGTCATTGTGCACCTATCAACCTATCATTTCCCTGTAGACCTCTATAATGGTAATCCACGAATGTTCATACTTCATAGATTTGGACACAATTTGAAAGTAATTAAAAAAACAGATATCAAAGTTTTGTTATCATTTCCAGCGAACATAATTTAAATAAAGGTCTCAGTCGCTTTGATACGGAAGCTTCTACAGTTACAGTATACCCCGGTTAGGCTACAGGTCACCATCACGGTATCACCACAGCATAAAACACACTTTCAACCCGTCTACGGAAACTAGCCGAGGGCGTAATTAATGATCTTCGACATGTTTCCTCGGTAAGCTCCAGAATCCTCCTGTCACGTCTCCGTCACCCTGATCCATGTTCAGCAGTCCTTTGATCCCTTGTGTGTGTGTGTGTGTGTGTGTGTGTGTGTGTGTGGGTGTGTGTGTGTGTGCGCGTGCGTGTGTGTCTGGGTGGCCATTCTCATTCCTAGAGCGACTCCCACTGCGTCTAAATAAGTGAATGTGATTTCTAACCTCCCACCCCCCCCCCCCATCCTCAACCCCACCCCCCACCCCACCGCCGAGGCAGTGGAATGGGCGTGAAGAGGGATGGGGACTGACTGCTCTCCTCGGCTGATCTCACCCGCCTGTCTGCCGTGGGTCTCTCACCCCCAGAGGGAGAGCAGACCAACCCTGACTGCATAGTGCATAGTGCTCGTTCCGTCTACACACGGGGGGCGGGGGGGGGGGGGGGGGGGCTGAATTAATGTAGTGTCAGGTCACACCTGGGACCTCCAGTATGTTCCAGCTGTGACCCAAAGTGACAGGAAATCTTTTTTAATCTGACGGCCCTGCTCTGCCACACAGTCCTTCAGGAGCTTGGGGGTGGGGGGTGGGGGGGTAATGTGGTGTGTGTGGTGTGTGTAGTCTCGCCGCTACGGTAAACAGCATCAACAACTGTCAGAACAACAGGGTCACACATAAGAGAGGCTACCGTCATCGATCTCCCCCGCGGTGAGGAATGATTATCTTCATTTATATATGGAAATGGCACTCTTTTATTCCATATGGGATGCTACAGATGAAAAAGAAAAATTCCTCACAAAAGAACGTATAGGCTAGAGAAGACTAGTTTCCAAACACACACAACTTCATATCACATTATCATAATGACAAAATAAATGTATTTACTTACATATACATATACTTAGAAAGTAGATAGGGTATGGTATGAAAAAAAAAAAGTCTAATGTATTATTATTATTATTATTATTATTATTATTGTTATGGTAGAAAAAGCCATCCAGTATGTTATGACTATGCCTTGGGAGGTCTGAAGCTGGACAGCACTGCTTTAGCTGTTATACACCAGCATAGATTCGTCTGATTGGACGAAAATGTTGAGCCGCTTGAATCGCTGTTTGATTCGAGCAATCACATGGTGCGAAATTTCGGCCAATTAGAGTGCTCGAAATGTTTCTTAAAGAGTATTATTTAGAAATGCCTCATGAATGAATGAATGAATGAACGAATGAATGAATGAATGAATGGTCTTTATTGTCATTGCTACAGTACAGGTACCAAACAACGAAATTTAGGAGGGGTGGCTCCCCTGGTGTTAGGAAAGAAAAAAAAACACTTTTTTTAAAAAATCACAAGAAGGGAAGGAGCTGGTTTACATAAATAGAGGCTATGTACACTATCCACTGTACGATACTGTACAGATAGACGACTAGGGTTGTCGTATTGCACAATAGTGTTATTGCACATTTATTTAAAGTGTCGCAGTTTGCAGGCTTGAAATGTACATTATTTGTGCCTCAGCACTACACCTGATTTTTTCAGTCCAGCAGCTGCCATCAATCCGTCCAGACTGTCCAGGGCCCAGAACCTAGGTCTTTGCTGTGTTCAGGGCCTGGACGGCCCTGTGGTAGAAGCAGTTCTTCAGTCTGTTTGTCCTTGCGGCCAAGGTCCTGAACCGCCTTTTCGAGGGCAGCCGGGTAAAGTGTTCGTACCCAGGGTGGGTAGGGTCCCTGGAGATCTTGGAGGCCTTCCTGAGACAGCGTGTGTTGTACAGCTCTTCCAGAGAGGGGAGGGGGGCGCCGGTGATCTTCTGTGCTGTTCTCACGACTCTCTGTAGCTCTCATGAGCTTAGAGTAGGTGAAATAGGCACGGCTGTCCTAGTGTTAAAGGTTGACACTACTACAAAGTTCACAAAGAGCTACTTAAAGAATGGATCTGTAATGGACTCTATAACCAATAACCAATAACCAATATTAGGGCTGCCAATGTAACCTAAAGGGATTCTATGTACCCAAACGGTCTTCCATGTACAGTAACTTCATAGGGCCTCTCTGTAACATCTTAGGGCATCTGTAACCTGTCAGGATTCTTTGTAACATGTACTTAGTCTTTCAATCAGAAGTCAATGGCAGTAAATGGGAAACAGAAAAATTCTGTATTTTCAGAAGACCTTTGTCTTTGCATATCAATTTACATAAGAGAAAATACCCTCAATAGGTAAACAACATTAGTCATTACATTGTAGCAAAAGGAATAGCTCTCTGGCTGGAATGATAGTTTGGATAGAGCTAGAGGTCTGTATTTTTGAAAATAATATACCAGAGATACAGCTAAGATGATGTACTCTAAAGAATTGGCTTGTGTTTAGGTTTATCTACCATAACAAACAAACAGAAACCACTGCAGGCGAGGAAGTCAAACTGACTTCTGTCAGAGGCCTGCCTGCCTGCCTGCCTGCCTGCCTGCCTGCCTGCCTGCCTGCCTGCCTGCCTGCCTGCCTGCCTGCCTCCCTCCCTTTCTGCCTGCCTGCCTGTATGTCTCTCTGTCTCACTGCAGGGTCACCTGTCAGCCAGGCTGTATGAGAAGGTTCCCATTCGCTAACCTGCCTTGCTGCCGGCTGGCAAGTCAGTGTATGAGTTTAACCTCTGACCTTGTCCACACCGCTGTGCCTGCTGCCTCTATATGTAAACCCTCTCCTCTAATCTGATGAGCCTTGACAGGTCAGCGGTGTGTGTAGTACACACACACACACACACACACACACACACACACACACTCACTCACACACACACACCCAGCAGAAGACAGACAGCCACGGGGGGTGACGGACATGCATGGGTCACAAAGTCGTGGCTCCAAAGCAGAGATATAGAGGTAGGCTCTGGGCTCAGCCTCCTGACCCCCTCCCCTTACTGTCTACTGGGAAACAGGAAGGGGTGGAGGGGAGGGATGGAGGGAAGGAAGGGAGGGAGGGGGGAAAGGAAGGGAGGGAGGGAGGGAGGTAGGGAAGAAAGGAAGGGAGGGAGGAAGGAAGGAAGAAGGAAGGAAGGGAGGGAGAGAGAGAGGGAGTGAGGGAGGGAAGAAAGGAAGGGAGGGGGGAAGGGAGAGGGAAGGAAGGAAGGGAGGGAGAGAGGGAGGGAAGAGAGGAATCCTCTCCTCGTCAGCACCGTCACGCCAAGACAGGCACGGGGCACCTCCATGACAGAGAGAGGGGAAGGCTCTGAGCTCAGCCCCCTGGACCTCAGCCTCCTTCTGTCTGCCTAGGCTGGGGGATGGAGTAGGGAGGAAGAGGCACTGCCTTGACCCTGCCAGAGACAGGGAGAGGAAGGCTTTGGGAAGAGGAATCTCCCCTCGTTGCACACAGTCACACCCAGAGGACTGTGTTGTGAGGCAGTGTCAAACCATTTAGAGTAGAAAGGGACAAGAGTAGGCAACTCCAGGCAACTCGTCAGTATGATCATGTATGGTATGGTAAGGTAGTCCTTTGGAAAACCCCAAACATTATTATTATTATTATTAATAATAATAATAATAATAATAATAATAATAATAATACATTAGACTTATCGTGACGTTAGAATTATAAGGTTCTATCTCCATTTTTGTCGAAATTTAGTTTTTTACATAATCTGATCCATTAGGTGTTTATTAATGCCTGTGTGGTGTTATTTTTAAAATGTTTACATTTTTAAATTAGAAATTAATAAAATACAAAGGTTCCATCTTACAAAACATAATGGAATGTAAAAACTTTGACGCTCAATATCTCTGAACTACCCTAAACGTAGATAGAACCTTATAATTCTAAGCTCACGTTATATAGAGCTTTTCTAGACACTCAAAGACGCTTTACAAACTGAAAAGATTGAGTAGTAATAATAAAAAGAAACAACAAATAGATAAAAGAAAGTATAGGGGCCTAATTAAGGTAGTGCTGGGGACACATGGGGAGGGGAGGGGGAGAGGGTTAACTGGTGAAGGCAAGCTTGAAGAGGTGGGGTTCAGTCCGATCTGCGTACTGACTTGTATCTGAACGAATGCCTGTCTACCTCTCACTCCAGAACGTTCTCTAGACTCTAGAAGACTATATACAGTATAGAAGGACAATATAGAAAAACATTTCATGTTTTGAAAATGAATGACTCTTGTTTCATTCTTTATTCACCCTACATTCTCATTGTTTTATGACTCCCTGGGTTGTTTTTATAGATAGCCCATTAAAACCCTGTCTGCTATTAAGACTCTCGGGTCTGTGGCTCAGTTAAGGCTCCCTCAACAACATGATTACAAGGCGTTTTCTCACGCACCGAAGACCCTCAGCAATCACTGAAAATCAATTGTGCTCCTTTGTTCCTTTGCATCCACCTTTTTTTTTTCTTCTATTTTTACGGACAATTAATTCTCAGTAGCTGAAGAAAACCAGCACAGTGGTACTTAGCAGTCCATTCAGGCAATAAGTTAGCCATGAGATACCTCCTACATAATATGACCAGTGCTCTTTTAAAAGCACACAGGGAGGGTTGTTGTCCTGTGAAACATCTGCCTGAATCGGAGAAAGCAAGTGGTGAAAAATGGAATAGGTGCATGGATCCCAAACATGGAAATGAGCACCCAAGTTGTCACAATGGCCTAGATAATCTTCTCTGATATGTGATGTGTGTGTGTGTGTGTGTGTGTGTGTGTGTGTGTGCGTGCGTGCGTGTCAGTTACAGGTAGACAATACTGTAGATTCTCCTCTTCTCTCACTACAGCTGATGTGTGTGTGTGTGTGTGTGTGTGTGTGTGTGTCTGTGTGTGTGTGTGTGTGCGTATCAGTTACAGGTAGACAATACTGTAGATTCTCCTCTTCTCTCACTACAGCTGATGTGTGTGTGTGTGTGTGTGTGTGCGTGTCAGTTACAGGTAGACAATACTGTAGATTCTCCTCTTCTCTCAGTACTGCTGATGTGTGTGTGTGTGTGTGTGTGTGTGTATGTGTGTGTGTGTGTGTGTGTGTGTGTGTGCGTACACAGGGTTGCACATTCTTGTCCTAGCCCAGGTCTACCACAGCTGATTCCAAACAAAACTAAATGAATCATCATGCTCTCCATTTGTAAAATTGGGTGGATTAGCTCACCTTCCTCATACGAGGCAGATGCTGTGTATATCTGAACAGCATTTCTCTCAGCCATCATCTCATAGATCCAAAGGACTGCAGTAGAAATCCCCCTAACAGGGTACCAGCCAGTCAGCCACTAACACAGACCGACCCTCTGCTGTTTGATTGAAACAGTGTTTTGGCCACACACTGTGAGTGAATCAGCGCTCCATTAATCTACATGTCAGTTCATATCAGGCTTGCCGCCTGGCTCGGTGCGCGCATAAATCCAAGTTGACCAATGAGGGCTCAGTATGCCATCAATGATTAATAAAAGCGGATTGATTCCATTTATTATCAACAAGGAGGACGAGAATTGCATTTTTTTAGGCAAATGTATCTTTGAGAAACCAAACCGTTTAGTCTGACTGAAGTAAGGCGATGCGTCAGACCGATGTTGACAACGTTTCCCCGTGTATCCCGTGTTGTTTTTCCACTGAGTTGCTTGTCCCCTGCTCTGTTTGAAGAGCAACAGATGGGGAAGAAACCAGAGTCCAGCAATCTAAGTAAGAGAGGGTAAGAGTCTCTCTGTGTCTGTCCACTTAGCCCCCGTTGGTTCGGGGTCTGGATACTCCAGTACCATTTGCCAGACGGTAACCGAGAGAACAGGGTTCTCGATTGCGGTGGCAGGGCGGGCTGGTCCCTGATGTACTTCCCGGGGCCTGGAAAGCTTCAAAGACTCTCCAAATAAAGACATGCAGCTTTTGTGTGTGTGTGTGTGGATCTTCAATCCAAAAGAGGACAAATTGCAGTGTTAAGACAACAAACATTCTTTAACTAGATGTGTACACGAGTGCATAAATCACTACCCCATCGCTTCACTAATGGTTTCTCTATAGTCTGATGTGTCTGCGGTGGAATAAAGCCTGGCTGTTTCTCCTCAGCTCTGCTGATAAGTGGCTTTCCTCAGCTTCCACTTTCTCTGGTGCTTCATTATGCTTGGCAGATGCAAGTGTATCCTTTTCAATTTTTTGGCACGCAGAGGCGTAATGATTTGCATTTGCAATCATTTATTCCGTTATTTGGTCAAGTAAATTCCAGCACCAATTTGCTTCTTACAGCGTTGCAGCCCCATTGTTCTTCTTTTTATTGCGATAGCTGTCGAGTGGACCGCGCTGAAAGGATACGGTGTTGAACTATGGCGGTGTGTGATTAATGTGGCCTGTTAAAATGTTGAGTAAGGGGAAATTACAATGCTCCGTATAGGGTCACACACACTACAACCATCTGCAGCGAAATCTGTTCTGTTTTTCAGATATTCATTTAAGTTAAACCTAACTTTTAATTCTACAGTTTAACTACTCAGTATTTCCAAAGTTGAACTGCTCTGTTATCGGAATACATACATGTGTCGATTTCCCCCCCTCAATAGAATAGAATATCTTATCTTACAGCAATAGGTATTTCCAGGACCCAATGTCCTAGTGGTAAAGTGGTTGTGGTTTCTATCCCCAAGATCAAATCCCAAGAAGACATCAAGGTACACTCAGCACACAGAGTTGAGGGGGGATGGCATCCCCCCTGAAATAAAAACAGTCAAAATCATCCCCCTTCTAAAACTGCCATCCCCCATTTCCATCCCTTATGTCATTTTATCAACAAACGTGGTATTACTGCTATTTCAACATTTAGTTTGCACATATTGAGTAAAATACTGTGGGCGAGGGGGCACGCACACATGCAATGACATTTTGACCAAGTCACTGACACTGAACTCACTGACGCTGTGGTGATGCTAAAATTGTCCCCATATGATAAAATCCACCATCCCCCCTGATTTTCTTATGAATGAATGAATGAATGAATGGACTTTATTGTCATTGCTACAGTACAGGTACCAAACAACGAAATTTAGGAGGGGTGGCTCCCCTGGTGTTAGGAAAAGAAAAAAAAAAAAAAAACTTTTAGAAAAAGAATAAAATCACAAGAAGGTAAGGAGCTGGTTTACATAAATAAAGGCTATGTACACAATCCACTGTACTATACTGCACAGATAGTCAACTAGGGTTGTCATATTGCACAAAAGTATTTTTTTTTCACGTTATTTAAAGTGTCACAGTTTGCAGGCTTGAAATGTACATGTTTGTGCCTCAGCACTAGCTGCCATACAATCCGTCCAGACTGTCCTGGGCCCAGAACTTAGGCCTTTGCTGTGTTCAGGGCCTTGACGGCCCTGTGGTAGAAGCAGTTCTTCAGTCTGTTTGTCTTAGCGGCCGGGGTCCTGTACCTCCTTTTCGAGGGCAGCCTTATACAACTTGAGTAGGCCTACTGGGTACACTTACATATTAGCACTCAAAACATGCTTCCAAATGTCACTTATTTTGATGTATGACGATGTTGCCTCTTGGAATTTACTAGAAAATTATCTGGATGTTATTTCCTGTTGTGAGTGACATGACTGATGATCCATAGTCTTTGAATGGCAGTTGACAGTACTTCAGTTCTAACTCTTCAATCAATCTAGAGCTTCTGATTCAATTGCGCTGCTCAACTGCAAATGGCTTGTCATAAACATTTTCAGGTAATGCATATTTAACTCGAAGCCGTGGTATATCGTGGATATCGGCACAGCTAGGGGGTGTCACGGCACTCCGCTTCGCATCGTGCCTAACCACCCCGCTAGCTGTGCCGATATGCACGATATACCACGGCTTCTCGTTCCATTCCAACGCTTTTATACAGCGGTTACCACATGTATCTATCAATATTTCACAAAAGAAAGACAAGACAAACTTTTAATTAATGTATTTTAATGTAACTATGTTTTATTGCAAGTGTATTCATCCGCTAAACAGTTGTTTATCGGTTGCTAACCAACGGTAATAATGTAACTTCGATAACGGTAATATATACAAACGCAGAGTAATATGAAAAGATGTGTCAACATTCCATTTAGCCGTGCGTATGTCAGGGATATCGGCACGGCTGGAACGCAAACTGACCAATAGAGACAATGGACTGGATCTATCCGTTGTATAAAGTACCTTTGTCAGGGTCTCCCAATGTCAATATCGTACACTGATCTCTCTCTTGAAATCTTCATTTCAACCTTCTAAAAACTCCTATTCCCAAACAACTAAACAAGAACACTTCGGGACGGTTTCAGAGACAAGGCTTAAGCCTAGTCCTGGACTAAATCACACTTTCAATGTAAAATCTCCATTGAAGATGATTTTTAGTCTAGGATTAGGCTTAAGCCTTGTCTGTGAAACCGGCCCTCGAATGTCTACCCTTCATGGGTTTGGGTTTGGGTCTAGACAGTTGAAGACATTTTTTGAATAAGTCGAATATGTGATTCGTAGCGATATTCCCCTAAAAGCTATGCCTCCGTAATTGAACTTATCTTGTCTTCCTTTCAAAGAAAATTACCTTTACTCAGCGCTGCCAAACTGTCATGAGAAAAAAGAGACAGAGAGAGGGTTAGGAGAAATGTGAAAAGGAAGACAAGCCGCTCTTCAAAGATATAAAGTAATGAGAAGCCCCTGTCATTGCCTGTCCTACAGTACAACCTCTGGATCCTGTAGAGGAGGAGAGGATGAGAGGGGATTGGTCGGAGTAGGAGTTGGGAAGAAGGGGTTCCAGCTCAGAGCCTCCATGGACAGAGGATTCCTACAGTAGTTTCATTAACCCTTGTATCCTCCATTCATCATCATTAATGCTAGGCAGCCGAGCACCAGGGACCTGGCACCAAGCACCAGGCAGCACGGAGGATCCAGGATCAGACAGACAACCTGCTGCCCTCTAGGCCAGAGACTCTTTGTAGGTCCCTATAGGGAAGCCCTGGCAGGGGTCCAACCTGGTAACTGTTAAAATGTGATCTCTCTTATCTTCCAAAACACCTATGCCACGCAGCCAGCACTCGAGTCGAGGGGGATGAGGGGGGGATGGCATCCCCCCCTGAAATAAAAACGGTCAAAATCATCCCCCTTCTAAAACTGCCACCCCCCCCCCCCCCTTTCCATCCGTTATGTCATTTTATCAATGAACGTGGTGTTACTGCTATTTCAACATTTAGTTTTGCGCATATTGAGTAAAATACTGTGGGCGAGGGAGGGGGCACGCACACATGCATGTGTGACATTTTTACCAGGTCACTGACACTGAAGTCACTGACGCTGTGGGGATGCTAAAATTGTCCCCATATGATAAAATGCACCATCCCCCCTGATTTTCTTTTACAACTTGAGTACTGCACGCAGCCAACATCATACCTCACAGACAGGTACAGGCAATGCATGATGGGAGTGGGGGATGAATACAAGTGGCCATGTTAACCATATCAAATTGCAAACTTGTGGTTGACTGTTCGAACTGAATGATGATGTTGACAGTGGTGATAGTGATGATGATGATGATGACGATGATGATGCCGATGACGATGATGAGGATGATGATGATAATGCTGACAATGATGATGATGATGATGATGATGATGATGATGCTGACGATGATGATGCTGACGATGATGATGATGACGATGATGATGACGATGATGATGACGATGCTGATGATGATGATGATGATGATAATGCTGATGATGATGAGGATGATGATGATGATGATGATGATGATGATGATGCTGAGGATGATGATGAGGATGATGCTGAGGATGATGATGATGACGATGCTGATGATGATGATGATGATGATAATGCTGATGATGATGAGGATGATGATGATGATGATGATGATGATGATGATGATGCTGAGGATGATGATGAGGATGATGCTGAGGATGATGATGATGACGATGATGATGATGATGATGATGATGATGATGATGCTGAGGATGATGATGACGATGATGATGATGATGATGATGATGCTGAGGATGATGATGATGATGATGATGATGATGATGACGATGATGATGATGCTGAGGATGATGATGATGATGATGATGATAATGCTGACGATGCTGAGGATGATGATGATGATTATGATGATGACGATGATGATGATGATGATGATGCTGAGGATGATGATGATGACGACGATGATGATGATGATGATGATGACGACGACGATGTCGCCAGTGAAGTCAGTCCCATGTGAGTCCATGTATCCCTCTGCCCTACATCCTAACTCTCCCTCTCAGTCCTGCAGTACAGTCCCAGTGTGACTCACAGGCCTACATTGTACCAACCTATTCAAGCTTATTCAAACCCATCTCTGCAGCATGAAACACTTCACTTTCCTATTCCCCTGTTCCATCTGGATAACAGCATTATTCATCCTCCTTCTGGGCATGAGTCACTGGATACCTCGACGGACATATTTTGATGCAACTTCAATCCAACAAAAAAACTAAAACGAATCGAATCAAATCGTCACCAAATCTCATATATCACCGAAATAAAACAGGTCTCGGATTCAAAATACGTTACCAGAACAAATGTGTTCTGAACAAAAAACGAAGGTGATTGAATTCGAAGATATTTTGATGTAGGGCCTATACCTACTGAGAAATATACAGTAGGCTACCTTTCGAATACTAATACATGTCGGTGCGTCACCGTCACAGGTTTGTTTTCACCCCGAACATCTGTTCCTCTACACCGCATGTGTCATAGTTCTTGGTTCTTTATGCTTCCCTGAATCTCTGCCTGGCGTCTGTGACAGATAGGTTACGTCACACCAGCGATACATCCTTCCTGATCCAGCTCAGGCCATTGTGTTGTTCCTGTAATCTCCCCCATAGAAAAAAGCTTAGCACTCATAAATCTGCAGTATTGAATTATTCATCCCCTTACCTCCAGATCTGCCTCTCTGACAGTCGTGAACGAGGGATGGAAGGAAGGGTGGATGGACAGAATTAACTAAGAGAGAAAAAGGGAGGGAGAGATGGAAAGTAGCCCAGTTTAAAAACCCTAATTTAAGTTTACTCAAGTGTGCATTCTGATAAAGAGAGACGTAATTAGAGCAGGGCGATTTATTTCAGGGTTCTCCTTCTTCACATTTTTCATCCAGGCGAAGAGAGAGAGAATGAGAGAGAGAGAGAGAGAGAGAAATGAGCTAAAAGGAGCAGGGTGAGAGAGAAAGAGAGAGGATTATTGGTATATGGTATTTATTTACTATAATCTTTTTTATACTATTTATTTAGTCAAATATCATGTCACAGAAACAATTGTGTATCATACCATGGAAAAACAAACAGATAATTGTTTCCGTCAGTAGGCCTGTTTGAACCTAGCTTTTACAATGTATACGGTGATGTATATGATCCATTACAGTGCTTATATGATTCATGTACTGTACTGTCAGATACTGTAGCCTCATAAAAAGGGTGATTTAGTCTTGTTTAGGCCAGGACTAGGTCCATGGGGTGGGGAGAGATGAGCAGAAAATAGGTCTGAGAGCTGTGGAGGATCATCAGAGTTTCTTTTCTCCGATGGGAGACGCACTCCAGGAGAAATTGCACATCAGAGAAGATCATTACTGGGAAAGGCCTCGGGAACGGAGGAGTGGAACAAAGTCATTTATATCTCTTCTTCACTCTCCCTCTCTCTCTCTCCCTCTCTCTCTCTCCCTTCCTCTCTCTCTCCCTCTCTCACTCTCTCTCTCCCTCTCTCCCTTCCTCTCTCTCCCTTCCTCTCTCTCTCTCCCTCTCCCTCTCTCTCTCCTTCCCGCTCTCTCTCTCCCTCTCTCTCCCTCCCTCTCTCTCTCTCTCTCTCCCTTCCTCTCTCTCTCCCTCTCTCTCTCTCTCCCTCTCTCTCTCTCCCTCTCTCTCCCTCCCTCTCCCTCTTTCTCTCTCACTCTCCCTCCCTCTCTCTCTCTCTCTCTCTCTCTCCCTCTCTCTCTCTCTCTCTCTCTCTCTCTGCTGAGGCCCAGGCTCCCCAGTATAAATGGAAATCCAATACAGAGTTGGGCTAGCACAATGATTTGATCATTAGAGAGGGGCAGGCTGTGACACCATATAATATCTAGAGAAAATATGAGCCATAGCTCAGGTAAACTTAACCAATCAAAGTGTGGTTGAAGTCTGAGAGAGTGCAAAATCGCAGAGGGAGAGAAATGAGAGAGAACGGGTGGATGGATGGATGGATGAATGGATGGACGGATGGATGGATGAATAAATGAATGAATGAATGAATGAATGAATGAATTTTAATACTGTACTTATTTTAACTCTTGCAATACATTTTTTTTAAATGCATTCCTCTGTAAAAATGCTCTACCATATTCCAGCAGTTTATTTCTCACATTTTTTTAATGTCTGTGATCTTTGGATGGATTAACCTTTTACAGGTTAGCCTTTTTACGTTTACAGAGTGCAGATGTTGATGTACAAACCATCATAGCTCACACTCACAGGGCCAGTTTCACAGACAAGGCTTAAGCCTAGTCCTGGACTAAATCACAATGTAAATACAATGTTTCAACGTAAAAATCTCCATTGAATTAGCTTTTTAGTCTAGGATTAGCCTTAAACCATGTCTGTGTAAACGGCCCCCAGTGTTTCTTACTTTGCTACTCGAGTTCTGGTTTGCATTCAGGCGCATTACCACTGGCTCCTCGCTGTGAGAGGAATAGGGAGAACAGGCTGGCTTTAATGCAGACATGCAGCATCTTGATTAGGCTAGCATGGCTGTGCATAGGCAGCATCGATTTACTCTCTCCTAGTGTCTCCTCTGGGACACACAACGCTATCCAACTCCCACAATGAGAACAAATGCACAAGAGTTACTTTAAATGTACCCGAGAGAGCACTTGGCGGCCAGACAAGTGGAGATTCCTCATCTGTATTGAATAATTAATCTATGTACACATTATATTTCTCTAAGCAGCTGGGGAGCGCAGTGCGAGAGATCCTCGCCCAAAATTCGGGATGGACTTGCACCAATGCAATGCAGGCTCACGATAAAGATATTTTCTGCGTTCATCGATTAGGCTACAGTTCGATTGTCTATTGCTGATGAGCACAATGCAGTCAAGATATACATCTGAAGAGAGAAAGAACACTGTGTCTCTTTTCAGGTCAGACAGACAGAGTAGCTTTACCTACTGTACTGGATTTCCGAAATTAAGTTCCTGGTTCACAGCAGGACAGTAGGGACATTACAACCTTTGCTGTTTTTATCTCACTTTGCTTTGTTGACTTTATAATGTTTTGATGTGGTTTTAACTATGTCTTGTAAGGTGTCCTTGAGAGCCTTGAAAGGCGCCCATAAATACAATGTATTATTATTACAGTTTTTCCCAATTGCTAAAACACAAAAGCCAATTCTCTAAACCAAATGACCAGTTCTCTAAACACATTTAATAAAACTAGCTCCCATTTGCCAAAACCATAAACACATTTCACATGAAGACACAATTCACAAAACACAATCCTCCTTTTCTCATAAATCTAAACACATTTTGTCTTGCTAAAACACAAGTTGCAAAAATCTCTGATCAAATTCTCAAATTAAAGCTCATGTGATGCAAAATGCTTGCCACAGTCAGCAAAATTTGAACACAATGAACACACCTGGCTTCATTCATTACAGTTTTTCTCAATTGCTAAAACACATTTCACAAAACTTCCCTCCATTTTCCCAAAACTCTAAACACAACACACTTTTCTAAAGCTACATAAGCAAAACCACACCTTCTCTCTTCAAAACTCAAACTTTCACACCAAAACAGCTGCTCAAAGCCTGCAAAAATGTAAACACTATAAGCATCATTACAGACTACAACAAAACAACTGAAAACACAATGTTCAGTGTGTGAGAATGTTCTTTTTTTTCACAACTGCCAAAGCACATTTTTAGAAACCTTACAGTATCTGTTCTCAGAATATATCACTGTAGAGTATTGGGCATTCATAGATTTGTGTGTTTCATATGAACAATATGTAAATCTACAGAAAATACAGTATGTATGTTACGGTACATGTGGGAATACGGTACATGTGGGAAAACTAGGGTTAGGGTTAGGTGCTAGGGTGACTTGGTACATGCTGGCATGTCTAACCCTAACCCTAACCTTAACCCTAACCCTAACCCTACCCCTAATCCTAACCCTAACCTTAACCCTAGCACCCTAGCACCTAACCCTAACCCTAGTTTTCCCACATGTATCCTACTGTATTCCCACATGTACCGTAACATGTACACTACTGTACTGTATCACAACTCAATGCAAACACTACAGAAGATCCATTACACACAACAATACTCACTGAAAACAATGTTCAAGGTGTGATGTTTTTTTACAGTAATGTATTTATGGAACTATACCACACACACACACACACACACACACACACACACACACACACACACACACACACACACACACACACACACACACACACACACCACAATCATTTGCAACAAGTGTCTTACATTTTGAGTTGTTATGTTTAATGAATGAAGCCAGGTGTGTTCATTGTGTTCAAATTTGGCTGACTGTGGCAAGCATTTTGCATCACATGAGCTTTAATTTGAGAATTTGAGCAGAGTTTTTTGCAACTTGTGTTTTAGCAAGACAAAATGTGTTTAGATTTATGAGAAAAGGAGGATTGTGTTTTGTGAATTGTGTCTTCATGTGAAATGTGTTTATGGTTTTGGCAAATGGGGGCTAGTTTTATTAAATGTGTTTAGAGAACTGGTCATTTGGTTTAGAGAATTGGCTTTTGTGTTTTAGCAATTGGGAAAAACTGTAACCTCACAAAAGAATTAGACACCTCCACAAATAAGTACAATGGAATGATGTGAACAAAGAGTGATCAATGTTTAATATGAGAGGGGTCTTTTACACTTTGATTTCCATGCAGTAGGATCTGGTAGGATCCATTTACAGAAGCCTTGATTGTTTTGTGTGTAAAGTATATCCATTTAAGGTTGATTCAAGTGATATGAAAGAGTATTTATGTTATGCTTTCACTCTTGAAGTCATAACATAGAATTGTACAGTCCTTTTCATGTGTGTAATGTTGTCATACTCAACACAAGTGTGAGTTGAATGTTGTCTATGGACTAGATGTTGTAAGAAATTTCTGGATAATTTGAGAGAAGTACATTTTTATATGAATCTTGACATTATTCATTGATGGGGTGGAGGTTTAGATTGAATAGAAAATGCCTTTGGGATCGGATGGGGGGATTGCTTTTTGTGTGGCACTGGCTTTTTCTGTTTACATCTGTGTACATCTTCTTTTTCTGATTACATCTGTTTACATTCAAATCTTTCTGTGCTAAAGGCTTAGTGGCAACTATACAACTATATCATATTTAGTCTAATATTGGTCTAATATTGCTAGTATTAGGACTATTATTATAGTTATGTACAGTATATATGAATTACATTTCTATCCATGTCTTGATTTGTGTAAAACCAAGCAAGTGAGTTTGGGAAACCCACAGACAGGGGGCTTAGAAAAGAATGTTACTCTGAGGCCTGAGATCAAAATGAATCAGAATCAGAATCAGAATCAGAATCAGAATCAGAAGACTTTATTGCCATGACATGTAAACATGTTAGGAATTTGGTTTGGGACAGTGGAGCACGGTTTACAGCAGGACAGGTGGAAGACAGGACAAGACAGTGCAAACCAACACCATAGTGCAAGAGTCATAAATAGTATAAATATAAGAAGTGCAAAGATCAAGTGTTCAAGTGTTCATGTCCAGACAGTCCAAAGTCCTCTGGGTGGGGGTGATAGATGTAACCATGTTTTGAAGCTATACAGTGTTTGGTGGGGTTGGACAGATGACCTCAACTAAACTCATAACTCATTTATAAGTTACATTTTTCAAAAATCAATGGCTATATCTTCCACAAATCGACAAATGGATGTACCGATTACAGATTGTCTCTTTAACATACAAAACAACAGGACAAATCTGAGGGGACATAATGCCCTTAAGCGTCCATGGGCATGAAGAGCCTCTGTAGACACGTCGTTGAAATGGAAATGGAAAATCTAAACAACTCATTACTACTTCCTGTAGTACCCAGTGAGAGGAGAGGACCACGGTCTGTCAGAGGCCCCGGCAGCTGCCTGATAAGAAAGGGTCTGGGCTTCTGGCCAGAGTCGGAAATTAATACTTACTCATTCGTCCATTCCATTCGTCCATTCTATAACTCCAAGGACTTCTCTCCGTTCGACGGTACAATTCACTAACTATCAGATGCCGAACTGTGCTGCTGTGCCATAGTGACTGACACACTAGGACCACGGCTACTGCGGAAGGCCTCATAAGTACAGTACTGTTTCTACAGAACATCACAGGTTTTTACTAGTACATCGAGCAGTGTGTGTATGAGAGAGAGAGAGAGAGAGAGAGAGAGAGAGAGAGAGAGAGAGAGAGAGAGAGAGAGAGTGTGCGTGTGTTGAGGCTCATAGCAGAGAGAGAGAGGAGTGAGGGTGCGAGGGGGGGATGGAGACTCCTGAAGTGAAACATACTGTGTGACATATGGTAGAGATCAAATGTGACCGTAGGGACAGAGAGGGGATAACAAGAGCTGTCCCCCTTTCAACTCAGTTTAGTGTGATTACAGCCAAAACTACTGTTCATAAACGCATAAACTGTTCATCTGGTTGCAAACTTTGCTGCGGGGCACATGAACACTTCCCTGACTATAGAGTAATTGGTCAGTTTGTAAAAACTAGTTTGGATACCTATCTGTGCACTGCTAATGTATGTACTAGTTCTTTAATGTTTTGGCTGTAGATATATGTTTTATATTCAAGTCAATAAATGCAATCAATCAATTATTAGACGCAGTGACAATCAATGATCTCTTTTGGATAATTCAAGATTACTGTTAATGGTAGATTTAGGCCTTTTTATTTGATCTTGTAGTAGTGTTACGTGTTCCAAAACTAAAGGTTACTGTGCATAGGTTCTCGGAAGGATAAGAATGATCTCTCACTACGGGATACACACTCTTGTGTACCTTTCGCTGAAGACCCCTATTCAATCATGCCTGGTACAGGCTAGTGACGCTTGCAAGGAGATAGCCCAGTCTATCACCTGTCCCAATAAGCTTCTACAATCTAATGGGACAGGCGCTGTGTAGACAGCCCCTGACCTTTGGCAGGGTGCACAAAGCAGAGCCATGTAGACACGCAGAGCACGTGTTGTGAGTAGACACTGTGTGGACATTTTGAATTGGACTGTCACGGACAGGGCCAGAAGGTCAGCAGGTCATGAGTTCAAATCCCACCTGGGAACACCACCACTAGTGTGCCCTTGAGTAAGGCACTTAGCCCTAAATAACTCCAGGGAAACTGTCCGTCCTTGTAATCTGTAATTGTAAATCACATTGGATTAAAGCATCTGCTACATTATTAAAATGTAAATAAAATGGGGGATTTGCTAAAGATTTTTTTATTAGCAATTAAGATCAGATTTTTTTATTAGCAATTAAGTCAGAAAGCATTGCTTGCATAATCATCTTTTTTTTTGTGATTTCTGATTGGTTGATAATTAAGATGGGTGGAGGTAGAGAGCCTTATACATACGTGTTTCCTACTGTCGGTTAGGAAGCAACCGTACACTTGAATATCTAACTGACTAACTGTTCCTCAGCTAACTTTGGGCGGCTTTTTGGCTGCGTTTCGCACAATGACTCAAATAGTTCTCCCAGCGCGACCCCCTGCCTCCCTGGATTAACTAACCAGATGTAAGCACTCAGCTAATCAGCAACTCAGGTTGTTTTTTAAGTTATTTTTTCTGAGTGGGGCAACATATCCACTCATATTATATATTTGTTTTCATTATTTGACAGATACAGTAGAGATTTAGACAGGAAGGATGGGTGAGAGAGAGAGAGGAGGGATGACATGCAGGATATGTCCCCGGCCGGAATCGAACCGGGGACCCTGCGGTTACATGGTCAACGCTTATAGTCTAGCAGCAAGTCCTCAAAAAAGGCTTTAGTTTTTGAGATACCCCTACCCGAGGTAGAGCAAGTTACAACAATGATTTTTCTTATCTTTAGGGTCTCCCATTAATGAAATTGATTGTTGTAAAATTTTATTTTTGGGGAAAAGATGTTTTTTTGGTTGTTCTTTAGAGCTACCCCAATCCCTGAAAAAGAGCCAAATTAGACCAGGCCGAATATGGGGAAGGTGACAAAAAAGCCCATAACTTGAGAATGATCACTCTTTTCCTCTTCAGATTTGCTGAGGTATGAACCAGGTGGTTGTCCTACATCACCAAATAGTCAGACAACTATTTACCTAAATAAATACTGAATTATAGTCCTGTAAACTTAGCTTTAGTTTAGACGGAAATTGTACTTTTTGGTGACAGGAACATAGGACTCCATCACTTTTCTCTCATTTATCAGAAAAACAGAAATCCCTGAAAAATATATCATTACTGAATTGTCTAGGGTGCTATTGAACAATAACCAGTAGTTGTATGGAAATATCTCATACAGTTCTATTGCAAATGAGATTTCTTTAGACATAGGCCTACCTCTTCTCTGATACAGTCAAATTCCGAATGGGGGATAAGTGGCATAATAGCCTATAAGTTAAGAATGCTCACTCTGATGGTCATCATATTTGGAGAGGGAAATACCAGGTGGCTGAACTACATCACAAAATAGTCAGAATAAGAGTAACCCAATAAAATAAAGTTTATTAGTTCTAAATTACAAGCCTCTAAAACATAGGTGTAAATAGTACAGGTTTTATTAAAACTGGAACCTTAATTCAAAGTACAATTAAATACAGTCCTCAAACATTAGGGGACACATTTTGACATTCTGCACAGCAGGTGCAGAACTCTGTACAGGGAAGGCCAACAGAGAGGCACTGGCACTTTCCACTCTCTCCACACTTTGCATCTTTGCAATATAAATGAGTGATGTCTCTCACTTCTGTAGGTGCTGGGGGTTTTGTAAAAAGGACAGGTTGAATGGCCCCATCTCTGATAATCCACCCCTTGCCAATAGGACTCCATAACAGGGGTTTGGGCATGTGGCTGTGACACCATACCGCTGTCTGGAACATTGCTCTCTGCACATGCTGCTGAAATGCATCCTCTGTTGGCGGCAGATTTGCAGAGGCTGTATCAGATGTTGATGCAATTATGAACCTCAGTTCATCCAGGTTTGTGCACATCAATCCATTTTCCATTTTCTTTTTTCCATATAGGAGAAGCGCAAATTCTCTTGCGACTGGCAAAGACTCTTCCAAGCTGGCAGAGAGTCCAAAATGGGCCAGATCTTTGAGCTCGCTGAGATGGGTCTTGAGTTTGTTGAATGCTGTTGTCTTTCCTATTCTGTACAAACTACTTGTTGTGTCACAGCCAGTGAGTGCATGACATGCTGGTAGACAGTTAGACATGTCTTTTCCAATCTTCTCAGATATGGTGTTGATGGGGACATATCTCTCTCTCATTCCATGGCCTGTATGCATGTACACCAGAGATGAACCAAACATTTCTTTGCTTGCATAGTATATGAGCAGTACTTCCACATCTGTGTCATCAGACCTCACAATGATGCGGGAATATGACTCTGCAAGATGTATGGCATGGAGCACCATCCTTGTGTCTGCCTCCTCCTGATCACTGTACAGTGATGTCAAACTGCTGACTCCTGCTGTGCAGATGCTCTTCACCTCCTCCCCTTTATCAAATCCACCTGCCAAGATGATGGAGTCATCTGAGTGTAGTCTCTGTGGGGCTGCAGTGACAATGTAGTTGCTCACAAACATGCACAGTGCAGTCTTGTTTCCACTACTCCTCAAGTACTTCCTGTAGTTTGGGACATTTGTGTTGCCAGTGATAACATGTGTAGGCCTTCCATCACTTGCACCTCTCCTTTGCCTCTCCAGGTCTTTGATTGACTGTGGGCCGTCATACCTGTCAAATACCATGACCACACATTGCATTTCTTGTTTTCTATTTAGAAGTGACAAGATCTTCTTCAGGATGCATTCTGCTAGCTCACTGAAGGTCTGGAAGGCTGAATCATGGAGGCTTTGAAGCATAGCCATGCCATCAATGATGTATGCAGATTTCTCTGTGGTGTCAGCCAGCTCTTGCATCACTTCTACTACCGACTCCAGTTTTTTTGCAAGGTCTGCTTTTGTGGTTTTTCTCATCGCCCCATCGTCATAGAAGAGAGAGGGTGGGACAGCAGCCAATTCATGACGCATCACATTCTCCAATGATACGTCCCTTTGTTTTGAAACAGCCAGGAGTCTCCTGAAGAGGACATCGGAATCCATCTGAAGCTGCTTAGATTTACTAGATTTTATTACTGCTATCATATCTGTGAATGTTGCCAATTTATGTCTTTTCTCTGGATCCCAGAAACTTTTTGGTGTATCACTCTTAAGTCGTTCATCAATGAAATTAGCATTTAGCTTTTCTCCATCTTCCAGAAAGCTTGAGAGATCTTTTGCCACCTTTTGTGATGCTACTTGTCCACTTGAAATATTGATGAGCTCATCGGGAACTTTCTCCAAATCAAATGGGTTCTGCCTGTCTTGCACAAACTCCATTATCTGTATAGTTTCCCTCTCATCCCTGTCCATGCGGGCTGCTCCATGTTCTTTGTGGGATTTTGGTGCATGTGCCGCTGCATCACAAAGCTCTGTCATGGCATCGCAGTACTCACTGGTGACATGCCTTGTAATGAGCCATCTTTTCAGAGCTCCCTTTCGTAGTGTGAAGCCGATAATGCCTCCTTGACCCTTTCCTTCTCTGTTGATAGTTTGTTCAAGTGCTTGATCGGTGGCTACACAGTTGAAGTTTCTCTCATCTGAGCGCCGCACAACAAACCCTCCTTCTCTCATGAATTTGTAGGACTCTGGTTGGCTTTTTTCAAGGGCTTTCATTTCAGCTATGTAGACTGGCATGTACTTTGCATAGTTCATCCTGCCAGCAGCCCGGAACCATGGTATTGCTTCAGACATGCAGTTGAGATGAAGGTCAAAGTTAGCTTCACGCTCTGATCGTAGCATTCTGAGTAAGAGATCAGCCCCTTTGAGGAAATTCAGCCAGTACTTAAAAGTTGCTGATTGTTGAACTCCCCTCTCTGAAAACTGTTGTATTCTTCTCCTCAGTTCAGGAAGGTCTGTCTCCGCTTCACTTAAGAACTGTCTGGCAGAGACCTGGTCGTTGCCATGAAAGGCATGCTGCACATCTCGCAGGAGGTGTTCTTGTTCAGCAGACAATGGACTTTGGCCTTTTTTGTTCAGCCAGGAGACCAGTGCCATCCAGAAGAGCCTGAACAGAGCCTCTGAAACAACCTTGATGCTCCTCACACCTCTTGTCAGTTGTTTACCCTGAAGCATCTGCCGAGCTGTTGCGTCAGCATAGACTCCAGACTCGGTTATCATGTCAAAGAGGCCCCCGTCTGCATACACCTTCCCAATGCTTGCCAGAAAGGCCATGGTGACGTGCATTCCTCCAATTCTCATGGTGATCTTGCCATCCAAAGCTTCAGGTTTGCTCCACAGAATTTGCTGTGCTTTGCTGTAGATGGCAAGGTCAGCAGTTACAAGTATATGCCTCTGTCCCAGTTCTTGAGCAAGCTGTGTGAGCTGCAAAAGAGCTGTATAGATTGTAGATAGGTCTGATGGTGAAGCTCTTATGAAGGGCATATATTGTACTGTTGTTAATGGGATGTCTGACGTGGATACATAGGCATTGAATGCAGACCATCCTGGGATTCTCTGTTCTTCTTCTTTCATGATACGGCTCACCTTCCAAAGTAAGTCTTGGCCTTCTGCTGCCTGAGCTTTTGTGCTGTCTGATTTGAGGACCTGTGGTAGAACTGCTGGTGGTTCAGATCGCCTACCTGGCTTGATGTATCTGAAATTCAAGAACAAGTCATTAGGCATCTTTTGTCATAAAATTCAATCTTTAACAAAATTCCCTTACAAACAACAACACTCCAGATTCCTTAGATTATGATGTGTGACCTCACAAATAATGTGTAACTTGAATATTGGACAAATGCTAGTCTGACTTACACAAGTGTAATGTGAAACTTGAAGCCTCCAGTGCACATTACACATTTAACATTTTAATATTGGATTATATTGCATTAACATACAGTATATCCGAGCCATTTCAATCAAGTATTGCATGTGTCTGGCAGATAGTTGGTCTATAATATTTACCTCTGAACCTCTTCATTATCCAAATCACAGCTGTCCAGGGCATGGAGAGATCTCTCCGGGATTCTCAGGATGGGGTTGTGTGCTGTGGCAACATCACCTCTTCTGTATACAACAATTGCCATGGAATGTGTTGTATTTTTGCCATCCAGCGTCTCTTCATTCTGGTCAAAGTTGTCAATGGCTGCATCAATTATCCCATGTTCTGTGGTTCTTGTCAGTCCATTTGGAATGTAAACACCTTTGCTTCTCTGTAATTGATCTGCTGCTACTGATGTGAGAAATTGACGCACTTCATCATACGACACACAATGACCCATCATGTGTAGCTTGTTGATAAGGGCCTTGCTGCCAAACTCATGATGGATCATAATCCCAAGTCCTAGTGTGATAGGTGTACGTCTGCTGCAGCATTGTGCAATTAGATCATGGCAAAAGGTTATAACACTTGTGTTATTCTTCAGAGCTGGGTCCTCGTCACAGGTCTGCACATTTTTAAATGCACCTGCATTGACACACCAGTTCACAAAATCATACAGAGTGTTTGGCACATATTCACTACACTGGAGAAGGGAAAGCTTGTCACTGCTTATGTAGAATTGAGGCTCATGCTCAACCTTTTCCATAGTTTTCCTCAATATATGTGCAGCCTGGTGGAGGATTTGAGTGTCAGTGAGGGTCTCTGTTCTCTGTGGAGGCATTGTCTCCCTGTCTTCTGTTATGTTTTCTCTGAGGAGAGAAGCTTCTCTCATTGCATGGCCAACAGTCATGGCACCAGAACAGATCAGATCAGATTTTCCAGGACGTTCAATGAAGATGAGTTTATCCCCATAATGCTGGATCAACTTTTCTTTGAGTTTCCAGGATTTATACATTGTTGGTTCTGTAGCTGTACTCAGTTTTCCTATATAGCTCTCAGTTACAGCACTCAGTGTTGTGACAGTCATATGCTTTGAAAAAACTGTCTTAGTTAATTCTTCAGTTAGCTCAATGAAAGCTCTTTCATGTTCATTTAACTTCTTTTCTGTTAAATGTTTGTTTCGAGCTGATAGAATGTTCCTTTCTGAAAGATAGTGTCCTAGGCAACTTCTGTGATACTTTGCATCATAGGCAAAAAGATCTTGATAGGTCAGCATACGGTGATGTATTATTTCATCAAACCTCTCTGAGGCTGCATTGAGGACCTTTGACCTTGTACTTTCACCTGTACCGGTACAGATAGGGGTCAGGCCTTCTCTCTTTGTGAATTTCTGGCTGCAATTGAAACATTGGCTGCAAATGAAACACTGGCTACGGATGTCAAATATAGTGTCTCTGGACAGTCTAAAGGGCTCTGCACACAGCGTGCGATTTCTGTTGCGCATCAACGTTCCATTTTGAAGTTTGAATGGAAGTCTATGAGAACATCGCATTTACCCACACACGGCCCCGATTTTAATCGCACGGCGAACATTCGATTCCATTCATTTTGAATGGGACAAAGCACACGGCGTGCGAGTTTTGTCGCACTGCTTTGTCCCATTCAAAATGAATGGAATCGAATGTTCGCCGTGCGATTAAAATCGGGGCCGTGTGTGGGTAAATGCGATGTTCTCATAGACTTCCATTCAAACTTCAAAATGGAACGTTGACGCGCAACAGAAATCGCACGCTGTGTGCAGAGCCCTTAAGTCTTTTACTTTGACACTGATCCTGGGGTGGTTCTTGATCACTGGTTGTAGGCATATAGTTAGTTGTGCTTGAATAACTGGCCCGACATGACTTGTGATATGAAACCTTGACCTTGAAGGACAGTATGTCATCTGAGTGGGGCGATAGTCTCTTATGAACTTCATCATCTCGTCCTTGAGCAACGTTCAGTATGGTTCTGAGTCCTTGTAAAGTGGGATTCTTGACATATGGATTATTTTGATGTCCTTGTAGAGCTTTTTCACATAATAAGCAGACTTTTTCATCCAGTGTCTGTAAATATGGCTGGCTAGCTGTCTGCGTTGGCCCTGTTGGCTCCATTGTTACAGTGAACTCTGGTAAATATGGAAAACACACACACACACACACAATTAATTTATGCTAGCCTCTGTTAGCTAGCCTCTGTTAGCTAGCCTCTGTTAGCTAGCCTCTGTTAGCTAGCCTCTGCTAGCTAGCCTCTGCTAGCTAGCCTCTGCTTGCTAGCCTCTGCTTGCTAGCCTCTGCCTAGATCAGAATGCCTGCACTATAGTTTAAAAGCTCACAAATCTAACAACATATTCAACAACATATTAATATCATAGTTGGACATATGTGTTACCTGTTATCTGTCATTAGATTGGTGATCATCTGAACAGAACTGTCAATCCACAGCCCCTCTCCCTCTGAGATGGAGAATGTTATGGCTGCTGCTGACCAGTTGGCTACAATGTTTTGAAACATGCAGCTGTCACTCAAACCAGAGTGGCAGAGAGTGTTCCACTGTCAAGCTTCACAATTATTTCCATACTGTACTTTGAATTAAGGTTCCAGTTTTAATAAAACCTGTACTATTTACACCTATGTTTTAGAGGCTTGCAATTTAGAACTAACACACTTTATTTTATTGGGTTACTCTTATTCTGACTATTTTGTGATGTAGTTCAGCCACCTGGTATTTCCCTCTCCAAATATGATGACCATCAGAGTGAGCATTCTTAACTTATAGGCTATTATGCCACTTATCCCCCATTCGGAATTTGACTGTATCAGAGAAGAGGTAGGCCTATGTCTAAAGAAATCTCATTTGCAATAGAACTGTATGAGATATTTCCATACAACTACTGGTTATTGTTCAATAGCACCCTAGACAATTCAGTAATGATATATTTTTCAGGGATTTCTGTTTTTCTGATAAATGAGAGAAAAGTGATGGAGTCCTATGTTCCTGTCACCAAAAAGTACAATTTCCGTCTAAACTAAAGCTAAGTTTACAGGACTATAATTCAGTATTTATTTAGGTAAATAGTTGTCTGACTATTTGGTGATGTAGGACAACCACCTGGTTCATACCTCAGCAAATCTGAAGAGGAAAAGAGTGATCATTCTCAAGTTATGGGCTTTTTTGTCACCTTCCCCATATTCGGCCTGGTCTAATTTGGCTCTTTTTCAGGGATTGGGGTAGCTCTAAAGAACAACCAAAAAAACATCTTTTCCCCAAAAATAAAATTTTACAACAATCAATTTCATTAATGGGAGACCCTAAAGATAAGAAAAATCATTGTTGTAACTTGCTCTACCTCGGGTAGGGGTATCTCAAAATCTGAGGGCCCTTCCTGCTAGACTATTAACCCGCTACGCCACCTAAGCGCCCAAGTCAGGTTGTTTGGTTGCAATTGGCCCTAAAGGACTATGAGACCGTGGCAGGGTACAGTACTGTATATGCACTGGGACATGGCTCGGTTGTTGCTTTGTACCTGTGTGTGTGTGTGTGTGTGTCTTTCTTTCTCTTTTCCTGGAGTTAATTGCTATCCACCGAGACAGAGAGGGATCCCATTAGCCCATGTTTGCCGCCAGGTTAGGCAGACACCGAATAAAAGAAGGACGCTGAGACTCACTCTCAGTGTGCCGGTGGAAGGAGGAAGTTGCAGCATCTCACCAAGGAGGAAGTCGGCTGCCGTGGAAGACACCAGAGTGAGGATCCAAGCACACGAGACCTGCCATGAATGGACAGTCTTTCCATGCAACCTAGCGGTATGAATAAGACTAGGAATGAGTACTTTGCATGGTTTGCTGTGCTTTACCGTGCTACTTGTTGAATCAGAATGGACCTATCGCTAATCCACGCCCCGAAATAGAAATTATCCAATGATATCACAGCAAAAGTCACTACAGGCAGAAAACTCGGACAAACAACTCGCTAATATCTGATGGTGAAAAGCTTCTAGACTAAATATTCTTGTAATCTTTTAAAAATTATGTCTATTACTTGCTGCGGTAAATCAGAAATCCGAAATTTGCCGACTCCCGCCATTGTAAGTCACTGAATGTCATTCAGTCACGGTCGGTCAGTCAGTCACTGTCAGTGAAGCGTTGTTTGTTTTCAAAGGGGGCGGTCAAGCTGAATGACCACAATTAATGAAGTCATTAGACCCAAGAGCGTGGTGTACACCTCCTTGTCCTTCTTCCTCAGCTCGACTCTCACCTTGAGGACCTGGAGAGCCACCGCAAACAACTCAGCTGAGTTGACGGGACCATCAAGGATGTCTTATCTGTAACCTCCCAGGGAGTTCCATCTTTGTCCAGAGGAAGCTCTGTGGACTGTTTCCAGGAAGGACATTTTTGTTTGACATGTTTGACATCCTTCCGCTCGCATGCTGCCGTAGCAGGTTACGGCTCAAACACGCCGTGAGCGTCTACCTCGGTAGCGCGTGTGCGTCTCATGTCGCCGCCCATGTTAACGGATTAGAGCAGCCATACAACCTGCGTGACGTGCGTGTCTCAAGCGTGTCTCACGCTGGCTGCTGGCTACCGCAACACGCCATCTAGAGATTAGGACTCTCGCCTATTTTTTCGGCGTGCCGTGCGCGTTGCAGGCAAAACTCAATGTACAAAGATAGGGCTGACACTTGCAAGTACACAGGCGTCCGGTGGGTTCGAGGCCGTAGGCAGAAGGGAGGGAGTCCAGATCAGAGCCATCATCTTTATCCCCGCTTTCTGAGAATGACGTGTTGGAAGCGCAGCCAGATTGCTGTCACTGTCACTGTGCTTCTCTTCATTCAACTCCTCGTGAGTCCTAGCCGGCTCGAGGCGGGTCCAACAATGGAGGAAGAAACAAGTGGGGGGGGCTCACCGCCCTCTTTGAGGCGCTCGGCAGCAACAACGCTCTCCACATACCTGATCCTCTGTCCAAGTATCGAGTGCATAGCTCGCAGAACAAAGCATAGAAAACAGTGGGGGTCGGTGTGTGGATTAAGCCAAGGCAAGGAGGGGAGGCGTTGTGAGAGTCTTGCTTCCCATCCTTCCTGTCAAAATCTCGACTGTCTCTCAATCAATAAAAAGAAAAATATGAGTGGGACTGCCCCACTCAGAAAACAAAACAAACAAACAAAAAAACAGGAGGCATGTTTTCTGTGGGAGATGCAACGGTTATTCTTAAGGAAGTTGACACAACCAATACAGCTGTAGCACAAAATAGTATAATCTCCCTAGAGAGAAAGCGCACGCCCACACACCAAAATCAAAGAGCAACAAAGCTTCACTTAACATGGCAGAAGATAGCTAGTGTGCCAATTGCCTGAGTGCAATAGGTAGTGCTACCTCTGTTGGCATGAAGTGCAGGAACTGTCAGACTTGCTTCATGCTGACATCGTAATACCGACGAACGAGCTAGCTAGCCAACCATATGGAGATAGATTAATGGCAATATTATTGTAAATAAATAGAATACAACTTACAAATATGTACCATGATCCATAAAAAACAACAACACTAAGCACAAATGTAATTTACTATCCACGCACAAACGCCTTTTGATGTAGCCGTTAATGACGCGTTAATGACGTTACAACATTGTTTTAAGGCTGATTTGTGCATGACAGTCCCGTATTTTGACATATTCCCATGTTACATTTCCCCCTTTTGATGGCCTATGTTACCGCTCCTATCAGTGCAGACTGGCAGGGTAGGAGCACAGGTTGCTAGCCTACGGAGAACCGCTATTCTGTCATGAACTGGCCTGGTAATGAAGCATTGTTCTTTTTTATTTCATGACTTGTTTGGTCGATTGACCAAATATAATGATAAGCGTGAAACGTATAACTTGTGAACGAATCGTGAGCATCCATGCTTTTCTAAGATACTACTGATGACGTATCAGGGTCTTGAAGGGTTGTCCCATTTCATAGGGAAAGATTTCAACCACTACCCCTTGTAACTTTGTTCCGAGGGGCAAGCCGAAAAGCGAGTGGCACGTGATTCAACAAATTCTTTGATAATCTTCTTTTGAATGTCGAGCTGAACTGCAGGATTCCAGTAGAGACAACCTAACACCTCAATTGACCTATCCCTAAGCCACGCCCCAAACTAGAAATTGTCCAATCATATCACAGCAAAAGTCACGACAGGCAGAAAACTCAGACAAACAACTCGCTAATATCTAATGGTGAAAAGCTTCTAGACTAAATATTCTTGTCATCTTTAAAAAACATGTCTATTACTTGCTGTGGTAAATCAGAAATCAGAAATTTGCCAATTGCCGCCATTGTAAGTCATTGAATGTCATTCAGTCACTGTCGGTCAGTCAGTCACTGTCAGTGAAGCGTTGTTTGTTTGTCCGAGTTTTCAAAGGGGCCGTGGTTTAGCCATAGGTCTATTATCAGTAGAAGAGTTCATTTGGAGCCAGCTACAAGAAAACAACTACAATACGCTTCGGACAGTCAGCGAGTGAAGAGGGAGAAGGATGACATGGGCATGCTTGATGTGGTGATAGGCGGGGCTATCCTTGCCAGCATCACCGGCCTGCACTAAGCGTGATTAAATAGAGGACTTAAAGAAACCAAGTCGACTGAGAGAAAATCCTATCATGTTAACAAAGACACCATAAAGATTAAGTGTCTATTATGTGTGCATGGGTCTATTATTGCGGTAATAGGAGTGATATAACATTTTTAAAGACCCCCTTTAAATTAGAAAGACCACAACAGCACTGAACTATAGAGGCATTTACTCTCAGCAGAAATACATTTGAACAGCATACATCACCGTTATTGCCCATAAAACGCCTCTTGCATTACTACCACGATCACGTTTGGGCAGAAATAATATTTCCCTCTGCAATTTATGTGAGGAGTGAGTGGATTGGTGGCTCGGCAAGGTTAATTAGGAACAGGAATGGATCCTCAATCTAATTCCTGCAAGATGTTTAATTAAACCTCTTCACAGAGTGCAAATGTCAATACAACCTCTACTGTACCAATCTTTCTTCCACTCTATTTTCTGCACAAATTATATGCTTATGCATCATCCTCGTAATCATCCTTGTACAAAATATGGGAAATTATTAAATCATCAATTCAAAAAAGAAAATGATACTGTACAGAATCCAATTATGACTCCCCATCTCTGTTATATCACATGGGTGCATGTAGGCCTTATCACATGTAAGAGAGAGAGAGACACATACTGGGAGCATTTCCATTTAGTCATGTGCCTTTTTGAAGAAGATGAAAGAAAAAAAATATAGCACCAAGAGAATCGAGTACATCACGTTTGACCTCAAATCACAGTAACAACATTGGTTATACATGAAAGCGTATGATACAACCAGCACTCGAGTTGAGGGGGGGTGAGGGGGGGATGGCATCCCCCCTGAAATATAAACAGTCAAAATCATCCCCCTTCTAAAACTGCCATCCCCCCCTTTCCATCCCTTATGTCATTTTATCAATGAACGTGGTATTACTGCTATTTCAACATTTACTTTTGTGCATATTGAGTAAAATACTGTGGGCGAGGGGGCACGCACACATGCAATTACATTTTTACCACCAAGTCACTGAAGTCACTGACGCTGTGGGGATGCTAAAATTGTCCCCATATGATAAAATCCACCATCCCCCCTGATTTTTTCTTTTACAACTTGAGTACTGGATACAACATATGACAAATAACATATTACCATGACTTTAACCTACAACAATAGGTTGGTCTACATGTTACATGGTCTACATGTGACAAAGTTACAGGGCTGTGGCAGTGTTATTACTAAGGAAAAATGTCTCGGTGCAAAATCGTGTCAAAGTGATTCTAATAAATCCTGATTAGCTGATAATGATGACAGGTTGGGTACTTGATGACAGGAGATTAGAATCGGTAGTCATGGGTGACTGGGGTGATAGAAGTAAGGGGGTTGGTGGGGTGGGTGGGGTGGGGTTGGTGGGGGGGACGCTGCATATTCACAGTCACCATCTTAGTAGGAAAGGACACTTGAATTATTCATCACAATATCTCTAAACCTCCCTTCTGCTCCCCCTGACCTGTTGAGAAATACAGGAACCACTAACAGAATTATGATATGAGACAAAAATATGTATTAGTAGCTCAATTACCTCCTGTGGCAAGGACTTTCTATAAAACTCACCCAGTCAAGCTATGCTATTGTAGTCAAGTAGAGGAACCACACAGTATAGGCCCCTATTCAGCCTGGCACTGTCTTTTAAACCCTTTCTCACTTCAGGAAACATAAACATTTCAAACATACCTACAGTACCATAGTTGTATGATATACATATGCAGCATATTCAGTTACGTTATCTTAAGTACCTTCAGTAACAATAGAGGATTACAAATGTGTTATCTGTGCATTTGTATTATAATAGGTACTTTTCCACTCTACATGAGGACAGTTTAACCTGACTAGATAGTTGTGATCAGATAAAGAGAGTTGCTATCAGCAAAACTTTAAATTGCTCCCTGGAACTAAAAATCTGGTACCATAAAAAGCTAATTCCCCAGGCTAATCTGATATGGGTGGCCTAATCTGGCCTAATCTAATAGGTGGCTTCAGTCCTGTCAACACTTTCCCTCCACTGCAGGGAATAACGGAAACCACAGACACACAGACTGGCTTAATCAAAGCTGAACTTGACAGTCAAGCTGTTTTGCAAGCCACTTCTGTTGCTCTCCCCCCTGACAAACTCATTTCAATTAAACAGTATCTAGCTGTCGGTCTCGTCGGCAGGCGTGAGACGAGCGCCGGAGCTGGCGACGGTGGCGAGGGAACAACCTTGACCGACAGTGGCCCTGTTCTTGGCTCGCGTTCCATCCCGAAAGACCGGCTACGGGGAGGAGAGGTGGCGTATTCATATCTCATATCTCACTCTCACAACGTCTGTGGGACAAAATAAGTAATTTGCCAGGTTCATTATCATAGGAAGAGTAATTACAGAGGGAGTGTGTGTACGTGCGTCTGTGTCTTTTTTCAGGGACTGAAGGTTGTCCGTCCTGTGTGACTCAAGGACTAAGCAAGCACCCGATGACGATGATGCTGTTTTCATTGGTTCATGGGAATATGTCTGAATAGAGGAAAAGAGCTTTGTGATAACCGTTTATTGTACTTTCTTAACTGGTATGCTTCTGAAATGTTTTAACTGAAAATCTATACATTTTACATCATACCTCAGGCTATCTGCATGTATCCCACTCAACTCCAAACCTTTTTAGTTTTTTGCTCTTTTCAATGATTTTGTCGTTTTTAGATGTAAGGTCGACCTAGCTTTGTGATAACTGTTTATTGTGCCAGTACTTTCTTAACTTGTATGTTTCTGAAATGTTGAAACTGAAAATCTATGCATTTTACATCATACCTCAGGCTATCTGCATGTATCCCACTCAACTACAAACCTTTTTTGGTTTTTGCTCTTTTCAATGATTAGTAGTTTTTACCTACCTACCGCTCAACCTCCTTCCTAGTCTTGGTCATTTTCATAAATGTTCATTTCTGCAGCCTCTCTCTGTATTAGGGGAGATAAAGACTAGTGTAGCTCAGAGCAGACTGGCCAGGCAGTGTGTGGCTCAGCACGTATGGAGAGGCTTATTACAGACGTTCACCAGGGTGGATTAAAGAACGCAGTGGGTCCATCTCCGCTCCGCCACACACCTCGCCCTGCCACTCTGAACAGGGCCAGTGCGTCTTTTCCCAATGCTTGAGCACACAAGCTGATTGAAATTGAAGTTGCGTTGAACACACAAAGATAAAAACTGATTTAGCTAAAGCCAACCATAATCTGACTTTTGGCAGTTCTGGGGGGCTCGGTGTGAAATTGCTTGGAGGGTGCGGGCGGGCGAGTGGAGAGAGAAAAAAAAATCCCATTTCGAATGCAGAAGTCTGGCTGCAGGCAAATAGAGCAGGAGAGGAATAGGAGAACAGATGAGAACGTGCTGTAGATGGAGATGGGAGAGAGGGGGATTGTGGGACGCCGGAGGAGAGAAGGAGAGGAGAGGTTGTAGAGGAGAGAAGGAGAGGAGAGGTTGTAGAGGAGAGGAAGGAGAGGAGAGGTTGTAGAGGAGAGAAGGAGAGGAGAGGGGTTGTAGAGGAGAGAAGGAGAGGAGAGGTTGTAGAGGAGAGAAGGAGAGGAGAGGTTGTAGAGGAGAGGAAGGAGAGGAGAGAGGTTGTAGAGGAGAGAAGGAGAGGAGAGGAGAGGAGAGAAGGAGAGGAGAGAGGTTGTAGAGGAGAGAAGGAGAGGAGAGGTTGTAGAGGAGAGAAGGAGAGGAGAGGTTGTAGAGGAGAGAAGGAGAGGAGAGGTTGTAGAGGAGAGAAGGAGAGGAGAGGTTGTAGAGGAGAGAAGGAGAGGAGAGGTTGTAGAGGAGAGGAAGGAGAGGAGAGGTTGTAGAGGAGAGAAGGAGAGGAGAGGGGTTGTAGAGGAGAGAAGGAGAGGAGATGTTGTAGAGGAGAGAAGGAGAGGAGAGGGGTTGTAGAGGAGAGAAGGAGAGGAGAGAGGTTGTAGAGGAGAGGAAGGAGAGGAGAGGTTGTAGAGGAGAGGAAGGAGAGGAGAGGTTGTAGAGGAGAGGAAGGAGAGGAGAGGTTGTAGAGGAGAGAAGGAGAGGAGAGGGGTTGTAAAGGAGAGAAGGAGAGGAGAGGGGTTGTAGAGGAGACGGTGGAGAAGAGAAAGGCAAAGCGAAAAGTAGAGGAATTATGTGGAAATGGGTGGAGAGAGGTAAAGAGGAGAGTATAGATGAGAGGAGTACCGTACAGAGGTGGGGATGAGAGGGGTCGAGGAGGAGAATGGCGGGTAGTAGTTGGAGAGGAGAGAGGAGATGAACAGAGAGGTGAAGGAGAAGCATTTGCACACATGGCAGATAAACCTAATAGCCTCCTCTCCTCTCTCTCAGCTTCAGAAATGGTGCTCAACATAGTAAACGGTTAATGGTGTCGTTAATGGTGTAATAAGAATAGGAAGATACTGGGTATTGGCACCGTTAAAAGCTATTCCTGCTCCGTGCGACTGTGTGCCCTCCCTCCCTCCCCTCCACAGACGGTCTATTCAGGCCTGCAGCCACTCCCAGCTGCACTGGCTCTCACCCCTAGTGTCGACAAATTTAGCTCTTCTCCTCCTTAAAACGCTAGAATCGTTTTGCATTGCGCTGCTGAGGATATCTATTTTAATATCTGCTGCATTAGCGGATGTTGCCAGACCGTGCGTCTTATCGGTATACTCGGGTACATTTTTTGTTTTGTTTGTTTTCGAACTTCTAAGTTCTGTGGGTTTCTGTAAAGCTGCCCCCCCCTCTCTCAGCCCAGAATACCTATTTACAGTTGAATGAGCACGCCTGGTGGACAAGGATGTCGTGCCTGTGGTCAATTCCTTTGCTATTGTAATCAGAATCAGAATCAGAGTTATTTTATTGCCATGTATATTCGCACATACAGGAAATTGACTTGGTGTGGTTGGTGCATAATAAGGACACGGACAGCAATATAATAAAAAAACAAAAACAACAATGTAATAAACAACAGTATATAAGCAAACATAAAAAAAAGACAATGACAGAAATCTATAAAGTAGTATAGTAGCCTCTCCCATCAATGTCTCGGTCTTCTGTGTTGTCCTTGAAACACAGAGCGTTACATGTATGGTTAAACTTCCAGTTGTTTACTAATGTTTGTTTACTTTGAAACTGTCAAACTGGTTAACTTGTTGATACTCTATTTTCATTCTTCCTATGTGCATTAATGTGATCATGACCAGGTTATCACAGAGCTGAATCTATAGGATCCGATATGATCAAGTGTCCGTCACACTGGGATGAGCGAATCATTATCAATCATTATTAATCATAAAATATCAGATATAAGTCAGATATAACGTAATTTAACTTGGATTAGTTGGTCATGTGACCACTTGTGTAGAGTTCATCATGTCCATAGTTATGAGGAATAACATATGTCTTTATTTTCAATACATTCAGTACTTTCTCTATTCTTCAGTGTCCCCCCCCACCCACCCCTAATTATTCAGTATGAGATGAAAGACTGTTAACAATCCAACTCACAGCTCAATAGGGCTGCACAATTCCTGTATGTTTCAGAAACATTCCCAAACCATGGTAGCTTACCGGTCATTTGGGGAATGTATGCATTTTCGAAATTGCATTGATGTGTCCATGTCCATGAGTTACACAATGGTAGAGAATGTTGTCATGGAGAAACATGCAGTTTAAGTCAGACTGCTGACTAACTAGGCCAAATCACCACCAGACAGAGACTGTATGGGGATGTCAGATCATGTTTCAACAGTCACAACAAAACCTTATTTACAGCATTTTGGTGTTTAAATAGTAGCTTCAAAAACTATGCATTTAGATATTGCATTGTCGTAGCAGGTGGACACATAACAATCTAGACTTGTCTTTATGATGAGTCCTTTAAAGTGTTCATTCATTTAACTATGAAGTATTACTGGAACTATCTATTGATGTCAAGTGATAAGTCTCAAAGTAGTATATTCTGAGTATATACTCAAAACCCACCTCTTCAAGCTCACCTTCACCAGTTAACCCTCTCCTCTTCCCCTTCCCATGTGTCCCCAGCACTACCTTAATTAGGCCCCTATACTTTCTTCTATTTACCTTTTGTTTCTTTTTATTATTACTACTCAATCTTTTCAGTTTGTAAAGCGTCTTTGAGTGTCTAGAAAAGCGCTATATACGTCTAATGAATTATTATTATTATTATAATTTATTTGCTGGGAGAAATGTATTGGTCTTGTATGTAATAGTATATGGCTAAAATCAACCAAACATCATTCTAAAACCATCTCATCTCGCAGGATATATTTGGGAAGCAGGGTTGCTATTTCTCTTATGATGATCCCATAGAACATTCTTATTTTACTGTCCCTCCGCATTTTTTCGCCTCACAGTCTGAATTTGAAATGCATTAAATTAGGATTTTCTCCCACTGAAAAGATGCAATAACCATGTAAAGGTATAGCTTCATTTCTATGGAGAGATATTTACCTTGGGTTTCCAATAATGGATTTCTCCCATCATCTGTCCTTCACAGGCGATCCCATTACCGCTCCAGCCCAGACTGTCTATTTATTACATTATTACATGCACCCTCCACTGTTCTTTTGACACTTCCAGGTATCAGAGGAGAAGTATTAGATTGCTTTCATTTACACTGCAAATGATATAACTGAGAGACTGTTCTTTGCTTCGATCTCAGGGACATTTGGCATTTTGGCATTTCACTCATACAAATATCATTAATTCCATATATATATATATATATTTATATTTAATTTACATTTTTGGCATTTAGCAAAGTGACTTATAACAAATACATTTCACTAAGTAAGTGAATCATCTATCCACCAGCCACAGCAGGAAAAAAGTAATCTAATGCTCGGGCCAGGGGCCATTGGCAGTCGTAGTGCTAAAATAAGGAAGTTTCTTTTTTTTCTATTCTTTTTTTACAGTAGCGAAACTGTGCAAGGGGGGTAGAGGGGGAAGTAGATGTCTCAGGAGGGACAGTTAAGGTGTAGCCTGAAGAGATGGGTCTTCAGTCTCCGGCGGAAGATAGGGAGTGATTCTGCAGTCATGACAGCAGTGGGAAGCTCGTTCCACCAGCGGGGAGCCAGGACAGTATGGAAAACAGAGAGTTTTACATCCACAATATCTTCCTATGAACTGACAAGCACATCCATTGAGATGTTATGCAGTAGGCCTACGACATGCACTGCGGCAATCTGGGATTGGTACACCCATATTCTGACTTTATTGATTTTTTAATGTATTGATATACTATAACGATTAATTCTTGAAGAATCAAGAATCTTCATATAAATACCTAAACACCTTAGTTCAACTGTCTTACCCTATCAGAACCCTATACGCTTGTTTCACCCCATTATTTGTAAACACTGTCATTTAAACAAACACAGTATAGCTTCACAACATGGCTAAAACTAACATTTTCATCTGATAATAATAATAATAACAACTCAAAGACACTTTACAAACTGAAAAGATAGAGTAGTAATAATAAAAATAAACAAAAGGTAAATAGAAGAAAGTATAGGGGCCTAATTGAGGTAGTGCTGGGGACACATGGGAAGGGGAGGGGGAGAGGGTTAACTGGTGAAGGCGAGCTTGAAGAGGTGGGTTTTGACTCATATACCATCAGTCCTTTCATCCACAGGTCCATCCATGTATTTAAGAGCGGTTATATTTCTCCAGCTCCATCCCATAGTTGTTTACCAAATAAGTGAGGAAGGGGACGGGACGCTTAGTTATTGTTTGAATCCGAGAATCCAATTAACAATCAAATTGTGTATCTGGGAACCTTTCTAACATCCGCATCTTTGCACAGCCAATTTGCATTTAAAACCATCCAACCAACTAATGCAATTTCTTCTAAAAAGAACCTGATTTTTTCATTAACATAGTTCATCCCATTCGTCACAAAGAGATAGAAAAATTAGAATAACAAGGAGAACAAAGAGGAGCGTTCATCTTCAGATTTCTCCAATCAGTGCACTATGATCTCAATAATCAGTAGAATGTATGAAGGCCCTCCAGAACAATGCCATCCATGGGTTTGCATTACACGACACAGACTCACCACTATACTGTATACTGTAACTGTACACACTAATCCTACTGTTGGACCCAGAGCTATTTTCAGAGCAGCTGCCATCAAACTGAAATAGGAAACTTAAAGCACTGTTATCATATTTTCATATTTTGCGAGACATAATGGTACGACCAGAACCGATGATTCATTTCTATCCAGGAGACAGATGATTAAAAGTGGAAATTGGTTTCTGTCTCTCTCATACTCCTGTGTCATCAAAAACAGCATCCGCCGTGTGACAATGGACATTGTAAATGTAATATATCATATTGTACTCCCCGCTTCAGAGGGTGGTCAGTGATGCTCGAATTCTCGTGCACACAATGTAGTCAACGCCTCAATGCTCTGTGTTTAATTTGGAGTATTTTAATGTGTCTCGTGTCTCACTCTCATCCCTGCTGAATATACTTGAGGTCTCTGTTGTTGGTGCCTGGGTCATGGTCAGGGTTCTGGACTTATTCAATATTGATTCAGGTTAAGGCTGTTTTATTTCAAAGCACGGCACACACTGTCTTTTTCTACCACCAAGAAACTCACTAAAGATGAGCTTTGAGACTCTGAATTCCCAAGGCAAGGCACCTTAACTCAAGGTTGCACATTGTATTTGCATCTTTATTCAACTCTATTGAGCAGTGGGCGGATGCCAGCTACTGTATATTCAATTGAAAACTGCGAATCAATGAGAGGCCTGATTCTGTGAGAAAGGGGAGTTGGAGGAATTGTTCAATGTGAATGAATCTTGATTTGCAAACGCAACTCTGTTCAGCAGTGTTTTGAGCCAAAAGTGTTCCTCTATGAATGCTGGCTATAGTGAAAGATTCTATGCCTCCCTAAAGGCATAGTCTATTAGAGCCATGGCCTCTGTTGTGGACTCTTTCTTGTTTCATACATTTCGCTTTTGAATGCAATCTCTTGGATAAAAAAGTTGGGGGGGACAAAAATTGTTGTTCACCCTTGTCCACCCTTTCTGTCCACCCTGCTCTGCAGATATTTTTGTATTCATGATCATCCTCAAAGGAGCGTAACACTAATTAATTAAAGTAATGGACGTCATGGTCTCATGTGTGACTATGTAGCCTAATGATAAAAAAAAGGAATAAATGAAACACAAATTACATAATTAATTAATAAACAAACAAAGCATAAAAAAGGGTTAAAAACGAACGTTTTAATGTTTTTAGTCAATATAAGATATGTTCTTCTTCTCACCATACAAGTGAATGCTTCTTTTTTTATTATCGATTCCCCCCGCCGCGTCAGCAGGGATGGAGGAGGGGGGGGTTGAAAGGATGTATGTAGAGGAGGTTTGGGCTTTGGAGTGGTCCAGATAAGACTCTGCTGCTTGGCACACCTCACACACACATACAGAGACACACACAGCCAAGCCACCAGCCTGCACACACACAGGCGCACCGTGCAGGAGGAACTCAGTCTAGTCTGGATTGTAACCGCGAAAGCTGCAGCATCATCCCGCGTCGCGCTAATCTATTTCGCCCCGCTGTGTCTTGGACTTTCGACTTATTTCTGCTACTATGATATCCTCCTCCTCCGTGTACAACACTGTCTCATCCGGACTCTGAATTCCTTCTCTCGGGCTTCTTCGTTTTGATGTCTGCGGGGGAAAGAAACGGGGCAGCTTTTACCTCGGGAATGTTTTTTTTTATTATAGTCCGATAATAATACACTGGGTTTGTGACGACGTTGGGATCCGTTATTAGTACTCGTCTATGGTGTTTCTAATTCTAATGCGCACCTGTGTAGTTGTGAGGTAAGAAAAGTCCGCTTCCTTCTTTATCAGTTTAGGTATTATTATTATTAGTAGTAGTCATTTAAGACGTATTTTTGCTGCGTGTTTTTACATCAATAAAAATAAACATTTCCATACATGCATACCCCTGATTTTTAAGTAATTAAAAGTGTGACAAGATAAGCCATATCCTACGGCTAGACGTCTCGGCTATTTGTGTAAGCTACTCATCTTCGAATGAGAGCGTATTCTGTTGCACTGCGGTAAATCAGATCTCAGCGCGCTGTCGTCAATTGTTCGCTGTCATATCAATCCTGTGCCAGAGACCTGATGTGGAGACGTTACTGGACGCTTTTCTACAGGTGCCGCCAGTCAGTCGTTACTCATCGTGAGGTCTGAGGGATGGGCATCCAGAGACCCTTATTATTATGCATTGAATTAATACATAATCAACAGCTTGTTCTTATTCTGTTGGTGCCGGACAGTTACGGTATGCATGGAACAACATTTTGAAAACAAGTGTTTGTATTTTAGTCACCTTTTTTTGCATTGTATGCAAAAGGCGAGGAAAGAAAGCCATTTAGGAAAGGCATGGTGAATGTAGGTAGCCTTTGATGAATGTAAACCTAGTCATTTTACATATACAAAATGCATTATCCACCTCAGTGACATGACTAGGGAAATGTTTTGATGAATTCTATTTGATTGACTCTACTGTAGTAAACCCACTGCCCGTGGCGATCTCAAGAAAGTGAAGCTAAAAAATGTCGTGTCTGCTGAAATAAAGAGGAAAAACGAAAGACAAAAACTACACCAAAAACAAAACAATCAACACCTGGGTCTGTTTCATTGTATCAAGGACTACTGTAACTCTGTGATTCTATAACAGAAAACATGTACATTATGTGAGAGAAAAAACGGTACTCATTGTACATTTAATCTCAACAATTTCATAAATTGGCACAAAATGTACTTAAGAATTCTTTATACAATTTCAGTTTTGCATACGGCAATCTTTGCTGCTTAGTTGTCCCTGCGGCTATACTACAGCGTGCTAATCGTTATGAGTGTGCTAATCCCCATTTCTCTCTCTCTGTTCTCCCTTTGTCAGGATCTGATCAGACTGCGTCGTCTAGATGAAGTTATCCAGCCATGCAATGTTCCTGGAAGGCTGTGATTCTGTTAGCCTTAGCGTCCATAGCGATCCAGTACACGGCCATCAGGACCTTCACAGCCAAGCCCTTCCAAATGTGCCCGGTCTCCAACCCCCTGAACTGCGGCATGGGCATAGGCCCGGATGCCGAGTCGTCCTTTGACCGGAGCTGTGACGACTACCCTTACTTCACCCCCTACAACGCCTCCAAGAAGACCCACGTCCTCATCCTCGCCACCACCCGCAGCGGCTCCTCGTTCGTGGGTCAGCTGTTCAACCAGCACCAGGACGTGTTCTACCTGTTCGAGCCCCTCTACCACGTCCAGACCACCCTGATCCCCCGCCTCTCCCACAGCCGCAACGCCGGGGACCGCCGGGTCATGCTGGGGGCCAGCCGCGACCTGCTCAGGAGCCTGTACGACTGTGACCTCTACTTCCTGGAGAGCTACATCAAGCCCCAGCCGGCCAATCACACCACGGACAAACTGTTCCGGAGAGGGGCCAGCAAAGCGCTGTGCTCGTTGCCCGTGTGCGACGCGTTCGGCCCCAGTCAGGTGAACATCGACGAGGGGGAGTGCGTCAGGAAGTGCGCCTCTCTAAACATGACCCTGGCGGCGGACGAGTGCAGAGAGAGGCGGCACGTGGCGATTAAGACGGTGCGTATACCGGAGGTCAGTGACCTCCGGGCCTTGGTGGAAGACCCCAGGCTCAATTTAAAAGTCATCCAGTTGGTGAGGGACCCAAGGGGGATCCTAGCCTCCCGTATCGAGACCTTCCGGGACACCTACCGCCTGTGGAGGATCTGGAGGGCCACGGGCCGGAGGCCCTACAACCTGGACCTCACCCAGCTGTCGATGGTCTGCGAGGACTTCCTGAGCTCGGTCTCCACGGGCCTAAGCAGGCCCCCCTGGCTCCGAGGGAGGTACATGCTGGTGAGGTACGAGGACCTGGCCAGGAACCCCCTCCAGAAGACCAAGGAGATCTACGACTACCTGGGTCTGCCCATGGACAAGAACGTGGGGGAATGGATCCAGAATAACACGAGAGGAAGTAACGACGTGTCAGCCAAGCATAAATACGGCACGGTGAGGGACTCTGCGGCCAACGCGGAGAGCTGGAGGCTGAAATTGTCTTATGACATGGTTGATTACACGCAAACAGTGTGTCAGCACATTCTCAAGGAACTGGGCTATAAGACTGTCAGTTCTCCAGAGGAGCTGAAAAATTTGTCTCTCACTCTCATCGAGGAGAAAACTTTTGTATCGTTTTTATAGCAAAAAAAAAAAAGGGTCTCTCTCTATATCAACGAACGCACAACTATTTTTGATATATTTATATTGTTGCCTTAAAAATTCTCTTTTCTCAGACTTTGCACTACTAAAAACCTCCGGAACCTTGAAGACTCTCTCCTATGGTAACAATAAATCATCACATTACATAACAGTACAGAACAGCACAAGAAAAACATTATTTTGGGGGGATGCTGTTTTAGAGATTCGCAGTATTGATGTGTAGTGATTTTAAAGAGATGTCAATGTTAACTTAAGTGACATGAGCCTACATTAACTTAAGCACCACCTAATTAAAGATTCCTGAATGCTGGCTGTTGCATTGACAAAAGTGAATGTTAAATCATTTGTACATCACATAACTGGACCTACAATGTTGTTCGGAGAAAACGTACGTAATAGTAACAATACCTGATTGAAATGCTGAGATGTATGATGACAACTGTGCAATAAAAATGTGAATGTTGCAGTCTATCTTAATAATTAATAATGTTGTTTCAGTAGGGAAGGGTGTCAGAGTCTATCTTAATAATGTTGTTTCAGTATAGAAGGGTGTCAGTCTATCTTAATAATGTTGTTTCAGTATAGAAGGGTGTCAGTCTATCTTAATAATGCTGTTTCAGTATAGAAGGGTGTCAGTCTATCTTAATAATGCTGTTTCAGTATAGAAGGGTGTCAGTCTATCTTAATAATGCTGTTTCAGTATGGAAGGGTGTCAGTCTATCTTAATAATGCTGTTTCAGTATGGAAGGGTGTCACAGTCCATCTTAATAATGTTGTTTCCGTGTTATATGAGGGGTGTCAGATCCAACAAAAGATGAGTGACCATGATACAGTATCCATTTGGCAGACTATAGACCTGGTCTTCCGCATATCATGGAGGTGTTTAATTTGAGTTTCATGCCCTGCATTGATGACCTGGGGTAGCTAATAGGATACAGCTGCAGCTGCAGATTAGTCATGGACAAAGCTGTTACGGAGTAAACTACCCTCTTCACATTAACATAGTTGGATTTCCTCTGGTATTATGGCTCTTTTTTTTTTGCAATTTATACAGTGAACCGAACTACGCTATAATTGTCCCTTTAGCCTGTTCTCTGACATGTTGAGTGGTTGTCATTGGTAGATTGTAGTTCTTTACTGCTCAATAACACTGTTTCATTTGGGTCTAGGTTACTACTCTGAAACAGATTATGTCTGTTGCACAATGCTGCTGCTCAAAATATTCCCTCTTCTCCATAATTCATATCCTGTATAGGCCACCTCAACTTTTTGACTTTTCATCTATTATCTATTAAACCCGTGCGCTGAGGCAGCAACCTAAAGCCCTATGGTCGCACTCTGTTGTCTCTAAGACAATTGACTGTACGTCAACTTTTCAGACGTGATACATACAGTATGTACCGTATCTTTGACAACCATCCAATGGTGTGACTTTTGACGCTCGTGTTCCATAGAACAGACAGAATCTCAGGTAAAGGTTCCGTAGAACAGACAGAATCTCAGGTAAAGTGAACTTGATCGAGTATCATCATCCGGACAAATGAGAGTGAATCAAATAGAGACGCCTCCCTCTCAATTTGGAGTAATGACTGTGATCCCTCAACATCTTAACCTTGCCAATACAAGTGTAATTTTGGGGGGAGCGAGCGACGAGCCAAGCGCAAATGAGCAAATCAGATTACGGTACTATAGCTTTCTGCCACAGCAAACGCCCTCAGGATTTCATTCCCTCCCTCTTGCTTTTTTAGAAACATTTTCCTCTAATTATCCATGTGTCTTCCCAACCCCACTTCAGCAGATGACTAAGCAGGAATGGATCTAGAGAACAGTCTGTTCTCACGTTGAATACATGCTTGTACATGGCAGTGGCTGTCATACAGCTCTATCCTTGGTTTAACTAATAACCTGAGTTGTGTATCTGTCATCAATTACTAATGGAATGACCCTGGTCTAAGCGACCCATAATACACCACTTGGAACTCAAGTCATGGTCATTCATGATGAGAACACTGGAGATAAACGTTAGTTCCTAGTAGGTGTACAGCACTGTACTACTCTCTTAACATGTAATGGATAATAACAGGCATCAAGTACATCTTGTCAATCCTACGTACACATGTATACAAACATAATGAACAAGTCTGACTGTAGTTTATTGCTAACATTGATAATGTTCTTATACAATTAGTTTGCGTAGAGTAATTGATGTCAAACATGTGTTACACATACTGTACGCCTACCATTATCCAAAACCCACCCGCCTCAGAGTGAGAGTCTCATGTTGACATGATGGACTACACCGTATGTGCTGTTGCCATGGTTAATTGTACTGCATAGTATGTCATGTATTGGAAACAGCCACTATCCCTCTCTCTCTGTGAAAAGGTCAGGAATACAGGAGAATCATCTATATCGTCAGCATCTGTTAGAACCTTACTTTTAAGTGTGAAAGTAGTGAGGTAGCAACACCCTCACCAGTGGAGTAACTAGTTAAGAATCCGGTTGATTATTAAGGAGGAAATGTATATTTAGTACATGAATTTGGCTATATTTGGAGGTAGAAAGTGTAAAGGTGAAGGTAAAGAGTGTCTGAAGAGATAGTGGTTGATTATCATACAGACCGACACTGTGGAATGCTGACAAAGAGTGTTGTCTATTGGTCTAATTCATCATTGTCTTGGCACATACATCGTGACGTTAGAATTATAAGGTTCTATCTCAATTTTTGTCAAAATTGAGTTTTTTACATAATCTGATCCATTAGGTGTTTATTAATGCCTGTGTGGTGTTATTTTTAAAAAATGTTGACATGTTTGAGTTAATAATTAATAAAATACAAAGGTTCCATCTCACAAAACATAATGGAATGTAAAAACGTTGACGGTCAATATCTCTGAACTACCCTAAACGGAGATAGAACCGTATAATTCTAAGATCACAACATCTTAAATATGTCTGTTTGCCCTCCAACAGATTGCTCCAGTATTCTTTAGAATAAACATAGCAGTGTCATCTAGCAAGGAAATGGAAAAACACACCAAACCGAATTAAAATACAGAGTTGCTTTATTTATAGAATACAGCATCAATTTTGCAAAAATAGTTCTATAATAGACAAAATCTACTCGGTCTTAAAAGTCCAGTTTATGGTAACAGAGTCTCTAACCAAGGCGCATTAGCTAACAGAGTAATGTGCAGAGGGAAGCAATAAAAAGACAGAGAGGGAAAAACAAGCATAAAAATGAGATACAGGCAAGGATTGTAATAATAGAAGTGGCGCAGTATATTGTGTGTTGGAAAGTATTCGAAGTTGAAGCATGCAATGCATACAATAAGAGCTCAGGGAAAACAAAGCCAAAACATGCTCTTTTTATATTTCAAATTAAAATGAACTCACAGTGACAGTCAAATACACACACACACACACACACACACAAAAAAAGGATATCGGTCTACCTTTACAGTCACACTATAATGGACAATACAGACCTACATGTAATGTACTATACTGTATGTAAACAAGATGGAGGAAAAAGACGGGATTCAAACAAGAAAAGAAAAAGTGTCTTCTTGAGTGTACAAGTGTGCACTTGTACTGTGTGTCAGTGTCAACTATCAGTACTTACTGTATCTAATGTATGTATGTAGGCACATAAATGTACATTGGAGTAAAGAAGTCCACACAAGTGAATGACATGAAAGTTGATCGCATGTCTCGACTTTGTACATGTGATCCCTTGATGGTGAAATGGCGTTTAATCTAAACAGCTCAGGGCTTCCGGCGGTGTAACATCATGTATACAAAAAAACGTATTGAGCAAGACTATCCATCTTCTATGCAATTTTGCAAGCTTTATTTGATTTCTCCAATTCATCATGAAACAAGAATACTATCCCTTACCTGCCGTAAAATACAAAATACAAGTAAAAAAAAAAAGGAGACCCACATCAAATTCACTGCAACTCAAGTCTTTCCCAAGGGAAACAAGGCTCAAACCAAGGTCTGTTTCTATCTGGTCTCTATCAATAGGATTCACATACACAATCTAGTCGTGTATTATCCGATCGTGCCTAAACAGCTGAAAACTCAGTTGTGTTCTTTATACTTTTCACAATACTTCTTGGTATTTCATCATTCCAAAGACACTCCTCCTTTCACCACAAAACGGAAAGAATCGCAAACAAAATAACTTTATTCTTTGAGAAATCATAATCAAATCAAATCAAATCAAGTTGTATTTGTAGAGCGCATTGAGCGCAAGATGCGACTCAATGCGCTTCACATACTGACAGAGGATGCAAGCAGGCAAAGGTAAAAAACCTGGACACTGTGTAGCCAGGAGAATTCCCTTGCAGCCCTCTACTCATAGAGCGACTACTACCAGTTTGCCTACCAGCACACAGCAGATTTGATTTGATGTGATTCTTTGAGAAAAGCTTAAAGGTGCCCTTACTGATGTTGATGTTGCCGATCAGTCAATGAATGTTCATCTATCAATATGTTGTGGAAGATGACTATTGACAACACCATATTCAACAAGCTCTCTCTCTCTCTCTCTCTCTCTCTCTCTCTCTCTCTCTCTCTCTCTCTCTCTCTCTCTCTCTCAGCAGACGTGCTCCATCTACTATATGCCCTGCCCTTCCCTTCTCTCCTTCCTTCCTTCCCTCCCTCCCTCCCTCCCTCCCTCCCTCCCTCCCTCCCTCCCTCCCACATCAATCAGAAAAGCCATGAGATCACTGGCAATTAGAGTATACTGGTACCTCGGCAGTGTGTTCAAACATTCTAAAGTACACTACAAGTTCGGACACACTTTCCCATACGACTGAACGGTGAAGTGTGTCCAAACCTTTGACTGGTACTGTATATCACAAAACCCACCTCTGAATGGCTCCCGTAGAGACCAGGTGTAGCCATAATACACTGTATACTCTAGCAGACAAATAAGCACACAGAAACCATAGAAACGAGGGGGGGGAGGGGCGTTGGGTTGGGTGTCCTAGTCAGATTTGTCCTTCTTCTTTGGTGTGACTTTGCTAACCACTGCGGACCCTACCGCCCCGACTCCTCCCGTCACCACGGAAACACTGCCCTTGACCAATCCCACTCCGGCGGCCGGGACGCTGATGACCACCGTCTTGGTGAGTTCGTAGCTCTTGCAGCCGACCCAGGCCACGCCCCCCAGCGTGGCCCCCACGGCGCCCCGGGTCATGTTGAAGAGACCGCCGCCGACCCTCCAGATCACACCTGCCTCCGTCTTTGGGTGGTCCTTTACCAGTTCTGATAGAGAGAGAGAGAGAGAGAGAGAGAGAGAGAGAGAGAGAGAGAGAGAGAGAGAGAGAGAGAGAGAGAGAGAGAGAGAAGAGAGAGAGAGAGGGAGAGAGAGAGAGAAAGAAAAGACAGAGAGAAGAGAGAGAGAGAGAGAGAGAAAAGAGAGAGGGAGAGAGACAGAGAAGAGAAGAGAGAGAGAGAGAAAGAAAAGAGAGAGAGAGACAGAGAGAGAGAGAGAGAAAGAAAAGAGAGAGAGAGAGAACATGCAGTTAAATACATGTATCTGAGAGTTGCCTGGGAGACTTTCCATCACTCTTCCTCTTGACAGAGAAAAACAAAAGTAGGTGACCTTTCCAGTGCCTCCGAGAAACAAACGGGACTACCACATCATTCTACTGTCGACTGCCCTTATTTTCCCCCCATGTTTTCAGAACGGTCCCTCAGAGTCAAAGTTCTCAAACACAGGGATTAATGTTTCATATCGCCATGTATCGCCATGTTTACATATGGAAGTAAGTATGAATTATTCACTGAATTACTTATAGAGGTCTTGTAGAGGAAATGTTAAATTGGTCCTTGACTGCATCGCTCATTGAATTACATATTCCGGGTTTGATACAGTGTAAAGCCTAGCCACCTTAGGTCTACACGGGGACTCGCTGAACGTAAAGTTCAATACTGTTTCTGTTTCATACTGTCTCTGATCTAATTGCCAAACCATCTGTGAGATCATGAAGGTGCAGACAATTTTTCTCTGCACAATATAAAACAACCGGAGGCACTTTCATTGAAACTACCACCCAAAATAGCTTACAAGTGGAAACATAGCTCAAAATCGCTGACATGTAACAATGGACCGTCCATGATTGTTCCCATTGTAAACCTGACTTTGAGATTGAGCTCCATACCACGCAACACCCGAATGACTCAATGTGGTTTTAAAAAGTGGGATCAAATATTTATAAAAAGCTTTTAACACAAAACCTCATGAGAAAATAGGGAAGGGAAGGGGGAAGAGTGGGCTTGTAGGGAGGAAAAGAGGAGGAGTGGGTGGAAGGAAGGAGGGAGAGGTGGAGAGAGAGGCAGATGGAGAGAGAAGGCGACAAAGGGAAGGAAGGAGAGAGAGAGATAAGAGATAGGTCCTTGAACTTATATTAGCACTCTCCAGAGTGTTGTACCATGCTAATAAATGTCTTAAACGTTTACCGTCGTCATATTCATCGTCTGATTAATGCATCATCATTTTTGGGGGCGAATCCAGGCGGTGGCTTCACTGTGCAGTAAACAGGCCTTAACGACCGCCTCCCTCTTCCCTCTCTCACCCCCGACTCTTTCCATTTCCCTCGCTATAGTCCCTGTTCCTCCCAGCAGGGCTGATAAAGCAGTCCCTGTTACGTCCTTACATGATTTGACACGGTGATATATATTCTCTCCTCTCAAACCGAGCAGAACATCGAGGTGACAGCTTTGTATGCCATCCCAGCCCCTTTTTCTCCCCCTTCCTGCCTTCATGCTGCTTGACAACACAAGCATTCGCTAATGTACTTAGTTAGGGTGTGTGGGAGAGAGAGATAGAGACACTTAACCCAAGCCAAGGTCGAGTTTTTCACATCAAGCCTTTTTCTTTTTTACACAGTGACAGACAGTTCAGTAACCGTCGTTATTGGCTGTGTCTTCCCCCTTCCTCTGCAAGGGCAAAGCCCAATCAGACGAGGACTGTCACCGGCAACATTCAGATGACAAGCTCCTCGACCTGAAAGTTCAGCCTATTAGTCTGGTTGTCCCCGGATCTGTTTGTACTTTTAGCCGATTCCGAACTTTCCGAACTGACGTGCCAAACCATTTGGAATGACAAAGACGGTAATAGAATTTGGCTAAGAACACGATCTGAGGGGACCACGCACGCTATCAGCATATGGGGTGGCTATGGCGCAAGAGGTAGAGCCGGCGTCTAATGATCGCAAGGTTGGCAGATCAGCGGTTTGAGCCCCGGCTGGCCACGTGTCGAAGTGTCCTTGGGCAAGACACTGACTGAACCCCAAATTGCTCCCAGTGAGCGGGCCGGCGCCTTGCATGGCAGCTTGCCGCCATTGGTGTGTGAATGGGTGAATGAGAGGCCGTTGTAAAGCGCTTTGGAATAAGGCGTTATATAAGTCAGTCCATTTAGCATTTAGCATTTATATAGCATATAGGAATTAAGCCTATAGACTACCTATCCCTTTGACCAATCAGCCTCTTTCTGGCTGTCCTCATCTGCTGGTGAACTAACAAGAAGCCTCTATTACCTGTTTCAACAGAAATAAATGAAGATACTGTATCCTAGTATATCTAGGCCAAGGAATGCAAGCATCATGACACACTGTAGTCTATTATCTGTTCTTGTGTGTGTTAGTGTGTTGGCAGACACCACATCGATCGTGAGCTTAGAATTCTAAGGTTCTATCTCCGTTTAGGGTAGTTCAGAGATATTGAGCGTCAATGTTTTTACATTCCATTATGTTTTGTGAGATGGAACCTTTGTATTTTATGAATTACTAACAAAAAAAAATCGACATTTTAAAAATAACACCACACAGGCATTAATAAACACCTAATGGATCAGATTATGTAAAAAACTCAATTTTGACAGATAGAACCTTATAATTCTAACGTCACGACATTCTATGTTTCAGACTTCTTCATCAGAGGCTGAGAAGCCCCACCTGCACCTCCTACTCATGTTGTCACCATCAGCGTCGTGTCAAACTGCCTCTCTGAGTAGGAGTATATTCATAGCCACAGCAGAAGATAAACGGCTAAAGTCCTTTCTGGTGAAGTCCTCAAACACTGCTTATAACTTCTTCTTATGGGAGAAAATGAAGCCGCTGAATCTACAATTAACCCTAGGCCCCCAATTTGGTAGATAAATGAGTCGATCTGAGATAGATTCGATAGATAAAGGACTGTTTAAGTAGCTCCGTCTTTACCCTGCGGTAACAACTCCAGGTGTTAGTCAGTCCCTCACCCCCCAAAAACGACTTGCATACTTATTTCAAAACCCCGCGTCACTAAAGCGTGTCGATTTTCTATTACAAAGTCAGGTGTGAAATTAGGCTGCACTGTACGTTCTCAGGTGAATCTATATGAGGGACACACACGACACGTTCTCCGTTTCCAACCCGCCATCCCTTTGAAACACAGAGGCTTTTTGAGGACAGGTTCAGTTTGTCGTTCCACTGAGGAACCCCAATAAAGCTGCTTCCTTACTGTAGGTTCACCAGGGAGGAAACAGGCACAGACCGCTGAACGAAGGAGACCTTTGAAGAGCGGCAGATTACCTTCCTGCTGTCTCCTGAACAGAGAAGCCAAACAGGCTTTCCTCTCTCTATGTTATTCTGAGACATTCTCTAGAATGATCCATGGGCTCTTATTACCAATAAACCCCCCCCTCTCTCTCTCTCTCTCTCTGAGAGAGCAGCATTATCACTGAGGGAGGTACAGTAGATGCTTACCATAAATAATAATCACGTAAAAAATGAAAAATACAATAAATCATAAACCTATTAAAGGGTATCACCATATCATATCTACATGGCGGTTCACACTGTAACACAGAGGCTCGGCGTACATAGCATCCTCAGGGCTTATCCAGGCTCTGCTGACTGTGAGGGAATCAGAGGTAGAGAGAGGTAGAGAGAGAGAGAGAGAGAGAGAGAGAGAGATAAAGAGAGAGGTGGAGAGAGTGTGTATGTGTGAGAGAGAGAAAGAGAGGTGGAGAGAGTGTGTATGTGTGAGAGAGAGAGAGAGAGAGAGAGAGAGAGAGAGAGAGGTAGAGGTGGAGAGAGTGTGTATGTGTGTGTGAGAGAGAGAGAGAGAGGTAGAGAGAGAGAGGTGGAGAGAGAGAGACAGAGAGAGACAGAGAGGTGGAGAGAGAATGTGTGTGTCTGAGAGAGAGGGAGAGAGAGGTAGAGAGAGAGAGAGAGAGACAGGGAGGTGGAGAGAGAGTGTGTGTATGTGTGAGAGAGAGAGAGAGAGAGAGAGAGAGAGAGAGAGAGAGAGAGAGAGACAGGGAGGTGGAGAGAGTGTGTGTATGTGCGAGAGAGAGAAAGAGAGAGAGAGAGAGACAGGGAGGTGGAGAGAGTGTGTGTATGTGCGAGAGAGATGTAGAGAGAGAGAGAGAGAGAGAGAGGGAGAGAGAGAGGGAGGTGGAGAGAGAGTGTGTGTATGTGTGTGAGAGAGAGAGAGAGAGAGAGAGACAGGGAGGTGGAGAGAGTGTGTGTATGTGCGAGAGAGAGAGAGAGAGAGACAGGGAGGTGGAGAGAGAGTGTGTGTATGTGCGAGAGAGAGAGAGAGAGGTAGAGAGAGAGAGAGAGAGTTAGAGAGAGACAGGGAGGTGGAGAGAGTGTGTGTATGTGCGAGAGAGAGAGGTAGAGACAAAGACAGAGACAGAGAAAAAGAAAGAGAGAGAGAGAGAGAGAGAGAGAGAGAGAGAGAGAGAGAGAGTCAGCAGCATCAGTGTTGGCCCCCTGTGAGGGACCAGGAGGTAGTCAGCGACTGCAGCTCACAGCCGCGTGTCTCCCAGGCGGACCATTAGCACACTGGGTTTAATGTGAGCTGATGAGCGGACAGGGAGGCCGCCGGTGGTAGCATGTCTCCTGCCGCTTGATGGGCTGCACCGGGGTAACAAGCCCTCTCCAACATAGGAATAATACTTCCCCCGCTGCATAGTAAGCACTTCATAACTCATTAATGGGAGTCTTTTCTCTTAAGTCTGACACTCTGTCGTAGTCTGGGCAACTCACTCTGCTTACTAAAGGGTTAGTAGGGGATAAGTGGCTGACTTGATCTGTCCCAGATCTGTTTGTGCTATTAGCTGTCTCCTAACTCGTGTTGACACGCCAAATAATTTATATATGCCATTTAGCTGACGCTTACATTGCACGGCGTCTTACATTGCAGTGAGTGCATACATTTTTCAGTAAATATGGCTCCCGGTGGGAATCGACCCCACAACTTAAGGGTTGCTTTTTTATCCAAAGCAACTGACATTGCAGTAAGTGCATAAATGTTTCAGTAAACATGGCCCCCGACGGGATTTGAACCCACAACTTCAGCATCGTTAGTGCCAGGCTCTGCCGACTACGCCACAGAGGGCACCATTTGGAATGACAAACAACAGCATGAGTAGGAGTTGGCTAATAACACAAACAGATAACAGCTTAGACCAGGCTATGAGCATATAGGGATAAGTCTGTACAGACTACCTATCCCTTTGACCAATCATTATATCATTAATCATTAACCAAAATGTAAAATGAATAAAGTGTAAAAATGGCCAATATGTGTTGTTTCAAAACGAGAATGAATACCAACAGAAGAATATTGCAGGGGATTTTGTCACATTTTTTGGGCCGCTACCCACACGTTTATCTGTGTTGCTCATTCCACGAATGCATGATCCTTACAAGTTGTACCTCGTTGTAAAGGTGACTAATCAGGATTTCCAACGATATAAAATACAATACCAATTGGTATTATTAAAGGGGAGGAATAACCGACCGAAATAACGTTTCCGAACTTTTTTTGAGGAGTTTAGTTATCCTGCTGCTTGATGGGACGCGAGCAGAAGAAGAAGGAGACTTCTACAGTAATCACATCTACCAACCTAGAAACGTACTTTCCCCTCTGCATAGTAAGCACTTCATAACTGCTTAATGGGAATATTTTCTCTCAGTCTCGTCTGTCGCAGTCTGCTTCCTAAAGGGGACAGGTGGATGTCCTAGATCTGTTTTTAGTGCTTCTAGCCAACTTCTAACTCCCGCTCTGCCTGCTGAAGGGGAGAGACTGTAGAGACTACCCCCACATCCGCTCTGCCGTATAGGCCTAGTCGACCGCGCTGAGAGCACACTGTGGTGTGAAAACGTATAATTGATTCTAGACAGGTACACATGCAGCTTAAAATGTTAACCAGGACTTTTGTTATTTGTCTCAGTTTGCTGTATAGCACACAGACAATATGGCTCGCTTTCCTGAGCCGTTATCGGTATCTTGTGTGTTTAAGTGACTATGACTTGCCGCTTCACTGAACACTAATGAGCCACCAACCAACAGTCTGATTCTCTCTGTCCTGCAGCCTCATATGGATATGTTCAGTGATTAGGCCCCTTTCACAACAAACACAAGGGCTTAGCGTTCAAACAACACGGCATGGGGATTGAAATAGAGAATGATATCCATACTGCTCTTCAGATCGATACCTCAGCAGCAGGGTTGTTTTGGACAACGGTCGTGGGAAACGAGAGTCGAGTGTCTCTCAAATTGATGTCAGACAGGCAGGCCGCAAGGGTAAACACACACTTCTCTGAGAGAACAAGACCAAAAAACAGCAGAGAGTCCACAGAGTTCGGAGTCAGTGTTCATTTGTGACAGCTGCTAGTGAAAAGAGCAACCAGTAGGCAAAGTCATTTCTCAGTTTTTTTTACATCTTAAACTACAGATTGTAAGCTTTGAAATGATGCGTCATACATTGAAATCGGAAATAAATTGTAGTAGTATTTGAAAGTCGCTAACCCTGAAATCACAATCCTGAGAAAAGGCTCTTCAAAGATTTCGTTCTTTTTCACACCTTCACACAGCCAGGTAATGGGCGGTAACAATAGCTGGTTAACCCCAACCCCAACCACTCCCCCTCAATGAAATTAATGATGAAAATATTCGTCAAACACCTTTTTTTCTGTGACAAAAGACGAGGCGGTAGCTTACTAAATAGACCCATAAAAGACGATAACTACGCGAAAATCACTTTTTTGTTGACTGAAATAAGACAAGAGATTATCTCAGAATACCAGAATAATTGGATAAGAGTTTTTGGAGATGTATTTGGAGGTGTTATTTGCTTGGTCTAATCAAAAGCATGCATGATATTTGCAGAGCTGTTTAGCCTTTTTCATTGCAATGTTGTTATTAGTGGAAAATGAATACAATACACAGATCATTTTAAAGTCATGACCACTCCCATTTCTGCTCAGCAAACTTTCTCCAAACTGGCCCGAAACCCATCATTGACGCAAACAGGCACCCGCTTGCTATCAGAAGAAAAAGAGGCTACTTTATCATGTCGATTCAAACAAGCCCAAATTAACTTTCCATGGGAGAAGAGAGCTTTTGCTGGGGGAAAATACGACCAACCTCCAGAAAATACGACCAACCTCCAGAATCTCACGTTTGAAAGGGACGGTTAGTTTGAGCAACGGACTACACATATCTTATTTACGAATCACCTTTGGAATAAATAAGCACCAATGTTGTGATCAATATCACTGAATCTGTGCAGTGCCTTGCTGATCAGGTGATCCTCCTGAATGCAGAGTCTGTTTTTGCAATGATCAGGCCAACTGCCCTGTATGTGCCATGTACAGGGACTTTAACACCAGCCGTGGCTTTTTTATCTACTATAAGAGCTGCCTCGGGGGTCAAAACCCTCTCTCTACAATGCTCAAGCTGCTATTTACACACGACCACTCGTTGGCCGAAAAACTGCAAAATAGCTTTATACTAGCTTATCCTGATGTGATTTTGAAAATCAAAATCCTGAAATGTTATCAAGTGCAAAGATATAAACGTTTTCTTTATTCACAAATTCTGTTAATTTGACTCTTGGGAAAAGGAGCAATAGGATGTTATGCAGCAAAATATGTTTGCAGGGAAAGATATGTTTGCGCACATGGAAGTCAGTGATTTATGTTCACTATGGGTTAATGAGGCAATAAATGGAATGTGATTAAAATGAAAAATACATTAAGTCGACTGAAACGTCCCATAGTTTTCATCTTTTATTTTTATTTTTACAATAACTACACAACATTATTATTAAAATAACAAAAATAGGATTAAAATGTAGGGCTATTTTAGTCAAAACGACTAAAGACTAGATTCCATCTATAAAAGTGTACAAAAATTAAAACTGGTGGTCTTAGTGTGGTGACAATAAATGATTATCAATTGTTGTACATTATAGGGCTAACAATGGTAAACACCAGATGCCTTGTTTATGGATTAATTGAATCGGCTATCTTTAATACTACATTTTAGCGTAGACTTAGACACAACTAAAAAGCGCACGTACATGACGAGAATGTAAAAATATAAAATAAAATAAAAATAAAAATAAGTTTTAGTAGAAGGCGATAATAGGGAGAAGGTTTTTCCTTCTATCAGTGGCCCCGGGCCCGAGCTAGAGTACTCTTCCTGCAACGAATGGTGGACTGCTGATTCACATGCTTAGTATTCAAATGTATTGATTGTAAGTCGCTTTGGAATAAGGCGTCTGCTAAATGCCAAAAATGTAAAATGTAAATGTAAAGCATGTTGCGACTGAGGTGACGACTAGCGACGAGCACTCCCTGTTTTACCTCAAATTTCTGTTAATCGAAATTGCTTTGGATTCTCCCCCTGCCTCGTGTGCCCCCAGAGCACAAGCTTAATTTCGGGGGGGAAGGAGAGAGGTAGGGAAGGAGAGGAAGGAGAACATTTGCTCCCTCCAGGCCACTGAAGCCCAGTTCCTCTGTCTTAATCAGTGAAGTCCTCCGGAAGACAAGGCTGCTGGGTTCTGAGGTGATGACTCTAGCCAGAGGCTTAGCCGTGAATTTGGAGTTCAGAAAGCTCATTGTTAATGTTGCCTAAGACGCAGAAATAGGGTTTTTAAAGTACACACTTCCATCAATATGTTATTGACATATACACACGCACACGCGCACACGCACACGCACACACACACACACACACACACACATACACATACACATACACATACACATACACATACACGTACACGTACACGTACACGTACACGTACACGTACACATACACATACACATACACATACACATACACGCATACGCATACGCATACGCATACGCACACGCACACGCACACGCACACAGAGGTCCATAAGTCAGCTGTAATATCTGCGGGCAAAGCAGAGGATGGTCAACGAGCTTTGCTGACAGGCGGCGTCCGTGCCTGTACTGCTAAAAGATGAACACCGTGAGAGAGAGAGAGTCCCTGCAGACTGCAGTGCCACAGAGCCACTGGGCTGGTCATCCAGTCAGCAGTCTGTCTGCCTTAGGGACAAACAGGCCGGGTGACGGAGGCGTGCAGAAAAACCAACAGTCGGGGGGCAACGGGTGTCATGTACAAACACCGTACTAAAACCAATCTTACATCAGCCTTGTTACTCATTCTCCATGACTCTACATGAGACCATGAGACCCAACTGACAACTGATTATCACTCCCACTCCAAAAGCTGCTCAGAGGCTCTGAAGATAGCTCCGCTACAGTAACACTCACAACTTCCCCTCGAAAAGCCACCAGCCACACCAGATGGTAACACTTTCTAGAATGTTCTTCTTATAGTAAACCTGCGTTGCTGCTGTAACTACCTACGGCATTCTCGCCTTCTCTTCTTCTACCTGACAGGCTCTCTAAGCCCCTACGCTCCAATTATTTATCATAACAGCGTTAATTACTGTTTAATTAGTGTGTGCGTGTGTGTGTGTGTGTGTGTAGGTGTGTGTAGGTGTGTGAATATGTGAATTCCTTGTTTTGATGGATCCGAGTCTGTTTTGCCACTATTGAGTTGTTGATTTAATGCAGCACACTCTGTCTTCAGGTTCTACACCCCGAACCTACACTCCCTCGCGCTTGTTACCAGGCAACTACCAATATTCTCAAGAAAAAAAACAAGACAAAAACATCACTCACCCCTGTCACTCAACTACAATCTGCTATTCACAGCCCACATGCTATAGACTTAAAAATAGTAAGACCTACATTATGAATCAAAACAAACCTATAGGATTAGAATTAGGCTAGTAAGATCCTCGCCGCAATTACAGTGTTGTAGTGTCACAGTTTCTCATCCTGAAGATTGTCCTCCTCACAGAACCTCTTGAATTATTTATCTTCCACAGGCTCGTCTTCAAAGAATCTCCCTGTTTAACAACTTCAGAAGACAGACACAAAAGAATAATAACACTCCCTCCCTTCCCTTCCCTTCCCTTCTGGGGGAAAAAAACACTTTGCTCTTTCCGACAGGAGACTGGAAAGATCAAGGCAATTTCTACAGTCATTAATAAAATGTCACTTTGTCTTCTGATACATGCTACAAAACTATGACATTCAAATGGTCTGACGAAAAGGTTAAGATATTCTCAGATATGCAGCTCTGAAGTTACGGAGCGAAACTAAGGGCAGGGGTTCCTGCAGGTTTTATCAAGTTACATTTAAGACTTTTTTTAAAAGACCACTTTGGACTAATTAAGACCACTAAGACCAATTTAATACCTATTTCATGGCCATTACTGGCCAAAAAAAGTATGAAGGAAAACTGCTATGAAAGAAGAAATATACATTCCAGAATGACTTCAAGTAAAGGTATTCACGTTCAACACAAGAACAATGACTGACCGTAACAGTACACATAACTGTGTGTGTGTGTGTGTGTGTGTGCGTGTGCGTGCGCATGTACGTGTGTGTGTGTGTAGACCTGGTTGAGAAGGAAATGAACACTACA
>NC_137679.1:8877864-8947864 GCF_963989245.1 Nansenia antarctica | reverse complement strand
GCAATAATGGGAAGTTTCAGTTTCAAGGTGAGTAGTGAAAAACTATTCTGGATAATTTCCTACAGAGAGAGACAGAGCCAGCCATGTGGTGTTGGCCTTGGGGCTGGCACAGAAAGCTGTTCACTCATCTAGGGCTGAGCCAAAGCCCTCCCATCCACTGTGTCCTTGTGTTTACAGCCATATGGCTAAAATATGAGGATTCAGATTGAAACAGAAAGGCAACATAACTTATAGCTTTAACTTTTTTTCTCTTCTCAAAAGTTGGTTAGAATGTTTTCCATTAAGCTTAGCTTTAGCTTAGCATCGTACACTAATCCCCTTGGTCTGGTCACCCTTAAAACAAAAATAGATCCTTAAGCACTGAGTTACTATTTTCTCTCTCTCGATTTATTTGTTTGACATACCGTGAGCTTAGAATTATAAGGTTCTATCTCCATTTAGGGCAGTTCAGAGATATCGAGTGTCAAAGTTTTTACATTCCGTTATGTTTTGTGAGATGGAACCTTTGTATTTTATGAATTACTAACTCCAAAATGTCAACATTTTAGAAATAACACCACACAGGAATTAAACCTTAAAAACACTTATCAGATTATGTAAAAAACTCAATTTTGACAAAAAAATTAGATAGAACCTTATAATTCTAACGTCACGATTTTCTCTCTCTCGATTTATTTGTTTGACATACCCATACCTGAGGCAGACGTTAGGGTGTGTGACCTGAATCTCTGAGTGACTGAGTCACCGTCGCTAATAGCGACAGAGAGGTAAGGTAGCCCTGTATACACTCCCTTTGGTCTCTGCTGTCCTTTTGCTGTCAGTGACACATAGTAGTGTTATGGCCATTTTTACTTTGGGCTTTTATTTTTGGATGATTTGTGCTTAATCTTTTGAGTTATATTTATATTTCATGATTAATGTTTATTTTTATGTTTTTGGTTATTTATGTTATGAATAATGTTTCGTTTTTATGTTTTTGGTTATAGAATTATTAATGTTTTAGTTGTAATTGATTTAGTAGCACCTGGGCCAAGGGAAACAGGTTAGTGTGGAAAAAAACATTATTTTGACCACGTTCACGCTTTTCTTTAATCCCATACCTTACCGTCTGCTTTATTACTTTTGTTTCGTTGGATTCATTGGATTACTTTTGATTATGGACAATAAACCTTTAATTTTGATACCAGTAACAAGGACAGTGTGGCGTGCGTTCTTATCCAACCCGGACTAGAACTGTTTTCATTTGCATGGTGGAATTGGTGGCTACAAGTAGTATAGGCTAGTAATAACACAGGCTAAGTTACATTAGCTTCTCTGTCATCACGCAAAACTGTGGCTACTAGCCTACAGTACATGGTAAATGGTCAATGGACTGACTTATATAGCGCCTTATTCCAAAGTGCTTTACAATGGCCTCTCATCCACACACACATTCACACACCAATGGCAGCAAGCTACCATGCAAGGCGCCGGCCCACTCATTGGGAGCAATTTGGGGTTCAGTGGCTTGCCCAAGGACACTTCAACATATGGCCAGCCGGGGCTCGAACCGCTGATCTGCCAACCATGCAATCATTAGACGCCGACTCTACCTCCTGCGCCACAGCCGCCCCATGTCATGTACCTGTGCATTCCTTAAATCTACAGGTTTAATCGTCCCTCGTATATCTGTCCATTGACCTTCACAGGCTATCTCACATTAGCTTCTGTGTCCTTCTCCACCTCTGTGGCAGCTAGGGCTGCACAATAGATTGATAAAGCAATAGCCATATGGGGCGGCTGTGGCGCAGGAGGTAGAGCCGCCGTCTAATGATCGCAAGGTTGGCAGATCGGAGGTTCGAGCCCCGGCTGGCCCCACATGTCGAAGTGTCCTTGGGCAAGACACTTAACCCCAAATTAAGGCCGGCGCCTTGCATGGTAGCTTGCCGCCATTGGTGTGTGAATGTGTGTGTGAATGAGAGGCCGTCGTAAAGCGCTTTGGAATAAGGCGCTATATAAGTCAGTCCATTTACCATTTATATAGTTAGAAGCTGCAATACTGCTGTTTCTTTGATACTCACTTGATAAAATGAAATGTTACGCTCGAGATGCGCTCGATTCGTACGTTCACTAGATTAGATCGACTCTTCTGTCTTTCGCTTCGACACTTAGCCCTCGTGGGGGTTAAATATACACTACCATTTATCTACACTGCCACACGGTAGGACCAGCTAAGTAAGTTACATTAGTCTCTCTGTCCTATTCCACCTCTGGGTATTCCCCAGGACAACACCTGGGACGTTAACGCTCACTTCACTCGGTTGATAAATAGTGACAGAGCAACAACAGAGGGGGGAAATATTACCTATTTGACACGATTTGAATTGCTCCGCTGGCTGTGGGGCTGATAAGATCCTAACTCATGCCTGGATTTTTGTCTACTGTATGCATGAGAGGGAACTAGGGTGTAAGAGAGAACATGGGGGCGAGAGATGGCAGAAAGAGAAGGGAGAGAGAGAGAGAGAGAGAGAGAGGGAAGGAGAGAGGGAGAGAGAGAGAGAGAGAGAGAGAGAGAGAGAGAGAGAGAGAGAGAGAGAGAGGGAGAGAGAGAGGGAGAGAGAGAGAGAGAGGGAGAGAGAGAGAGAGAGTGAGAGAGAGAGAGAAAGAGAGGGGGGAGGTAGAGAGAGTGAGAGAGACAGAGAGGTGGAGAGAGAGAGTGCGTGTCTGAGAGAGAGGGAGAGAGAGGTAGAGAGAGAGACAGGGAGGTGGAGAGAGAGTGTGTGTATGTGCGAGAGAGAGAGAGAGAGAGAGAGAGAGAGAGAGAGAGAGAGAGAGAGAGAGAGAGAGAGAGAGAGAGAGAGAGAGAGCGAGAGAGAGAGAGTATAAAGTAATGAGGTGTCATAATTTCCCGGTGCAGATGGCCAGCCGGCAGCTTGCTGATGTTCATTGTTCTTGCAGAAAGGTGGCAGAGAGAGAGAGACTGTCACTCCTCTAGAAAACACCAGGAGAGAGCCTGAGACTCTCTCTCCAACCTGTCATTCACACACATATTATCTCCCCGCGCCTTTTGTCAGCACAGTAGCTGATAAGAGGAAAATAGCACTGTTGGAGGAAATCATTGGGAGTGGGGAAAATCCAACAACACAACTTCACAACAGAAAAAAAACAGCCCCACTTTTCTTAATCTCGAAACGGTTTCCTATTTGACAAGTAGACATTTCCATTCGTTTCCCTCGTTTTCGTTTCTTCAATAAAGGCGGCAAACCGTTTCTTCAAGAAAAAAGACAGCGAAATGATGTTGTTTACATCGTTTTGTCAGATTGCCTTATAGCGTCGGCTTGTAACACCTGACAGGCTTCACCGCAGATGGGTTTAACACAGAGAGACGTGAGGAGGAGAGAGAGAAAAAACAACACTATTCACTAAAACACTGTTAGGCCAAATCTGATAGTCGTTTGAGGGTTGTACTCACAGTGTCTATCATTGTCTTCTCTATTTCTGTTCCGTAGCTAGATAATAACCCTGGCACTGTTGGATATGTTTACTATTCTGTACCATAATATCCTTGTCTGATACCATAGGCTACATTCACACACATCAACACATATGTAAGGATGTAGGCCTACGTTAGGTCTAGGCTATGTGCCAATCTTGTACAGTGTGTGCAAGGCTGAGAGACGTGAGATGACAGATGTCCCGACAGAACGCTGACAACTCTGTATAAAACCCACGATGATGATGACAGCAGGTCCGTTCTTTTTCCTTTTTTTTTAGACGTGACTTATCCATATGTTACCATGGAGATTAGCCGTGGTTTACAGCGCTGCTTTCCTGACTGATTCAAAAGCAGCTGGTAGATGAAGCCCCATAGGCTACTGCTGCCGATGGTGAAACGTAGGTCTGATCCCAGCGACAGACCTGTGATATTGATGGTGAAAAGTAAGTAAATTGCTGCACTCAGATCAGCTAATATATTCAGGAAAACACTTGTTCAGGCTACATACAGACTATGGGGGACATTGTCTGCCTAGACTCTGTGTATCCAGTTCTCCACGCTTTATATCCAATTCATTTTCTGACACACACATCACTGTGTACTTTATGATCTGGTTTCTTGGCCTTCGTTAACACTAGCCGTGCCTTTTTTTACCTACTATAAGAGCCGCCTCGGGGGTCAAATGACCATAGTCTTTACAATGAGAAGCTGCTATTTACACACAACGACCACTAGTTGGTCGCCTTGTAAATTAGCTATAACAAGTAAAAGGTCAATTGATTAATGGTCAGTCATGGACTACGCTAATGGTCTTCCCTTTACCCACCTAACAGTAATAATAATAATAATAATAATAATAATAATAATAATAATAACCTTTATTTGTATAGCTTTAATCATTATATAATCATCATTTAATTATTTAGTAATATAAAGGCAATATTAAAAAGATGGGTTTTTAGTCTTTTTAGACTTGAAAATATTTGCTGAGGTTGCATCCCTAATGTAAACTGGCAGTGCATTCCACAATTTGGGTGCATAAAATGAGAATGCAGCCTCACCAAATCTCTTCTTTTGTACACAGACAAAGCCAGCGTCAGAAGACCTGAGAGCTCTATTGGGCTGATATGCTAGCAAAAGGTCTTTCAGATATTCTGGTGCTGCTTTGCCAGTGAGAGTTTATAAAGAAGCAGAATATAAATCTATCCTGAACTTAACAGGAAGCCAGTGTAGTCTCTCTAAAATAGGAGTTATATGAGCTCTTCTGCTTGTTTTGGAAAAATCTCTCGCTGCTGCATTTTGGACTAATTGCAGCTAGCCAATAGCTTTCTTTGGAAGACCAGGAAGGAGACCGTTAAACGGGTAGGCTAATAACAAAAGCATGCATTAACACTTCTGCATCAGCTTGCCGGAGAAAATGTCTAACTTTTGCAAAATTCAGTAGATGATAAAAAGCATTTCTAGTGATAGATATCGCAGTGCATTTTACATATAGCAGTGCATTTTACAGCCAGACATATTTCCACTCGGCTGTCATGCACTGAGGTGACAAGAATTGAAAATGAGATCTTCCTGGCAGCAGACAGACAGACAGACAGACAGACAGACAGACAGACAGACAGAAGGACATGGAGAGAGGAGACTGTTCCAGAGAAGACCGGCTCCATGGAGGACCATCAGCAATTCCCCCCCAACATGCCCCCGTAAAAATCATCAGGTATCCCCTCAACATAACATATTGCCCCTGGACTATGGGTGATTTATTTTCAGTGAATGAGCAAATCCACGTAGCTCTGATGCTTATGAACACAACACATCATTTTTGACTGCAAGAAGGTACAGCTGCTATGGTTTTTTTATTGTCAAAGGAATTTTCTTCTTCTCTCATGTCTCACTGCAATGTACACAGCTGTGTGCTTTAACCGATAAAAATACCCTTACTAGTTGTTAGATCTCTGTGATGCAGTTCATCGAATGTTCAAGTCAAATTTGGTCATTGTGTTTGAGGTTCCGATGTTAGTGCTAAAGCGGTAGAGGAAAAACTGTAAACATGGTGGTGGGAGAATCATGCTGTGGGGCTGTTTTGCAGCCTCAGGCACAGGGAGCCTAGTTCGGGTGCATGGGATCAGGAAAAAATAAAATCATGTTGACATTTTGAGGGATAAAATGAAGAAATCTGCTCTTAGTCTAGGCTCAGGTTGTCGCTGGGTCTTCCAACAAGACAATGACCCAAAGCACACATCAAAATTGGTCCAACAGTTCCTAAAGGACATCAAAACCAAGGTCCTGGAGTGGCCCGCACACCTATTGAGAATCTGTGGCGGGTGCTCAAAGTGAATGTCTATGCTCGGAAACCACACAATTTGGACCAGCTGGAACAATTTACAATAGAAGAATGGGCCAAAATACCTCAAGAGACCTGTGCCAACCTAGTCAGTTGTGGGTACAGTTGTTGGGTGTCAAAAGGGTACACTATTGACTATTAATGGTCAGGGGGCTAATCATTTTGGACGTGTAATTTTTTTTCAACTCAGTGCATCAATAAAATATCCTAATCAAACTTAGTGGACATTTTGTTTTTATTATTTTGGAAACAAATACACAACACTTGTTGTTAATGGTCATTTCCATGGATAAATTAAGGATTTTGTCTGATTTCACAAATCTCAGGGCAGATCTCAGGGCAGATCTCAGTTTTCATATTACACCTAATTGTTAATGTAGCTTATAACAGACTCACCAGAAATGGCCAAGTCCTGACATAGGGGTTAAAAAAAGGACATTATTATGCACACATTTTACCGAACCGTGGCTGACACGGCCCACAAAATGCCTCTGATGCATCATGGGATATCAAAGGACATTGCTTTCCTCTAAAATGGAGTGGTTATGTTGTCTCATAGGCACTGGAACCGGTGATCAATTGTATACATGTTATAGAGCCTATCCACAGTTTTAGATATTGTCATGTCATTTGGTCAAATGTTATTGCCCCCCCCCCCAACCCCAATGGCCTCTTGCTGAGTATGTTCTGGCACTGTCCCTGGTTCCAGATGGCATCCATGCACTGCGCATTACTGTCACAGAATCACAGGCTCTGACAATAACACACAGTAGTCGATGGAGTACAGCCTCAGGGGCCGAAATATGTATTCTCTCTGTGTGCTCTGTTTGATTTGAGAGAGAGAAAGTGCCAGTATGAGTGTGTGTTAGTGTGTGAGGGTGACTGTGTCTGTGTCTGTGTGTGTGTGTGAGTCTGTGTGTATGTGTTTGTGTGTGTGTGTGTGTGTATGTGTGTGTGTGTGTGTGTGTGTTCTCCTGCTCTGTGTTCCTGTTCATTAAACACAGAAGGGGGACGGGAGGGGGGGGGGGCTGCCGTGAGGCGAGGTGCTGTGATTGTGTCAGATGAACTGGAGACTGAGAAAAGACAAAAACAACACCCCAGAATAACACTCTCGCACACAAAAACAAATCCTCTTTCACAACCCTCGTCCCTCAATTACCGACAGTAAATTAGAGCGTGATTATTGATATGATAGTATTTAATTACCTATTATGTAGAAAAGTGTCATTATAATGATTAGAAATGACTACGGGCATCAACTCCTCACCCCAAACCACAAGATGAGGTGGGGGGGGGGGAGGTGGTAAAAAACGGAATGCCTCAGATAATTACTGACACAGTAGACTGGAGCTGGTGGAGGTACTGTACTAACCAAAGACAAGGTAGGGACAGGTGGACAGCATGTTGGGAACAATACACACAGACACACAGACACACACACACAGACACACACAGACACACAGACACACAGACACACGGACACACACAGACACACACAGACACACACAGACACACAGACACACAGACACACACAGACACACAGACACACACACACACACACACACACACACAGACACACAGACACACAGACACACAGACACACAGACACACAGACACACAGAGACTCTCGCACGGCTGGCTGCCTGTGAGCCCAGCGAGCTGACACTCCATCCATCACAGTTACACACCACATCACACTCCTGCCCTGATGTGCACTGGATCTGTCAGCATGATGGAGCAGCCCAACGCTACACCAGCAAACAGGACAAGACCAGCAACAAAAAAAAAGAAAAAAAGTCGATAAAACTTTCATTTAGTCCTATTAATAACTTGGAACAGATGGGGAGTCTTAGCGATACCCTTCAGGAACAACTTTCGCAAGAAGTTCATGATGACACAACATGCCTGGGGCATGCGGTCGCATAAAGATAGACCCGGTCTTAGACTTAAGATCGCACTTTAAGTCAGTCTTTGCGATAGACTCTAAAATGTTCCTGTTGCATAAAGCTCACCTATGAGCAGCACTCGAGTTGAGGGGGGATGAGGTGGGATGGCATTCCCCCCGAAATAAAAACAGTAAAAATCATCCCCCTTTTAAAACTGCCATCCCCCCTTTCCATCCCTTATGTAATTTTATCAATGAACGTGGGATTACTGCTATTTCAACATTTAGTTTTGCGCATATTGAGTAAAATACTGTGGGCGAGGGGGCACGCACACATGCAATGACATTTTTACCAAGTCACTGACACTGAAGTCACTGACGCTGTGGGGATGCTAAAATTGTCCCCACATGATAAAATCCACCATCCCCCCTGATTTTCTTTTACAACTTGAGTACTGCCTATGAGTGACTAAAGCCTGGCACACACATAAAGATAAAGATTTCCCCCTTCCGACCAAGGACAGCAAACGCCCGATTATTTAATGGCTCTAAAGATTATCCTACAAGATTATCCTGTGGTGTGAGGTGTGTTAAGAGTCAATTTCTCCTGACAATCTGCTCTGAAAATGGTCGGGGCCGACGATTGTATTAAACGTGTTCAATATTTACGATCAAAAGTCCTCTTGTGTGTGGGCGACTCCCGAGTCCAATTGTGACGTGGAATGGGATGTAGCCAATCAAGGACGCGTCTTCTTCTTTTCGTTCTTCGCCACTTTATTTGCACTGTCGCACACAAAATACCGTAAGTCAACAGGCAGTCTTAATTAGACTGGTCTAACCTGAGAATATAAGACTAGTCTAAGGCTTAGACCAGTGTTAATCTATCTTTATGCCACCGGCCCCAGTCTTAATCTATGTTTATGCAACTGGCCCCTGGTTCAAGAGTCGGACTGGTGGTAGGAGCCACATTGCAGTTGTATTACACTTGTCTTCTACTGAGGAGATGTGTGTCAACACAATCTGTGATAAAGCTACGCAGACTTGTGCCTAGTTCCCTTATGTCCTTTCCTAGATCCTTTAGTTACTTTCCATGGAATGCACTGGCTGCCTGATAGTCACCTGCAAACTCACTGCCAACTGAGACACACAAATCTCAATAACTAGCTCACTGCATCAAACGCATGACACTGTACTACAAATTGCTCCTGGGGAGGACACTGAATTGTGATTTAGCCTACTATGACTATGTGTTTGACCACAGCACAACATATCCGCTAAGGCTTCTTCTTCTTCTACTTTTATCCTGTTTGAGTCATGAGAATACAGATTCGTACTGGGTCTTAGATTGCCCCTCAGCTGAAGCTTGGGAAATGGAGAGCTGCTAGAGTAGAAAATCAGTTTCACTCACTCTCTCTTCTCCTCCCAGGGAAGACTTACAACATGCTGTTGAGGCATTTCAGATATGGCAGTCAGGAACAGAGGAAAAACATCAGCAAAATGTAGCATACAGGAGTACCCTAGTTTTGTGAGGTAGCTAATGGAAGCTAAATATTTTACATTCAAGTTTCCGTTACATTCAATCTAGAGTTGTCAATTTACAGTAAATGGACTGCACTTATATAGCGCCTTTATCCAAAGCGCTTTCCAACGGCCTCTCATTCACACACACATTCACACACCAATGGCGGCAAGCCACCATGCAAGGCGCCGGCCGGCCCGCTCACTGGGAGCAATTTGGGGTTCAGTGTCTTGCCCAAGGACACTTCGACATGTGGCCAGCCGGGGCTCGAACTTCCGCCAACCTTGCGATCATTAGACGGCGGTGGCTACCTCCTGCGCCACAGCCGCCCCCACATTAATCCCTTTTCTATATAGTAACACAGCTATCGCTATGGTAACACCATGGCACACTACTTAGTATGGCTGACCTCATATATAGGCCAAACAATCCACCGATATCCTGAAAAGCTATTAGAATCTATGTCATCATAATATTATTGTTCTAAATACAGCCAATATTGTGGTGGCAATCATTATAGCTATTTGCGGTCCTTGACCGAAAATAGCGTTTGTCTCTCCATTTCCAGAGAGTACATTACCATAACCTAGGCCTAGTTGCTTTGTAGTGTCCATAAAAATGCCATCAAAAAGAGAGCCATAAAAAGGCTTTTCAGAGGGAGGATGAAGGCAAGCTATTTTCATATTCTCTTTCATGTTTTCTTAATGTAGTGTACTGACAGCTACATGGTTTCCTTCCCCATGTGGGACGAGGATATAGTACTTTTGATTAAGATCTTGCCTCAGGTCTGATGACCAAACCCCCTCAAGACCACCAGGACCAAGCTCCGGACCTGGGGTGATAGGGCCTTTTCAGTCGCAGCCCCGTCCCTCTGGAACGCCCTCCCCAACCACATCAGACAAGTCAACACCCTCCCAACATTTAAACAGGCCCTCAAAACCCACCTCTTCAAGCTCGCCATCACCAGTTAACCCTCTCCCCCTCCCCCTCCCATGTGTCCCCAGCACTAACTTAATTAGGCCCCTATAATTTACCTTTTGTTTATTTTTATTATTACTAATAAATCGATCTTTTCAGTTTGTAAAGCGTCTTTGAGTGTCTAGAAAAGCTCTATATAAGTCTAATGTAATATTATTATTATTATTATTATTATTATTATTATTATTATTACTATTAAGGTGAATCTCAAATGTTATTCTTCAAGACCTTGTGTCCGCTCTCCTCGCCCTCCTTCACCAAACGCACTGGGGGAGGTGGTCTGAATTGAAAGTCTCCATTGAATGACTAATGGGATATTGGGAGGACAGTGAGGAAAGCATCTGTGTGAATGAATACCCTACCCTATGCAGAAGCAAATATAGAATAATGATGGGGTAGTTTATCATAATTTCCCTAATTTACATAAACTGTTCAGGAAAAATGAATGATCTCATTATCCCGAGACCGATGGCAATAACCTTATATATGACAGTAGCGCGTGCTGTTTGCACTAGCATACATTAGGCCTACATGATTCTTATGCCGGAACATTTTTATTCAACACTGACCATTCAGTCTTGAGGTCAGGACATGTGTAAAACACTGACTAAATCACCCTTATCACTTGCAATCTACATGTAGGCTACCAGGCACATCACAGATAAAACCATGCATATGGTTTCACTGCCACCTGCTGTTAAAACAGTAACCCTACGTTTTCTCACATCAAATGATGAAACAAGAGTCAAGTAGTGACAAGCCATGTCTTGGGCCTTAATTGTGAGAGAGGCCAAGGTTAGTTTATATCTGCAGTGTGACATTTTGAACAAAACAGGCTATTTGCTACTGAGAGAGATTGAGCAGCCATAGTAAAGGCAACACTTGGAATAGCTGTGTCGTAGGCCTATAAAAGGCTGTCCCTCTGCTGGCCACTAGACCGTACTGCACCATCAGAAACCCTCAAACATCCATGAAAACAGTTAGGCCTTATTAGCCCCAATTCTGAAAGAAAGTACATATCAGACAATGCATGATTATTTGTCTCTTTCAAAGCCACTGGTTAGGTCCCTTCCACTGCAAACACAAGCTTCTGTCAAAGCCATTCAAGTGGACACTACTAGTTCATGAAAGCTATCGTTAGCCTACCATCTTTACAATGTTGCTGTAGCCTAGTTCGTCCACTGTGAGAGAGGGGTCATTGAAACTGTTCCATATGCAAGTTATGACATGGTTGGTTTGCCAGGTTTATTCATATTGTAACTGTTAACTTAAACTTCAGATTAGGGCTTCATGTGAAAAAAGCGTGTCTCCTGGTACTGTTTATAGGCTACAATGGACCCACCAATACAACACTCCACAAATGTGACACGGTCTGGTGAAAAAGGTCGGCATGTCTGCAATTCTCAAGTCACGCAAATGACCAAAAAGCTTCTTTGAAAATGTAAAAAATACATTCATATTATGAACGTTTTGTGTTGAAGAGCCCACTCGATATAACAAACAACAGTTTTAGGATAACAAAATACTTCACTGTATCGTCTGCCGTAGGCTACTGGGTAAGTGATACATGGCTTGTAAACAAACTTACGTTGTGTCGGGATGTGTTCAAAAGCAAGGACTGTGTGATCATCTAATGGGTCTATGTGTAGTTATGTGTTTTATGAATGTTATGATGTGCTAAACATGCTGTTAGATGTTCATAGCGATGTTCCTTCTTAGCTGCTAGCTACTAGCAGCTGTTTTGTGGCTGTTTTGATTCAGAGTAAGTTTCTCCTGTATTTGGTTTGAGGTGTACCAACATTTAAATAAGCAACTATTTTCAGATTTCAATGTATGACAAGGTATTTATCATTTGAAAGCTTACAATCTGCACTTTCATAATCTGGAAAATGACCTTGCCCTACTTGAGGACTTTTTCACCAGACCCTGTCACAAATGTAAAAAATATTTCGTAACCTAAGTAATTTGTGATTTTGAAACCAAATAGATTTTTTTTCTAATGATTTACTGCCATGCAATCGACTTGACTCAGTCAATTGTTGGAATAATAAAATTAAAAAAACTCTAGGCACAAGGTCTGCCATATTCAACACCCCTGGAGTAATTAGGGGTTAAGTGCCTTGCTCAAAGGCACATGCAGATCCCTCCTGAGACAGGGATCGAACCAGCAACCTTCAGATTACTAACCGGTCTCTCTAACCTCTAGGCTACCACCACCCCCGATTTGCATCGATGTGTAAAACAAGGAGATCTTCTTACCCTCTGGAGGTTCTTCACGTAGATATGGTGGGATCTCCTCCTTGTTAGAGTCAACTGGTGATGATGCGCTACCTTCCTCCACTACCTCATGTTCTTCGCTTGGGACCTGCAAGACAACGTGGGGGAGTAATATTATTTTCTTGACCATTTTAGATCCCACTTTATGTAGCATATTATACAAACCATGTATTCATATTCTGTAGGTACAATTAATACATAGGCCTACTTGGAACTGATAGACACTGAAACTTGTGGTCGAGTTCAGATGAGAAATCTATGAAATTATGCATATCGCAAACCGGTACTGTAAGTACCTGCCTGTTATGTGTATCTCTACACTGTAAACACTGTGTCTAATGCTATTTCAATAATAATAATAATAATATGTACATCCATTGGATATAGACGACAATTACTGTTAAGAGGAACCAACATGTGTAACATAGTTTGGATATGGACAGGCATTCGCATGCACAGACATAATATTGCAGTAGTAGGCCTATGGTGAGAAGTAGGGCAGGGAATGAATTCTGCATTTAGGCCCTAGATAATTCTAATAAACAAGCTTCATGAAGATAAGTGTGTACCAGTAGGTCCTACAGGAGTTGGTCTTATAGCTACAGTATGTTTGATATAGGGAAGTCATTCATCGTTCATTATAATAGCAAGCAGTGATGAACAGCCTACAGCAGATAATGGCAAAGCAAATCCTATTACACTGAAACCCACTCCTCATTATCCAGACAATAGACAGACACAGCACGGATGATGTCAACGTGTTTGTAATGCATCACATTTCTGCAACCACTATAAAACTAAACACAGCGATCTGCAATATGTCTGTGTCTTCGTTTATGGAAACAGTTGATTGTTTTTTCTTAAACGTGCTGATCACAAGCTCCAACGCAGGGGGGAGGGACTCGAGAGATGTATTTTTTTGTGCGTGGATGACACCATCATTTGCACAATAAAAATGTCTGCCCTAAAATCGCAACAAAGACTCGTGTTTCTATATATTTCATTAACGCGATCGTTAAAGGTTTTTGCAATAGTTATGGTTATTATAATCGTAAACATGCTATTTGTATGTACCACAAAAACAAATGCACCCTCGACTCACCTTCATCGCTGTAGCTCGCGCACTAAGAAATCGAGGTTCTCTTGGCGAACACTGAACTCCGTCGCACGAGTGCAAAAGGCTAATCGATGTTGAACATAAAAAGCAACAGATGTTATGATCAGACAGTGAGAATTGGACTTATTATGTTGTACGATTTTGCAGTGTTTTGGCTGTCAAAATGTAACAGGAAGTGACGTTGGGGATGTTTACTGAATACCTTTTTTTGAGGTGTAAGGATTATATTCCGTCGCCAGGGGGCAGCATAGCATCGGAAAGAGGTCAACTGGTACTAGTGAATTTTAAAGTATGCGTCATAGGCTTAACTTCTTCTTGGTTTGTAACAAAGCATGTTGATGTGAGGTTGATTTTTACAACACAGTAAGCTTCATTCAATGTATCCATAACAAATTATTCATCCCAATACCAATGTTTACCCTTGACATTCACACCTGATTTGAATGAATACAGCTAATTTCTGACATTTTCCAATGTCAATGACATGGCTTTCGATATAGTCGTATTAGCTTAATTTTACCACAATTTTGTTTCCTATTCACTTTTTTTGTTTTATCAGATCGTTGGTCAGATGGAATTCTATTGCCCTTTCACTTCAGAACCAGAATTCTGGCTAGCTCCATTATGTAGGCCTAACACCTAACTAGACTACACCTGGCATAATGCTCAACATAGTAGCCTAGTTGTTTAATTGAAGTATTGAGCATTAGGCCTACAATAATTGGGTAGGCCTAGGCTATGGCTTGACCTGTATACAGATGTTCTACCTCATACTATTTTCTGTCTATAATATTCCAGTGTCAGTGACATATGTTATGTTATGTTATGTTAATTTCATTTATAATGCGCCCCCCATCCAACTTTTACATCGGCCCGGGGCGCAGCCCGGGTAAAGGAACAGATAAAGGCAAAGACAAGGAACACAGAAAGCAATCAGACACAGACGACTTAAACGTAAAACTCAGGCATACAATTCACAACAAATAGGGAGTAGATTTAGGGAATCTCATTTTGGAAGAGGTGGGTTTTTAACTTGGCTCTAAAGGAGTCCAGAGTGGGGGCAAACTTGATGGCAGAAGGGAGCGCGTTCCACAGGGTCGGTGCTATCACCGCAAAGGCACGGTCACCCTTCCTCTTGAGGTTGGTACGTGGGACCCTCAGGCTGAGTTGGGCGTCGGACCTGAGTCTGGGTCTGGGCCTTGAGGAGGTAGACTGGTCCAGGAGGTCCTTGATGTATGGTGGGGCGAGACTGTTGAGAGCTTTAAAAACAAAGGTGCAGATTTTGAACTTCACTCTCTTCTTCACTGGGAGCCAGTGAAGGGAGATGAGGACAGGGGAGATGTGGTCCCTCATTTTGGTGCCTGACACCAGCCTGGCAGCGGCATTTTGGACTAGCTGCAGGCGGTAGATGGTCTTATCAGGAAGTCCCGCATATAGTGAGTTGCAGTAGTCGAGCCTAGATGATATTAGCATGAGGACGACCCTCCTCAGGTCGCTGGGGGTGAGGAAGGACTTGATCTTGGCTATGATGCGTAGTTGGTATAGGCATGCCTTCACGACGGAGCTCACTTGTCGGTCAAGGTTAAGCTCGGAGTCAAAGATGACACCGAGGTTCTTGACATGTGGTCTGACAAGGGTGGACAGGCTTCCCATGTTGGTGCTGAGCTGAGTGATGGCGGTGGTGTTGCCGATGAGCAGGATTTCCCCCTTGCTCTCATTCAGCTGTAGGAAGCTCTGGGCCATCCACTCCTTCACATCGCGGAGGCAGTCCATCAGGCGCTTCAGATCGGCGGGGTCGTCAGTGTTGATTGACAGGTAGAGCTGGGTGTCGTCCGCATAGCAGTGGAATGAGATATTGTAGCGTTGAGGGATTAGACATAGGGGGAGCATGTAGAGGGAGAACAAGATGGGACCGAGGATGGAGCCCTGGGGGACCCCACAGGTGAGGTTGGCTTGTCTGGAGGAGACAAGCCAACCTCACATACAGGTGGAGAGTTAGTGTTGGGTCACAGTGGCGGATCCAATGGAGGAGAAGGCCCGGGGATGGGGGAAGGCACCTAGCCTAGGCTGAAGTAGTGGTTGATATTCACTGTCATTTTAAGATACATTATACAATATGAAGAAAAGTAAGCAAATGTCGCGAGTACACAAGGCTAGCTCTTGCATTTACGTGGCTTACGACATGTACGATGCATTGTGTTAATGCCTGGAGGCAATGTTGGATCCTTCTTCATATCAATTTGTCAACAACAAAATTTCCCCATTGGGGACAATAAAGGTTTTCATCATCATCATCCTGACATCTACGAGGAGAGTGCCTGGACTGGCAGTTGGGATCAGGACACCAGGACAAAGGCACAAGGGTTTTTGACCTGTGTTCATCACAAACCATCATCGCCTTCATTGTCGCCAAGAATGGTCTCAAAACTGTCAGACCCATAGCCTCCAAGCTGCAGAGGGGACCTGGACATTTACCAGGCGTATAACTTGATCGACGAGACCAAAGAGAAAAAATACAGATGAGGAGTAGGCTACGGTGTGTTTTGAAGACACGACCCGTTTGGTGATACATGTAGGCCAGCGATTCCCAACCTATGAGCCGCGAGGGTACTGCAAGTGGGCCGCCAAATCATGTGCAAAAAAAAAAAAAGTGATAGAATTTTTTTTTCTTTAAAACCTTTAAAAAATGCATCATCAGTGTGATACTACTAGGCCTACTACACTCTATGTATGATGATTGTATGATGATGCATATTAAATATCCAATAAGAATAAGAGAATAATTGATGAGACACCAAAAATAATTGTTCGCTTGTGTAAAATGCCTGTGTGGGCCACGAATACTTTTTAGATTTTGAAAAGTGGGCCTTGAGTCCAAAAAGGTTGGGAACCGCTCATGTAGGCACATCTATCTCAACCCCGAGGGCTGCCAACCTAGGCAGGCAGCTGAACAAAGCCAATGCCCCAAGCAGGTCTCAGAGGGCATATTACCTGCTCAATGTGGCAATTCCGTTTTGTGACCACCTGTCTATGGAGTTCAAGAATCGATCACTTCAACCCAGAAAACAAAAAAAGGTGTCGAAATATTTGCTCTCCTTCCTGGAGGGATTACACTCGAGTCCTGTAGTGTCCAAAACATTGCGAAAGCCAAGGATTGATGTTCTGGGAGCCAGACATGCCAAAAGCCTCCTCACTGCTTGCTTACTTACTTACATCCTGTAGGCCTTTCAATTCCCTAGGGAACATAGGCCAATCGATGAAACCCCTCCATCTTCTCCGGCCTTGTGCTCTCTGATCCAGTTGTTGCCATGACAGCCCTGCCTTCCGCCTTCATCTCCTGTTCTGTGGTTCTTCTCTCCAGGTGGTTCTGGGTCTTCCTCTCTTCCTCACTGTGAGCTAAGGTAAAAGAGTAGCAGGGAGCCAGAAAAGTCCTTGTCCTCACTAAACCTGACAGAATGCCTCAAGCATACTGACAAAGACATCTTTCCAAATATCTGCACTCTGTTGAGGATTGGCTGTATTCTTCCTGTCGGAAGCTGTGAGACTCTTGCTTACAATGATGCAAATCTTTCTCTATCACCTGTGCAATAGAATGGGAGATAAGAAGGTCGGCTTTCAGGACACAGTCTGACGAACAGGAATCACAGCATGGAAATAGACGTTGAAACAGTCATTCACGTGATATGTTTACAGAAAGGAACACATGTAAATGTTTAACAGTGGCTTACTGCACCAGTAGATTTATCCAATCTCTTTTTCATCAGTAAATGGTGCACACTTGTCAGTAATAGCAGTGTTCCACTTTGTTTTAGACTGTAGGCCTAATAGAATGTCATATAATCTGTAAATAAGTAGCCTAATAATTCAAGGATTGAATGTAATATAAAATAAATAAAAACCAATAAAATGTATCATTTCTAATTCAGTAGGCCTATACAAGTTTGTGTGCCGTCCAGGTAGGCCTTGTACTGGGGTTATCTAAGGTGGTTACCTGTAGTGTAAGGTGTTTGCATGTTGACAGAGTGGTGACCTATATAGTGTAAGGTGTTTACTCATACGTTGACAGGGATAGGTTAAAATGCGACTAAAGACGTCTAAAAATAACGGCCTTTTCCAAATTAATTCAAGCCGAGCGGATTAGTTCCGTAGTGGCAGAATGGTGAGAATGCAGCACCAAGGAACATGTCTTCTCTTATCAAGGCACGTCGTTTATGACAGTTTTATGGAAATAACTGAAGCCGTGGGATTATTTTTTCTCTAAGAATATATACACAACTGGTTTTGAAATTTGAATCATGGGTCAGATCCAGAACGGTGGACCTGAGGATGTGGTGGAACTGTCAGATATTCAGGAACTGTACACAGCTTTCATTAAGCAATGTCCCAGCGGAGCTTTATATTTCCATGAATTTAGGAAAATGTTCGGGGTTCAGAGTGCGTCGGTGGAAGAGTGTCAGTATATGGAGAGAATATTCCGGTCGTTTGACACAAATCGGGTTTGTAGGCCTATATACTGTACGCAGACACAATCAAGTTAATATTATATATAATATATTATTGTGTTGCCTACTAAATGAGGCCTGAATCATGTTCATCCATTCTTTTGTTGAATTGTGAATCTCTAGTGCACATGACTGATATCTGTTGATTGTTGTTTCTGTGTTTTCTGTTTTTCCTATTATTATTATTATTATTATTATTATTATTATGACACCCTCATAATAATGAAACTGCACATTTTGTTTTCAGGATAATAGGTTAGACTTTATGGAATTTGTGGCTGCAGTGCACCTTGTGCTTCGGGGGAAGCTGGATGACAGATTGAAGTGGTCTTTCAAAGTCTTTGACAGGGATGAAGATGGAAAACTAGACCGGCATGAAGTGAAGCACATTATAAGGGTAAGAGCTATTATGAATCATTATTTAGGTCTATAGAAGAGTACCGTAGTTAAAGTATAGTCATTCTTTCACTCCAGCATCCTTTTCACGCATTTGTTCATACGTATTGTTTTCAGATCATTTACAAAATCAAGGAAAATGATACAACAGGCATGACACCCAATGACGTTTGTGAGAGAATCTTTGAACTTGTTGACCAAAATAAAGATGGTAAGTTTCCACCTGTTAACCATCTACCAGTTATAAAGTAGGCTGTTGTAGGATTGTTGTTCACACTAAATACAAGCCTTTTTTCATGCTCAAATCCAATCATTGACTACACCTCCAAGACATTATTTCATTAGTCAATGGCCAGTGTTAACCATACATTAAAAGGCACTACAGTCAGCCTACTAATCGAGATGCTCTGACTTGGATGAGATTAAAGGTTTACTCTAATCTAGAACCTTTTAGTCCTTTAAACTCATTAGTGCTTCGGTTAAACAGTGGCTACAGAGTATATACAATAGCAACTACTGTTCCTCTGCTTCGACCGTGTTCTCCAGGCCTACCGTTCCACTGCTTGGGCTTAACTTAGTACACTACAGTTACAGGCTTATGATAAAAGCTTGACAGCAATTTCAAGAGGGCGCGAAGATTCCACAGGTTAAATAAAAAGCCACAATCATACACATATAGGACATGTTACCATAAGTGTGCATAAATACTTGCAACTGTACATGCATTGTAATCTTTGAATAGAGGTATAAATGTGGCGTGAGAATGGACATACATTATGGTGACTGTGTGCTTATCTTGGTCCGTAGGTCAGATTTCATTAGCTGAGTTCATGGAGGGGGCACAGAGGGACGAGTGGATCATGGACATGCTGAAACTGGACGTGAACGCCAGTGGATGGTTCAAGGAACACTGGCCGAAAAAAAGATGAATCCCAGAGGAGACACATTGAAGTGGGGAATATTGCACGCTGTGTGTGTGTGTGTGTGTGTGTGTGTGTGAAGATGGAATTTGGATGTCTGCTCTTTTGCTTTCAGAGAAACAGCTTTACCCCTTTTCAAAGTACACTCAGTGTTGGAGTGGGTCGGATCCGAGTGTTGTTATTTTGATCTCTATCAACCGTCATACAGTGTTTACGTGGGATAGAATGTTATCTTTGAATGACAAAAAAGCAGAGCGAAGAGTTCCGAAGATGTGCGAGTATGACAGAATACCTGGGGATTACACCTGTGGACGGACATACATTATGGTGACGGCGGTGGTCCTTGGTTCAGATTTCATTAGCTGAGTTCATGGAGGGGACACAGAGAGATGACTGGATCATGGACATGCTTAAACTGGACGTGAACGCAAGTGGATGGTTCAAGGAACACTGGCCGAGGCTGTGTGTGTGTGTGTGTGTGTGTGTGTGTGTGTGAAGATGGGATTTGGATGTCTGCTCTTTTCAGTACAGAGAAACTCAACAGCGTGCATTGCTCTGTTAACAGTGTTATCAGAGATGGAATACCACGATGATGAAGTCTTAAAAGTACACTCGGCGTACATATTGGTCCATCTGTTACCAGGGAAACTCATCTTCTCCCAACCCCCCACCCCAGAAAATACACAACTCAGACGTGGACAGGTTCATGGTCAGTCGCACAGGGCAGTGGTCCAGGAGATCGTGGGGTCGAATGCCTTTGTCAAGGGCACAACAGGAGGAGAAGACACAGTACTTGGTATCTGAAACCAGCAGAATCACAGTTCAACCCCCCCCCCCCCCCCCCCTCTCCGTTTTTGTGCCATGGTTTGGGATTAGAACCAACAACTCTCTGGCTACCTCCACCTTGTATAACCTTTAGGATACCTCCCTGTGTCATCATGTGTTGTAACACACTGGGAACGTGATAACACTTACCCATCACGGAGCCCCTAAGTGGTACGCTGCTGCATATAGCCAAGGAGGGGGATTTAATCCCTCGGGAGCTAAGCCCTCACGGGGGTAAGACATTGCCGGACTTAAACCTCAAGCCGGAGCAGGAGTCAGTCAAGGCTCTGCCATCTTATAAGTGCATGTAAATACATGTTGTTATCACATTATTATTTACCAGAATTTGTTACAGTCATCTTTGTTGTGTTAATGATTGCAAGGACGTGTTGTTTTGTGTATTGTGCATTATGCTTATGTGTTTTGGTGCCTTGTTTTTTCAATATGTTGATGTTGTCATTGTGTTTTTACTATGTACCTTTTTATGTTGTTGGAGCATGTGAGCCAAAACCCATTTTTTCACCAGCAGACAATAAAGAACAATTTAATCATAAATAATAATTTAATCAAATGTAAACTAATCTGGTCAACCACAGACTGGGGGCAGCTGTGGCGCAGGAGGTAGAGCCGGCATCTAGTGATCGCAAGGTTTGGCAGATCGGCGGTTTGAAACCCGGCTGGCCACATGTCGAGGTGTCCTTGGGCAAGACACTGAACCCCCAAATTGCTCCCAATGAGCCGGCCGGCGCCTTGCATGGTAGCTTGTTGCCGCCATTGGTGTGTGAATGTGTGTGTGAATGGGTGAATGAGAGGCTGTTGTAAAGCGCTTTGGAATAAGATGCTATATAAGTCAGTCCATTTACCATTTACCACAGCCAGGTAAGCCTACTATACATTAAGTGATTGTAAGAGACACTGAAATAATACAGAAATGACCAGGTGAGGACCTGGTGACAACCTGGTGACAACTGACTTATTCTATTAGGGATTCCTCTAACTTACAGTACAACCTGCAATATAGTGCCTTTAGTAAGTATTCACCCCCTTGGGCTTTATGTACATTTTGTTGTGTTACAACCTGAGTTTAAAATAGATTTAACTGAAACGTTTTTGGCACACAGAATACCCTCTGGATGCTGGATCTGTAACAATCTTACCCAAGGTTCCGTGTTCCACCATTCTAGAATCCCAAAGATAGTGAGTGATCTATTCTTGACTCTCACAACCCAAACCGTTCTATTTCCTCCCCAAGCGTAAATCAAGCTAAGCCCTCTGCATTAGCCAACAACACTTAGAGACTCATAGCTCTTAAACACACACATTGGGTGTATGCCAAATGTGTTTTTATCCCATATCATATCCCGTATTCATAATCATTTCCAAGTATTCCTCTTGTGTTATTTTTAGACTCCACTTGTTCCTGTTGAGGTTGGAAGTAAGACCTATGAGCTCCTGCTACTTAACCTCTCTCAGCATAATAATTTTGTTGGATTAAACCACCTAATCTTTAACATCATGCCGTGTGGCTTTGCAGTAATCCCGGTGTGTAGTGCTACAAGAAGTGTCCTACAGGCATCTGTTCAGCCAATGAAAGAAGACCTAGGCGCTTCTGTTCAACCAATGGGAGAAGACCTAGGGGCTTTTGTTCAACCAATGAGAGAAGACCTAGGGGCTTCTGTTCAGACAATGAGAGAAGACCTATGGGTTTCTGTTCAACCAATGAGAGAAGACCTAAGGGCTTCTGTTCAACCAATGAGAGAAGACCTAGGGGTTTCTGTTCAACCAATGAGAGAAGAGCTAGGAGTTTCTGTTCAACCAATGAGAGAAGACCTAGGGGCTTCTGTTCAACCAATGTGAGAAGACCTAGGGGCTTCTGTTCAGCCAATGAGAGAAGTCCTAGGGCTTCTGTTCAACCAATGAGAGAAGACCTAGGGGCTTCTGTTCAACCAATGAGAGAAGACCTAGTGGTTTCCGTTCATCCATGATGTACTGTAACATAATTTTCGTCATCGTATAGATATATATGACGACAGACACACCAGTTTAAAGCAACACATTGTAGGCCTCACTAGCATACTTCACTTTACTACTGTAGCGTCCTTGGCAATCTTTATAACAGCATTTCTGAGTGACAGATGAACAATGATTGACATGCTCTGTATAGCATTGTGATAATATACTGCATATGCCCCACTCTGTAACCCCCTCTGGTCTGACGCCAGTAACAGATGCTATGTTTACTTCTCAATCGATAGCAATCATTTTTAAACAGTTAAATAATTCCCACATCAGAGACAAAGTCATTCAACGTTGTGCTTGTAAGTTCACAGCTGTTCTTGGTAATCCATTTTGGGAAGTCGTGGTTACTCCCAAAGTCATTGGCAAAGATATGGGGAAGCTGGTGCTATTTTCAGTGGGTAAGAATGCTCACTATGGAAAGGGGGGTGAGGGGGGGGGTGAGCCGTGGGCAGTGGCACAAGTGGGCTGGTCACATGATCCCGTGGCAACAGGATCCCAGGAAGTGGAATCCTCATAAAACATATGTTTTCTTTATCTAACAAAGAAGAAACACTAAAAGTAGCAGTCATTGTTTTAGAAAACAGCTGAGTGCCGATGTCAGTGAGATCCATGCGGAACTCTTTGAGGGGACGGGAGAGCACAGCAGAGATCATGCTCTGAGGTGTGTGTGTGTGTGTGAGTGTGTGTGTGTGTGTGTGTGTGTGCGTGTGTGTGTGTGTGTGTGTGTGTGTGTGCGCGACTGCGCTTGTGCGTATGCACGTGTGTGTGCATGCGCATGTGCGCGCGTGTGTGTGTGAGAGTGATTATAATCTGCGTTTGTGTCTAACAACTCTGCCATTGTGTGTCTGTGTCCTTTCAACTATTTGACCCAGTCAGTGATTCTACTCAGACTCTCACCAGAGGACCTGGCTGTGTGACTCTGCAGCCTGCTGGCTGTACATTGTTCAGGTTTGGGTTAAGGCTACGTTGTGCTATGAGGCTTCTAGTGAGGCAGTGACGGAAGGATATCCAGTTACTATGGGACCAGGTGTACCACCAGGCCTGCTACTGTAGTTAAATTGACGAGGGGGGATTTGAGATAAGCCTAAAAGAGTGTTAAAACATAAGCAGGAGACCAACACCGCTACAACACAGATCTCTCACTCAACCTACTACCCTGGCCTTCACCCTAGCCAAGAGAAACTGACTCGAGCACTCCTCCTTTGCCCTCATGGCCCCCTGATCACATTGTATAATGCCATGACCTTATACCGTGTGTGTCTTTTCCCAACGTGCAAGAGAACAGGTTGATGTTCACAACGTTGGACTCCTTCAGCCTGTTCTTCCACCACAGCCTATTCATAATTGATCAGTTCATTAAATCCATGTAATATTGTCCTTAATACACTCATCTGTTGAATATTGTCTTAACTAGGAGATGTCCCGAGATGTTCCGACCACTCCATTCAAACCATAACCTTTTATGGTCATCCCCTGACGAACCACTTACTCGGGACTGTGGTTGCCAACGGGACTGCTAATCCAGGTTAACATGAATGATGAATGATTAGTGATTATAACATCACCTTTTTATCTACATAGCATACAGTGTTATTCTTTGTTCATGTTATACTATGTCTCAAAAAATGCTGGGTTAGACCCTGCTTAAATAGAGCCTGCTCAAATCCACAACAGTGCCCACCAAAGCCGATAAAGAGATACAGCAGCAGCAGGCTATGAGGGCATTCAACTGTAAGGTCAGAGGTGCCCTCTAGTCATGTACTCTCATTGATGAACCCAACACCTCCAGGGATGACTTTCTTTGGGTTTGGGAAAGACAATCCAGATTTCCATTGGTGAAAAAACAGGACCTGTCTTTATACGTCTATATATATATATATATATATATATATATATATATATATATATATATATATATATATATATATATATGAGTATTGTCCACACCCATTCCCCATGGCAGGGGCATTTGAAATTTCCTTTGAAGGCATGTTGGGGGATACGTCAAGCCTCCCCGAGCCCACACTCGTACCGGAATGCGGTCCGTTGGCTGTAGCGCAGTGTCTGAGCGACAGACAGACAAACGGGCCATATCTCCATTATGACAGATGCAACACAGATCTTATTTATAGTGGCTACTCACATGCCTCCCTTTGTGAACCCAACATCAACCTGTCTTCCCACAATAGACCAAACAACCCCCCCCCCACAACCACCACCACCTCCATCACCTCCACAACCCCACAGCCAATAAATTATCCTTGAATGCTAAAAGCCAATGTCCGCGGACAACCTCCACGCACGGCGTAGTGGGATAGATTCCAGCCCTCCTTATTCAAGGAGGACAGAACAGACAGACAGAAAAGGCAGACAGACAGTCTTGCCTACCTTTCAGTTCCGCATTGATTTGTAAGGGTGACAATGTCTCCTAAAAAGGCCAGTGGTTTCGGAGGTATGTGGTGGCGGGGACGCGGTGCGCCCCTATTTAAATACAGAGAGCAGGTGAGGAACGTTGCACTCTCTCAGTCTAGTCTGTCTCTTCAGGGAGCAACTGTACCACATCTCCTCTACCCAGCTCTCCAGGGGTAAGTCCTGCTGCTACATGGGACGATTTCATTAGCCTGTTTGAATGGGATTCTAATACAATTTGACAAAGATTCAGGCAACCAGGAAATGCAAGGACTTGAGTATTCAAAGTGACCTTTACCTAACGAAATGATTTCATTTACCGGATGAAAACATTTCATTATAGTCAATATTGCAACATTGAGTTGAATGGTCTTGAATTTTACATTTATCTTGCAGAGAAAGTCATCACCTACAAAATTGCAGAGAATATTAGTACTTACTTGAATAGATTCCTTCTTGACTATTGTTTAATGGGCTTTATCAATAAAGTTGTGTCTTTACCAACACAGCAATGATTTATAGCACTTGAATCAACAATGTCTGCCTGTGCATGACAACTACATTATGTCATTAATTTGTGTTGTAAGGTTCCAACACATGGATTCAATATGCTACTGCATAGCATGAACAGTGAGTGCAGAACAGAGGGTGCTGGTGAGGGTTAGGCCACATGTTGATTTGAGCATGTATGATTTTTTCGCTCTGACACACTTGACCTATTGGTGACATTTGGATTCAGCAGTGCGTAACGCTGAAGAACAAATCAGACATAAATCAGAAATATACCGTGTAGGTCAGCCATTGTACTTGGTCAGAAAGACACAGATGATTGTCGATAAACCATATCAGCTCTATGTCTCATGCGTCTGAACACATCCCTATCAATCCCTATACACTGTACCTGGTAAAGTAAAGGTTAAAAGAAAGGAAAGGGTTAAACGTATGGAATGAGTATGGTGTAGTCGTGCATATCAAGGTCTTCTGACGCTGGTTTTCTCTGTGTACCACATGTACAAAAAGAAGAGATTTGGTGAGGCTGCATTCTCATTTCATGCACCCAAATTGTGGAATGCACTGCCAGTTTACATTAGGGATGCAACCTCAGCAAATATGTTCAAGTCAAGACTAAAAACCCATCTTTTTAATATTGCCTTTAAATGAAAACATTATTAAATGATGATTATATAATGATTGGAGCACTTTGAGCTGCAACGTTTGCAGGAAAAGCACTATACAAATAAAAAATTATAATTATTATTATGATTATATCGATTGTCTTTCATGCACTGTAATAAGTGGATTGTGGATTGTGTGTTGCGTGCACGTGCAGACCTACAGTAGCCTGACTAAAGATGTGTGACGAAGAGGAGACCACAGCCTTGGTGTGTGACAACGGCTCCGGCCTGGTGAAGGCAGGGTTCGCCGGAGACGATGCCCCCAGGGCCGTGTTCCCCTCTATCGTGGGGCGTCCTCGTCACCAGGTGAGACACACAGCAACAGTCACACGCATAGTAGTGTACATACATACACACGCACACATGTACGCACACACACAGACAGACACACAGGCACACCTGCACACACACACAGGCACACATACTGACACACACACACGCACACAGACACACACACTCTCTCTTTGTCTTTCTCTCTCTCTCTCTCTCTCACGCACACATAGACACACAGACAGACACACAGGCACACCTGTACACACACACTTACACACACACAGACACACAGGCACACCTGCACACACACACAGACACACACACAGGCACACATGCACACACATACACACAGGCACACATGCGCACACACACACACACACACACACACACACACACACACACACACACACTCTCTCTCTTTGTCTCTCTCTCTCTCTCTCTCTCACTCCCTCTTATTCACAGAGGATCGTTCCTGGAATAGACCATATATTCACTGATGCTGTTGACAGTCAGTCCCTGCTCTGCTGTATGTGGGCCATGAGCAACCTGACCTTAATTCCATCAAATACATATTGCGGATTTCCACTTTCCACAACTATATGAACATAATTTGTCTTGTGTGCCAACACAACTACTTTGGATTCAAGTCCTCAAAAAAAACTATGTGAAACCCAAAAAAGCAATGTCAACTGCACATTTCAAATTGAACATGCTTCCCTGATGTTTTTTTTTTTTTTTTACCAATTTCTTTTGTCGTCATGAAAACCTTGCATTATCTGCAGTGGATTGAATGAGGTTCACAGTTTGAGAGCACTATATGTTGTGACTGACTGTGACTGTTGATATGTTAGTGACGTTAACGTTAGTTAGTGACCTTAATGTTAGTTAGTGACGTTAACGTTAGTTAGTGACGTTAATGTTAGTTAGTGACGTTAATGTTAGTTAGTGACGTTAATGTTAGTTAGTGACGTTAATGTTAGTGAAGTTGATGTTAACGACAGGTACATGTGTGTTTCTTCCCCAGGGTGTGATGGTGGGTATGGGTCAGAAGGACTCCTATGTAGGAGACGAGGCCCAGAGCAAGAGGGGTATCCTGACCCTGAAGTACCCCATCGAGCACGGCATCATCACCAACTGGGACGATATGGAGAAGGTAGGCCTGCACATCATAAGAATACTGCATCAAATGAAATAAGAAAATTAAATGAACACACACACACACACACACACATATATATATATATACAGCACTCAAGGGGGGATGAAGGGGGGATGGCATCCCCCCTGAAATAAAAACGGTCAAAATCATCCCCCTTTCCATCCCTTATGTCATTTTAGCAATGAACGTGGTATTACTGCTATTTCAACATTTAGTTTTGCGCATATTGAGTAAAACACTGTAGCCTAGCTACACGCACACATGCAATAACATTTTTACCAAGTCACTGACGCTGTGGGGATGCTCAAATTGTCCCCATATGATAAAAAATCCACCATCCCCTCTGATTTTCTTTTACAACTTGAGTACTGTATAGATAAACCTCTAACCCTAAGCTCCTACACTCCCTGTCTGACAGATCTGGCACCACACCTTCTACAACGAGCTGCGTGTCGCCCCTGAGGAGCACCCCGTCCTCCTGACTGAAGCCCCACTGAACCCCAAGGCCAACAGGGAGAAGATGACCCAGGTACAGTCGGCACCCTAACTACCATAGGGACAGACTACCAACAGAGTCTGTGGAGTCATGTGAAACACACAATTTAGGCTTCTCCTCTCAATGCAATGTTGTTGTTTTGTTTGTTTGTTCATATTGTGGTAACTTCTGGTCTTTGCAGATCATGTTTGAGACCTTCAACGTGCCAGCGATGTATGTCGCCATCCAGGCTGTCCTCTCTCTGTACGCCTCTGGCCGTACAACCGGTAATAATAATAATAATAATAATAATAATAATAATAATAATAATAATAATAATACATTACACTTATGTAGCGTTTTTCTAGACACTCAAAGTCGACTTACTGTCGTTCTCTGTATCTACAATCCACAATGTAGTCCAAATATCATACATAATAATATATATATATATCATATGTCTATATAATTATTATTAAAAATATCTTATAAAAGATAAGAAGCACAACAAAAATGTCACTGAAAGTGTTAACTGCTGAGCTCAGCGACTGTGTGTTGCATCTGTGTGCGTCTAATCTTGGATGATAGACCGTAGTAACGTTTACCTGTGTATCCTCACCTAACCTATATCACCTGTACAGGCAGGGTTCGAGTTATAAGCTGAACTCTGTGGGGGTCTCCAAAATAACAGTGCGAAATGTTCTCATGCACGCGCGAATCATGCCCACACAGCGATGGGACTTACAAGTTTTAATTAGCTATAGGCAGTAGCGGATTAAGGTGGTCAGTGGCCCTAGGCTACTCCTTTGTGTGAGGACCCCCCTGCCCCCATACACAAGCCTCCCCCCTCCCCAAAATATACAACTCACGAGCACCCTGCACACACACACCACTCATAATGCTTTACCATAAAACACTTAAAAACTTTAATAACACAATAACACAACAGTGTTAATAATGCAAAGAATTAAAAAAAGGTTCAGTGCATTCAGTTCTGTCTCTATTGCTCTCCTCTCCCGTTGTCTCTCTGTTACTGTCCTGTTGTCTGTCTCTCTGTTGCTGTCCTGTTGTCCGTCTCTCTGTTGCTCCCCTCAGCTCTAAATGACAGAAATGAATTAGCTAATTAGTTGGCATGTAAACATATAGTTAGGGTTGGGTACAGTTTGGGTTTTATTCGATACCGGTGACAAATCGATACTTTAACAACGGTACCGGTACCGAAACATCATCCTCATCCTCAAATCCCAACATATCCTGACGCTACAGCTGCAGGCTACTCATTTCACCACATCAACAGCCCCACATGAAACAACAGCTATAAAAGCGATAGTCACACATGTATCTCGGCCAATAATTGTGTTATTTTTGCTATACAGAAGGAGCGAAAAATACATTAGGTTAGTACACTAGGTTAGTAAAAAGTAAAAGCCACCGTACCTTTACGGAGACAAGATAGACCAAAGTGGTCTGTTTTCAGTAGGCTGCGGTCGCGGTCCTAACCCATGATGCTGACGTCCGATGTCCTTTCTTTATCCAAGATTGGATGAACGGGAGAGGGTCAAATTTGTCTTTGATAAAAACCCGAAATTTTCTAGGCTTGATGACCCGGTCGGCAGCAGTGGCCTTTTTTTGGGCGGCATGGTAGCTACTACTGTATGTATATACTCCTGTATAGCTAATGAATGAATGTTTGCTTCTCAATAATAGGCTAGGTGCACGATCTCACTACTTCCTGAAAGGCAACTGGTGTCTCACTCTATTGGTTTAATTGATTAATCAGCTGTGCACTGTGTGTTCCAACGGTTTACCGCACAGCTGATTAATCAAACGTTTGCTGTTGCACAATATTCTACTGCGCCCCATGGTGTCTTGGTGGTGAAGTGCAGGCAGTCAAAGGCATACTGTCATTCACAGGAGATTAATGGTGCGCGTAGTTCTTTTGGAAATGTGTTTATTTTACAATATTTATAATATAAATTAAATAATATTCATTACATTGACATTTTGATCAAATAATAGTTGTGGTAATGTATTATTAGCGACCCCCACAGATTTTTGATTTTACTGCCTTCATGGGAGCTCAGAGAGCCTCAGACCATCTCTATGGGAGCTCAGCTCCCATTGGCTCCCACATAACTCGAACCCTGTGTACAGGCATCGTGCTGGACGCTGGTGACGGTGTGACCCACAACGTGCCAGTATACGAGGGCTACGCCCTGCCCCACGCCATCATGAGACTGGACCTGGCTGGCAGAGACCTGACTGACTACCTGATGAAGATCCTCACTGAGAGAGGCTACTCCTTCGTGACCACCGGTACAGCTCACGTTATCAAACGATTACAGACACATCATTCTCATGGATAATCTGCGTTTAACAGCGCCATCTACTGGTCATATAGAGTTACTGCAGTCAGTCTCGTAGCGCTTGTGGGCAGTCATTGTGGCTGTAGGTGCCTGGCCTAGGAGGACTATCACTGTAATTGACACCAAACCGTTCAATTAAGAGATTTCACTTCATAAAGTGTGAGGAACGTATGTAGGCAGTTTGCAATGCCTGTTTACAGCGAAGTGTGTGTGTGTGTGTGTGTGTGTGTGTGTGTGTGTGTGTGTGTGTGTGTGTGTGTGTGTGTGTGTGTGACGCATTTCCAACAAAAGGATAAAGTAGAAGCCGCACACTCTCGTTCCAGATGCAAAAAATAATATATTTATTGACAACGGTTTCGGCCGTAGCCTGTGTCAAGTCTTACAAACAAACTGGTGCATGTCAGCCATTAAACAGACACATAGGTATAGGCTAGATTGAATAGCCAACAACTATGTCTCTGTTCCACCTCTCCCACAGCCGAGAGAGAGATTGTGCGTGACATCAAGGAGAAGCTGTGCTACGTGGCCCTGGACTTTGAGAACGAGATGGCCACCGCCGCCTCCTCCTCCTCCCTGGAGAAGAGCTACGAGCTGCCCGACGGACAGGTCATCACCATCGGTAACGAGAGGTTCCGCTGCCCGGAGACCCTCTTCCAGCCTTCCTTCATTGGTTAGTACAATACAGTATACTTAAGTCGTGACGTGTTTCCGGGTCCAACGTTGGCTGAGGCGCTGTCTTCGAAATGCAGAAATAATAATAATAATAAATTATATTTATATAGCGCTTTTCCGAGGCTCAAATACCCTGACAATATGGAGAAAATGGGAAAGTGCTGTGTCCCTTTTTGTGTGAATAGATCCCAGTCTAAAAAACGATTAAACTGTCATTCTACCGCTGTAGTTCACAGGTACTCTGGTGCGGGGAATTTCTGGTTTGGACTCGGAAATGGCTAAACGTTTTTTTGATTGATTGAAAACTTTATTAGAAGATTTGCAGAAGTAGGTACATGAATGTACATATTACATACAAGGTCAACTAACAGGATAAAAACCCAAGAAAGCCACTGGCTTATTTCAATTGGGGTCCTTGATTCTCAATTCATCGTTACATGTAAGACAGACAGAAAAACTAGTACTATCTACAAGATAATACAGACAAATAACTATTACTATCTACAAGATAAACATACATCCATCATGGGAAGAACAATACAACAAAACATAAGGTATGTACAGCGGGTAGGACAGGTGGGGACATACACCACAGGTGGGGGCGGGGGACAAAACACAAAGTATGTACAGTGGGTAGTTCAGGTCTTTTAATCTGATTTTTGTTTTAGAGGGTCCAGTTACGGATTGCAGCCTCCTGTAAATGTTTTTTGAGAGTGGTTTTGAAGGTGGGCAGTGTTTTACACTCCTTTAAGATTATAGGAAGGGCGTTCCACATCTTTACTGCATAGTTTGTAAACGAGTTTAAACCCTTGTTTGTGGTGCAACGCGGTTGAACGTGGTTCGTGGAGCTTCCTCTGGTGTTGTAAGTGTGGACGTTGTTCACTTTTTGGAAGTATGTTGACAGGTACTTGGGTGTCTTTGTGGTGTAGCGTATCTTGAAGACTAGGCCCAGTGCAAGCTGCTGCACTCTGTCAACTACTCGTAGCCAATCAAGGCTCAAAAAATGAGCAGCGGTTAGATGTGTCCTAGGGTTGAGGCCTAGCAGAAGCCTAACCAGTTTATTTTGGGCTGTCTGGAGTCTTGTTTTATGGGCCTTTGTGGTTCTATAGTACCATGATGTTACGGCATAGTCGAAGTGACATTGAATGAGAGCTCCTGATAGGGTCCTCAGTGTGTTTTTACTGACAAGTGAGGATATCCTGTACAAGAATCTCGTTTTATGGATCTCGTTTTACGTCACTTTTGACGTCAGACTTAACAAGCGGATAGGCCTACATACTTCAATTTAATTAAATTATGATTCTATAATGATTGGAGCACTTTGAGCTGCAACGTTTTCAGGAAAAGAACGCGCTATACAAATAAAGAGTTATTATGATGATTATTATAATACATACTTCAATACTTCACAATACTCTCAGCAGATGTTTATTTCATCTCGAACATATATTATAGAACGTTATGCAGGATAGCAGGATATACTGTCAAAGTAGTCGATATTATTATATTAAATTACCATAATGTATTATTCATGAAGGATGTCATTATTCCTAAAGGCACTGTATCATTATTTCATCAAACCTATGAAGTGAGGGAGGGGAGCCCCTCTCTCTTCTCCTCAATCTCTCAGATCATCGTTTTGCATGATATCTTCCTCTATTATGCCACGGCAGTCTCAGCCTCTCCTCAGTCTAAGCATAATTATATAAAATTCACAACAGTAATGTTCAACAGAATATGCTGCAGAAGTTTCAATTGAGTCCTCAATGAAGAATAGTTTCCTGCATACATTTCCCAATTCCCACTGAACTTTAATTACATTTCCAAGACTGAGCTCTTATTAACTGAGCTCTTAATTAGAATGTAGGGCGAATCAATGCAAATCTTAAACCAGGCAGTTTGTGGCCAGTCTTTTGATCATCAAGACTCAATCAAGAATCAAATGCTCTGTCTTTGTTCTTGCCTTGCCTCTCTGCTTTGCATACGTGGTTATAGAGGTGTCCTATACCGTATTGGATTTCACTGGATGAGAGCCTGGCCTATAGATGGTCTACAGATTCTCAAACTATCAACTACAATACTGTTGGTACTGTATGTGACAATCTATAAGACAGGGTTCCCACGGGTCCTTGAAATCCTTGAAAGTTTGTGAATTTGAGCAAAAAAAAATCAAGCCTTAAAAGTTTGTGAAAATAGACATGGGTCATTGAAAGTGCTTGAATTCCCATCTCTTTCTCTCTCAAAAAATAAATAATAGGCCTATATAGTATATAAAAAAATGTTTGACTTAGCTCGTCAACTAGTAAAGAAGTCTCTGTGTTGCTTAACTTTACACATATTTCACAATATATTGTTTTGCTGTGCTGTGGTCGAGAAGGCAAGAGACCATCTAGTGTTCACACATTCAAGCCTCTCTTTTTAATTGTTGTCTGTGAACGGATAGTTCCTAATATATAAATTCTCATCTAGATCTGTCTCAAACTATGCTGTGTTGGGTCCTTGAATTTGAGGGAATTGAGTCTTGAAAGTCCTTGAAAGGTGCTTGAATTTGATGTTTCAGAAGGTGTGGGAACCCTGTAGATAGTTAAGTTGACGTCTATAAACCATCTGGGGTTACCCAGGGATACCGTCCAAACAAAGTCCAACCAAAGATTGTTATCCTCACAGGTATGGAGTCTGCTGGTATCCATGAGACCACTTACAACGGCATCATGAAGTGCGACATCGACATCCGTAAGGACCTGTACGCCAACAACGTCCTGTCTGGAGGTACCACCATGTACCCTGGTATCGGTGACCGCATGCAGAAGGAGATCACAGCCCTGGCCCCCAGCACCATGAAGATCAAGGTATGGATGACTAGGCCTGCACATCCTCAGTGTGACAATCCCATTGACTTAACCAAACTACACCATCATACAGTAGAAATTACTTAGAGTACCTTAAAACTTAATCAGCCATTTGACCCCTGTGAGTAAAAACATTTGTTATATCTTTGCACTCGATCAAATTTCAGGACCCTCCTTTCATGACTTTTCCTAGATATGTGTGTTCTACCTCTCTGACCCCTGGTTGTCATATAACCCCACTACTGTAGATGATCGCCCCCCCTGAGAGGAAGTACTCTGTCTGGATCGGTGGCTCCATCTTGGCCTCCCTTTCCACCTTCCAGCAGATGTGGATCAGCAAGGATGAGTACGAGGAAGCCGGACCCTCAATCGTCCACAGGAAGTGCTTCTAAAATGTCCCCCCCTCCCCTAGTCTTCTTCACTCTCTGTCTTGTCTCTGACGACCCAATGTTTACTACTGTATGTGCACGAATTTGTTCCCAAACTCAAGACTGTATTTATTGTACGCCACCAGCCTATCAGGATATACTGTATTGCTAAATAAATTAATTCTGTCTTTTGACTTTTGACCTGAGTGTAACCTTCTACTGTATAATAACATCTGGATGAGGAGTGTGAGAATATTTTAAAATAGTGATGTTTCTTGCAACCAAACTGTTGATACAAACTGATATTTGATTGCACAAATTTGACAGTCTCGCATGCATATACAGTAAGCCTATTATATATTAAACTAATTTTCTGGTAATAGCTTTGGTAAACATTGATGACATTAGAATATTAATCTGGATGGGCTCCAGACATGTGCAACACACATTCAAGTAGTTTGGTTAGAAAGTTCCTCTTTCTACAAATCATCCTTGAGATAATTGGGTTCCTCCAGAAAGCCCAGTGTAATAACATGAGTAGGGAGCAAACATAAACTGAAGTCAAATGCAGAATGAAAGAACCTCGGGGTGAATCTCCCGATGGACCTGGTAAAAGGACACAAAGGATTGGCCGGATCCATTAATCCAATCATGTTTCACAGACTCCTAAGGAATGTGTATCAAAGAGCTAACATGATCATACACAAGTCTTGAGGAATGAAACACATGTATGTATAGTATTAACTGTGCACATGTTAAATAACAATAATGAATAGTACATGTTCTATTTAGGGAATCCATTCCCCCCCCACACACAATTAGCAGAGGTGGTATCACCTCTTAGGACTAAAGGAATAAAAGATTGCACAGCTTGCACACCCTTTGACAAACACGGTGAAGGTCGAACACTGCAGGCAAGACTACAAGTAAACATAGGGTAAAAGCAAGCATGTGTCTTGTTACAAGAACTCAACTTAGGAAACTAATGGAACAAATGTCAGTCAAAGTATGCATAAAGGGGAGAAGGATATGTTAATGTACAGCAGAAAAAAACACGGCCCTCACACTCACTTACTGTGCTGTAATACATCAGGATGTCCACTGGGAGGCAGAAGTTAGCCTTCTTAGAAGGGACATATGACATTTAATAAGCACTCTGATGTTTGTTTTCTATGTACATTTTGACAAAGGAGGCAGACAACCGTCAACACAGAGATAGGCGATTGTGATCGTTATCATAATGGCTTAGATATGCAACCGTCTAAAACGCAGAAGTGTGGACATAATCTGTGGTCTGTCTCCATAGACATGACAGGAGAACAGGCCAGGATCTAGGACAGAGGGGAGACATCGCCCACCGCAGACATCACACACTACATGTGGATGTAAAACTATTGTATTTATTGCACAAGGAATAAAGAACATAAAGTATGACACAAGGAAAAACAAAGCAAGTGAGTACCTTACTCCGAGACAAGACACAAATGAACAAAACATCAAAATGTTTCTCCAAAACATCAAAACAAAATTAGACACCCGCTATGTTCTTAAAATAGATCATTGACTAATTACGGGTATACAACCTCATTGTCTGTAAATGTGGCACTCTCGCCATAATTCACCTACTGTAATTCATCTACAGTAATTCACCTACTGTAGTTAACCTACTGTAATTCACCTACTGTAATTCACCTACTGTAGTTAACCTACTGTAATTCACCTACTGTAATTCACCTACTGTAGTTAACCTACTGTAATTCACCTACTGTAATTCACCTACTGTAGTTAACCTACTGTAATTCACCTACTGTAATTAACCTACTGTAATTCACCTACTGTAGTTAACCTACTGTAATTCACCTACTGTAATTCACCTACTGTAATTCACCTACTGTAGTTAACCTACTGTAATTCACCTACTGTAATTCACCTACTGTAATTCACCTACTGTAGTTAACCTACTGTAGTTAACCTACTGTAATTCACCTACTGTAATTCACCTACTGTAATTAACCCACTGTAGTTAACCTACTGTAATTCACCTGCTGTAGTTAACCTACTGTAGTTAACCTACTGTAATTCACCTACTGTAATTCACTTACTGTAATTCATCTACAGTAGTTCACCTACTGTAATTAACCTACTGTAATTCACCTACTGTAGTTAACCTACTGTAATTCACCTACTGTAGTTAACCTACTGTAATTCACCTACTGTAATTAACCTACTGTAGTTAACCTACTGTAATTCACCTACTGTAATTCACCTACTGTAGTTAACCTACTGTAATTCACCTACTGTAATTAACCTACTGTAGTTAACCTACTGTAATTCACCTACTGTAATTAACCTACTGTAGTTAACCTACTGTAATTCACCTACTGTAGTTAACCTACTGTAATTCACTTACTGTAGTTAACCTACTGTAATTCACCTACTGTAATTAACCTACTGTAATTCACCTACTGTAGTTAACCTACTGTAATTCACCTACTGTAATTCACCTGCTGTAATTCACCTACTGTAATTCACCTGCTGTAATTCACTTACTATAATTCACCTGCTGTAATTCACCTACTGTAGTTAACCTACTGTAATTCACCTACTGTAATTCACCTACTGTAGTTCACCTACTGTAATTCACCTACTGTAGTTAACCTACTGTAATTCACCTACTGTAATTCACCTACTGTAGTTCACCTACTGTAATTCACCTACTGTAGTTAACCTACTGTAATTCACCTGCTGTAATTCACCTACTGTAATTCACCTACTGTAGTTAACCTATTGTAATTCACCTGATGTAATTCACCTACTGTAATTCACCTACTGTAATTCACCTGCTGTAATTCACTTACTGTAATTCACCTACTGTAGTTAACCTACTGTAATTCACCTACTGTAATTCACCTACTGTAATTCACCTACTGTAGTTCACCTACTGTAGTTAACCTAATGTAATTCACCTACTGTAACTCGCCTACAGTAATTCACTTCTTGACCAAATCATTTTTAGAGACTTGACAGATGTCCCACACCCTTGAATGGTAAATGGTGCAGTCCATTTACACACGCGTTTCCAATTAAATAATTATCAGTTACACTCTAACTTAGCCTCATAGACAATGCAGTATAATGATTATTGTCTCGTAAGACTTTTCACTTTTTTTTTCACTGGGCGTTGCTTGTTTTCCCCGCTTCTCAGCCCAACATCTAGATATACTTGCAGTATACAGAGTAGATAGTCGTACAAAGACACTTAGATTTAGATTTAGTAATATAAAAATTAATTAGACCCCTATACTTTCTTTTATTTATTTTTTGGTTTCTTTTTATTTTACTACTCAATCTTTTTAGTTTGTAAAGTGTCTTTGAGTGTCTGGGGCATGGGATAAGTGACAGAAAGACAGAGCATAGAAATAGATGGGTAGAGGGAGGTAGACATGATATCTGTCAACAGTTAATAGTTACCAATAGCTATCGAGTAGAGCGATGTGAGTGGGTATAGAAATAGATTACTCAGAACTGGTTGAACAGAAAAACAGCAACCAAGTAGCCTTGAGCAGAGTGGTATGTTAGAAGAGTGGCGCCAATGAGCTTCAAATAGTTCCACATAGCTTCCTGGTTATACTGTCCTGATTTACTCAATATTTACTTTTTATTGGACTAACAACCAGTTGTCAGGCAACATGCTCTGTTGGTATCATGTAAAGGAACTATGGTGTTTGGGCCAATAGAAAGTTGACCCCTTCATTGGTACCACTCTTCTTCATAGAACACTCTGACCTAAAGCAAGTACCTGACCTGTGAACAGCTTCCAAATGCAAATGCCACACTTGGAATCAACACAGACCTTTTACCTGCTTAATTGATTAACAAATAATGAAGGAATAGTCCACACTGGCCCATGAAACAGCTTTTGAGTCATTTGTCCAATTACTTTTGGTCCCTTGAAAAAGAGGGAGCTACAGAGCTGTAATTCCTAACCCCTTCCTTCAATTTGGATGTGAATACCCTTACCCTAAAGCTGAGAGTCTGCACTTTAAACCCATATTCATTATATAACTGTAACTGGAAGATGTTTTGGTAAACAGCTAAAATAAAATAAAATCTGTCTGTGTCCAAATATATATGGACCTAACTGTACACATATGTTTAACTCGGTTACCAGTACATACATTCTGTGCCCCCCACCACCATCCAAGTTGCCCATCCGAATGTTAGACCATAGACCGTTACCGTGGTAACCGGGTGTCAAGCTTGTTAGCTAGCCAACAAACAAACGTCAAACGGCCAGAACAGAAAAAAAACTATTAATGTTATGGCTTAGATATTCAGATGTGGAGTGACAGTGTGAAGAGATGAACATGTTGATGTAAGATATCTGTGTATTGTTAAATCTGTAGAAACAGGCAAACATGTTTTGTGTTTTTCACGTTTTCCACGTGGTCTTGTCTTGTCAGAGAAAGGGCTGCCAGTTCCCGTGTCTCAGTGGTGCTCTTAGACCTGTCGGACACGTGTATATAGTCCTGGTTGACTTTGCCTACAGCAAGCACACTAATTACTGACTTTTGTAATGAAATCTCACATAAAATTGGAAATGAAGTCTCACATACATTTTTTTAGCACGCTTTTATTGAAAAGATAGAACTTCTGGCATGTGTGTGTGTGTCATTCAAACACTTTTAGTTTTTTTCAAACACCATATAAATATGCCAAGTAACCCAAAAATTTGTTAACGAATTAAATGTGCTAACCCAAACCCTAAGCCTAAACATTTAAAGAAGGGAACTTTGGACTTCTTCTTCTCCTCTCTTTTCTTTTCTTTCTCTAACCCTAACCCAATAAACGTTTTAACCCAAAGCCTAACCCTAACACTAACCCAAAGCCTAAGGCTAAAAATTTAAGATTTTTGGACTTCTTCTCCTCCTCTCTCTTCTCTTCCCACACGGCGTCCAACTCATCGCCAACCAACGTCAGGTCGTCCAGCTCCTCCTTCCTCTTTGTTAGAGCCTGGTCCTCTACCTGCTGCAGCTTGGCCTGGTCCTCTACCTGCTGCAGCTTGGTCTGGGAAAGCGAGAGCTGCTGACGAGAGGTGACCAGGTCCGTCTTCAGCGCGTCCACCTCCGCCCTGCTCCTCTCCTCAGCCTCAGCGGTGAGCAGGTTGGCGGCTGTGAGGGAGGCCTTCTCCTTGCCCCACCGGTCTCTGTCCTCCTGGAGCTTCGTGCAGGCCTCATCCCTGCTCTTCTCCAGGTCCAGCAGGGCAGCAGCTCTGGTGAGGACCAGAGCCTCAGCTGCCTCACTCTCCAGGGCCCTGACGTTGGCCTGGCTCCTCTCCTCCTGCTCCATGACGTGGACTTTTTGTTGGAGGTCTCTCTCTCTCAGTCTGCTTTCCTCCGCCTTTTCAGCTGCCGCCAGCTTGTCCTCCAGGGCCTCACTCTGCAGGGCCTTGATCTGGTCCTCTGCCTCCCTGGCGGCGTCGGTGGTCTCCAGGAGGGTCGCCCTGACCTCGATCAGGCTCCCCTCAGTCTCTTGCTGGGCAGCGAGGGCCTGGCTCCTCTCCTTCTCCAGGTCAGAGATGTTGTGGAGGAGGCTGCCCCTCTCTTGCTCCATATCGTCAAGCTTTTCGAGGAGGCCTTTCTCTCTCCGTCGGCCCTCCTCCACCTCCGCCCTGCTCCTCTCCTCAGCCTCAGCGGTGAGCAGGTTGGCGGCTGTGAGGGAGGCCTTCTCCTTCCCCCACCGGTCTCTGTCCTCCTGGAGCTTCGTGCAGGCCTCATCCCTGCTCTTCTCCAGGTCCAGCAGGGCAGCAGCTCTGGTGAGGACCAGAGCCTCAGCTGCCTCACTCTCCAGGGCCCTGACGTTGGCCTGGCTCCTCTCCTCCTGCTCCATGACGTGGACTTTTTGTTGGAGGTCTCTCTCTCTCAGTCTACTTTTCTCCACCTCCCTGTCAAGCACCAGAGCCTTCTCAGCTGCCGCCAGCTTGTCCTCCAGGGCCTCACTCTGCAGGTTGCTCTCTCTCACTCTGCCTTCTTTCACCTCCTCCCTGCAAAGGACCAGAGCCTCCTCCGCTGCCTCCTTGTCCTCCAGGGCCTCTCTCTGCAGGGCCTTGATGTGGTCCTCTGCCTCCCTGGTGGCGTTGGCGGTCTCCAGGAGGGTCGCCTTGACCCCGGCCAGGCTCCCCTCAGTCTCTCGCTGGGCAGCGAGGGCCTGGCTCCTCTCCTTCTCCAGGTCGGAGTTGTCACAGACAACCTTTCTCTCTCCGTCGGCCCTCAGCCTAGCAGCCTCCTCTAGCCGCCTAGTAGGTTGCCGAAGCGTCCTGTTTCTCATGGCTACAATATAAAAAACGGAAGGAAGAGAATGTGAAATTACTTAATGTGAAATGACTACAAGGATACGGCCAAAAAGCCGTATCCTTGTAGTATTTTCTACCTTCCTAAATGATGGCTAGAACGTCGGGTTATAAAGCGAAAGCTTCTTTATATAAAAAAATGTGTTGGCCTACACTGGATATTCACTTTAATTCTAGACGTTACAATTTGCATTTCTCAAAAACAACAAACTAAACTGTCAACTTCTATGACGTCTTGTCGCAAGGTCTTCTGGGACCAATTAAAGTTAATCATGTAACCTATAACGTTACAACAATCTATTAATACAGGCGGGCCGTCAAGCCCATAGACTTTTACTTGTCAAGGCAAATGTTTTAAGCGAAAATCTGTAATTCAAGACTCTCTGGTAATTTACACACAAGACCCACGTTGATCTCTACTCAGCGCACGCACACACACACACACACACACACACACACACACACACACACACACACACACACACACACCTCTGGGTTGGTCCTCCAGGCTGGCTGCTCCCTTGGCCTGGGGGGCTGCCTTTTCTCTCCGTCTGCTCTCCTCCACCTCCTCCCTCGCTCCCTCCAACTCCTTTGTCAGAGCGCTGCTGGCCTTCTCGGCCTCAAACTCCTCCAACCGGGCCTTCCACTTCTCCTTCATCCCCACCAGCACACGCTCACACATCGGGTCCGTACGAGACTTCTCCTTCTCGGGGGCTGCTCTCTCGGCCTGGGGGGCTGCTCTCTGGACCTGGGGGGCTGCTCTCTCGGCCTGGCTCGCTGCTCTCTGGGGTGCCTGTATCTGCGGAATGCTTACCTCCAGCACATTGGCATATGAAGTCTTAATAGTTCTGTCCACCTTCAGCTTAGCAGCCTCCTCTCTGCGCCTAGCAGCCTCCCGAAGGCGCGCTTTCTGCTCATGCTTCCTTCTTGTCGTTCTTGAGCTATTGTTATACATGGCTAAAATATGAAAAACAAGGAAGAGAATGTGAAATTACGTATTTTAGATTTATATATTATTATTATATAATTACTTAAATTACTTAATTACTTCATTTCTCAAAACCAACAAACTAAACTGTCAACTTCTATGACGTCTTATTCACATTTTTAAAGCGCAAATCTGTAATTCAAGACTCTCCGGTAATTTACACACAAGACCCACGTTGATCTCTACTCAGCACGCGCACACACACACACACACACACACACACACACACACACACACCTCTGGGTTGGTCCTCCGGGCTGGCTGCTCTGTGGGCCTGTGGGGCCGCTCCCTGGGCCTTGTTGTCCACGCGGGCGTCCAGAGATTTGGTTAAGGCGATGTAGTCATCATGAAACTCCTTTTCAAGCTGCCAAGCAGACTGGAAATTGAAGTCATCTCCCTGGATCTTCTTCTTATTTGGCATTTCTATACCTTTCTACAAACAACTGAACAAGGAAGAGAATGTGAAATGACGTATTTTATATGTATATATTATTATTCTAGAATGACTTGTCCCCTATGAGTTCATGGATGACTGTGAGGCTGTTTGAACTTCAAAAGTGACTGACGTTGATATTGCGTGACATTGTGATTGAAGCATCAGATGCAGGTGCAACGTGCCAAAAAGCCATTATCCTTTTCGTATTTCTACCTTCAAAAAATATGTCTAGGACGTCGGGTTGTAAAGCAAAAGCTTCTTTATATAAGAATCTCTGTTGGCATACACTTTTGATCACTTTCAAACAATAAACGAGTTAGACTTTGACGCCACATCCAGACCCCCGTCCGTCCGTCCGTCCACAGGCGCTTACCTTGATAGCGTGTTGATCCTCGTGAAACTGACATCAAACTGGCTCGATTGCCTTTTATAAACCCACATGTGATTGTGACGTTATTATGTCATCTCGACTGTTGTGATTATGACGTCATCCGTCTGAGTTTTGTCTGGTCTCAGGAGCTCCATTTTTTTTACCCCCCCAAAATAATTTAAAAACAATTATAATCAGTGGCGACTGGTGGTGATACTGAGTGGGGGGGCTAATAAATCCATTAGGTCTAGGGCCTATACACCCATCAATAGTTCACACTGCAGCAACAGCAGCATCACATCCGAGATACAGTGCCAACTAAAGCGGGGTACACACATAAGGATTTTCTAAATCTTAACCGAAATCTTATCTGAGACAGACCCCACACATGAAGAAACAAAATCTTGGATTGAACAGCCTTGATCGTGTTGTGTGTGGTGTGCGCCAATTTCCCAATTTCAGCACCCCACAGACATAAAGATGTTCGTTACGACAGACTCCAAACTCTCGTTAGTCTCGTTCCCCAAGCCAGAAATCTCGCGCGAACCCATCCTTTTAATATTGCCTTTATGGATATGATTTTGTTTGTGGTTTATTTTCTCTTATTGACATGCATTAAGTGTTCCTTGATGTTTATTTGAAACATAAATATTGACGGGAGTGGAACTATGTACAAGCCTTCTGGGCTTCGTTCCCTCCTTGCACAATCTCTTGTGTGCTAAATAAATAAACTAAACTAAATTACAAAATAATTAAATTAAGATTATGTAATGATTAAAGCACTTTGAGCCGCAACGTTTGCAGGAAAGGCGCTATACAAATAAAGTTATTATTATTATTATTATTATTATTATTATTATTATCTAACGTAGTACCCTGACTGACCTGTACGAGACAACAATGTGCGACAGGGCAAAAAAAGTGCCGAATAACGAAAAGAAGAAGTCAGCTCGCTTCTTGATTGGCTACCTTATAGTTGGACTCGCGAGCAGGGTTGCCAGATGGAAATGACAATTTCCACCCTAACCACAGTCTAAAACCGCTAATTTCACCAAACAACCTGGCAACCCTATGATTTCTGCTCGTAATTATTGAACACATTTCACATTTACGATTGCCGGCCACGCCCATTTTCCGAGCAGGTTGTCGGGAGAGTTGATTGAATCTCTGTTGGCATACACTTTTGATCACTTTCAAACAATAAACGAGTTAGACTTTGACACTCAGCGCGCGCGCACACACACACACCCGCGCAGCCACATCCAGACCCCCCCCCCGTCCACAGGCGCTTACCTTGTGATAGCGTGTTGATCCTCAGTGATACTGACATCAAACTGGCTCGATTGAGGTCGATTGACTTTTATAAACCCACATTTGATTGTGACGTTTTTATGTCATCTCGACTGTTGTGATTATGACGTCATCCGTCTGAGTTTTGTCTGCAGCCCAGCCTGGTCTCAGGAGCTCCATTTTTTTTACCCCCCCAAAATAATTTAAAAACAATTATAATCAGTGTGGCGACTGGTGGTGATACTGAGTGGGGGGGCTAATAAATCCATTAGGTCTAGGGCCTATACACCCATCAATAGTTCACACTGCAGCAACAGCAGCATCACATCCGAGATACAGTGCCAACTAAAGCGGGGTACACACATAAGGATTTTCTAAATCTTAACCGAAATCTTATCTGAGACAGACCCCACACATGAAGAAACAAAATCTTGGATTGAACAGCCTTGATCGTGTTGTGTGTGGTGTGCGCCAATTTCCCCATTTCAGCACCCCACAGACATAAAGATGTTCGTTACGACAGACTCCAAACTCTCGTTAGTCTCGTTCCCCAAGCCAGAAATCTCGCGTGAACCCATCCTTTTAATATTGCCTTTATGGATATGATTTTGTTTGTGGTTTATTTTCTCTTATTGACATGCATTAAGTGTTCCTTGATGTTTATTTGAAACATAAATATTGACGGGAGTGGAACTATGTACAAGCCTTCTGGGCTTCGTTCCCTCCTTGCACAATCTCTTGTGTGCTAAATAAATAAACTAAACTAAATTACAAAATAATTAAATTAAGATTATATAATGATTAAAGCACTTTGAGCCGCAACGTTTGCAGGAAAAGCGCTATACAAATAAAGTTATTATTATTATTATTATTATTATCTAACGTAGTACCCTGACTGACCGTACGAGACAACCATGTGCGACAGGGCAAAAAAAGTGCCGAATAACAAAAAGAAGAAGTCAGCTCGCTTCTTGATTGGCTACCTTATAGTTGGACTCGCGAGCAGGGTTGCCAGATGGAAATGACAATTTCCACCCTAACCACAGTCTAAAACCGCTAATTTCACCAAACAATCTGGCAACCCTATGATTTCTGCTTGTAATTATTGAACACATTTCACATTTACGATTGCCGGCCACGCCCATTTTCCGAGCAGGTTGTCGGGAGAGTTGATTGAATCTCTGTTGGCATACACTTTTGATCACTTTCAAACAATAAACGAGTTAGACTTTGACACTCAGCGCGCGCGCACACACACACCCGCGCAGCCACATCCAGACCCCCCCTCGTCCACAGGCGCTTACCTTGTGATAGCGTGTTGATCCTCAGTGATACTGACATCAAACTGGCTCGATTGAGGTCGATTGACTTTTATAAACCCACATTTGATTGTGACGTTTTTATGTCATCTCGACTGTTGTGATTATGACGTCATCCGTCTGAGTTTTGTCTGCAGCCCAGCCTGGTCTCAGGAGCTCCATTTTTTTTACCCCCCCAAAATAATTTAAAAACAATTTGGTCTTTTCACAGAAATACTAGATTGTGCATAGCCCCTCAGACCACAGCAATTGCAACAACAACAAAAAACTCATGGATACACTCAATATGGCTGACATGGTTTTGTGATACAACATTGTTACAGTAGGCTAATCAATTCATATGAGAGAGAGAGACACACAAACACTGTTTCTCTCTATATATATTTCTATGTTTCTCTATTTCTATGTTGTCTGCCACTTCAAACGATGCCCATGTGCGGATGATGGCAGAGCTATTTTCCAAGGAACTCAAGTGCAACGTTATTTGACAGTAGGTTGTTCAGATGGAATTCTCCAGTGAGTTTCTACTTCACTTGAAATGGCCTATTGAGACCATTCTGTTGAAAAAACTATTATAGAAAAAAAAAGTATGCCCAAGACTCAATGGATTGATTGATTGATTGATTGATTGTACTTTATTGTCCCCGAGGGGAAATTTGTCTTGGGCATGGTACTTTCATGCTTCAAGTGCAACAGTGACGATACATACAACATACAGTAGACAAAGTAAACAACAGGACAGCAACAAACATTGAGTGACATTGGCAGCAGTTTCCACCTGGACATGGCATCATTTGGTATAAATATATATTGCACATAACTCTTCAAGTGGTGTTTTCGAATATTGCACATGGCCCTTCAAGTGGTGTCTAAGATAAAGTGCAGGTGCTGGTGATCATGTCCTAATCATCGTTTCTGCTTGAGAGAATTGATTAGTTTAATGGAGAATGGGACAAATGATAGTTTTAAGAGCTTATAGTTACATCTTGGCATGCAAAGCCTTCTACCTAGGGGGAGAACTTCGTATTCTGTGGAGAGCGGATGTTGGGGGTCTGCGATTATCTTGTTAGCCTTGTCCAGGACAGCTTTTTCATATAGTTTTTTTAGGATCACATAGTCTCTTTCACCTACAATTTTCATAGCTGTTTTGTGAATGCTGACTAGTCTGTTTTTTTGTTGTACAGTTAAGTTGCCAAACCACACAATTATTCCATATCTGATTACACTTTCAACAATGGACTGATAGAAAATTCTCATGATCTGCTTTCTCACCCCATAAAGTCTGAGTCGCCTCAGGTGATAAAGCCTCTGCTGTAGTTTGTTACATAAGCTGTCTAAGTGTGTATTCCAGCAGAGATGGTTGTCTAACTGAATACCTAAGTACTTATAAGAGGGCACCTGGATGATTGTTTGGTCTTTAACGACCACAGGCTCATGGTCAGTTACCTGCCTTGGGTCTAACACAACCTCCTGAGTTTTGGTGGGGTTTAAGATGAGATGGTTGCTGTCGCACCATTTAGTGAATATATTAATCTCATCATGGAGCACCGAGGGGTCTGTATCTTTATCAAGGAGACTTAGAATTGCAGTGTCGTCAGCATATTTTATAATATGGTTGCTTGGGTGGTTACTTTTACAGTCGTTGGTGTATACTGAGAAAAGATATGGAGACAGAACGCAACCTTGGGGACACCTGTACTGCAGTGTTTAGTCACTGACAGTGTTCCATTGACTTTCACTTGCTGTTCTCTTTCTAACATGAAGGAATGGATCCATTTGATTAAAGTACTATTGACACCCATGTCTTTGAGCTTTCCTAAGAGCACGTGGGGTTGTACCGTATTAAAGGCGGAACTAAAGTCAACAAACATAATTCGGGCATAGGCCTTTTTGTTCTCGAGGTGCTTGGATACAGAATGTGTGATATAGAGAATAGCATCCTCCGTGCTACGGTTCTGTTTATAGGCAAATTGAAAAACATCTAGCAGTGGGTCAATGTGTTTTCTAAGCAGAGACAGTACATATCGTTCAAAACATTTCATCACAATGGAAGTTAGAGCTATGGGGCGGAAGTCATTATTCTCCATGGCACGAGGTTTTTTCGGCACAGGGATTATAATTGACTTCCTCCACAGAGCTGGAACCTCGGTATTCAGGGACTTTTCAAATAGCGGACACCATGCTGTTGTTAGTTCTTCTGCACAGTTTTTGAGAAGAGAAGCTGATAGACCGTCTGGACCTGTGGACCTGTTGGTAGACACCCTGCTAAAGAGACGTTGAATGCTGGTAGGATTTACCTCCAACCAGCAGTTGGCATCAGTCTTTTGATTGATTGATTGAAAACTTTATTAGAAGATTTGCAGAAGTAGGTACATGAAAGTACATATTACATACAAGGTCATCTAAAAGGATAAAAACCCAAGAAAGCCACTGGCTTATTTCAATTGGGGTCCTTGATTGGTTGTCTCTGGTAGGATATGCCTGGCCATGAAAAATTAAATACATTGCTTTGATTAAATATTGTAATGATAAAGTTGTCTGATTAGTCCAGGCAACCAGCTGTGTGAAAGGTAATGAGAAGGCATCAGGCATCCAATGACGTGCTTCGGGTGTGATGATGATAATAACAATGGACCAATGAAAACCTTTTCCTATTTCCCCCCATCAAGACCAATAGTAAGTAAGTAAGTAAGTAAGTAAGTAAGTAAGTAAGTAAAGTTTATTTCTATAGCACCTATCCCAGTCCAGGGGTCTCAAAAAACATAGTGAAAATAAGAACAAGTAACAAATAACAAGTGTACACAACAATATCAACAGGACACAGAAAGACAGGCTTTTGCGGTTAGTCAAAAGCCTGTCTATACAGGACAGTCTTTAGCTGTTTAAAAAAAAAAAAAGCAATAGCATCCCTTCTCTTGCAAAACATCCATCCAACATAGTTAAACTCTCCTCACCTGTGTGTCAAATAACGAAGCCACACAGGGCCTACTAGTATTTCTTCCTCTCCTCTCAGCTCCTTTGCCCTGTGAGCGATTTCTCAACGTGTGCCAGAAGGTTATGATGATGCCGAACTTAGCCCCGCATCTGCCTCTGTGCAGAATGACCCACTTCCTGCTCGGCTTTGCCTTCGCAAAGGAGTCAAAGACAAATGAAGGTGGAGACTGGAGACATCTGGGAAGAGGACGTCGAGGTAGTGATTTATGTTTCTGGTACCTAACCTCAACATCCCGGACCTGTGAAATCACACAGGAAGAAAGGTTTTCAGAGGGATGCACAGATGTTGTGACAAGTCATCTACTCATTCGGGCTGCCTGTGATTTGGCCCCATAGGGGCGCGGATGCTGGAAACGAGTGCAAGCTGAAGCACGATACAACGCATCTGACTTGTGATAACTCAATGCGTCAATAATTTAGCCGCACCTGTTCTTATTTAAAGGGACTATTCTATTATGTAGGCTACAGTGGTTGCAGTACATGTCTACGGTGCACTACATGTCTAGGCCCATGTGAATAGAACGGTTAAATAAAATAAAAAATGTCTTCAATATTTAAAAAAAAAATAGATGTTATGCTTCGAAGTATGCATTGCCTGAGTGCAGACGAGCATGTGTTCTCTTGAATGCAATGCACAAGTAGATTCATCCGTATAGGAGGCTACATGTTCAGCACCGCAGGCTATATTGACTCAACCCTGAGCCAAATACATAGAGTTGCTATTAATTGCATCCAGGAGGCTATTCCCAGTAGGACGCTAATGAATATACAATGATGTTGTCCTAGTCGTCTGTGTGTGCTAATTAAACCAAATTAAGAGGGGGTAATAATGAGGAGAACACAACTATGTAGTTTTTTTTTTTTTTTTTTTTTTACAGGATATCAACTCTAACCTAGGTATATAGGACACACACTCACTCACACACACACGCACACACACACACACACACACACACACACACACACACACACACACACACACACACTACACACATCTTTTGTTATCAGTCCCCTTGGGTTCGGGTCTTCCATAGGGGTGGTAAGGCAGGCAGGTGCAACAGCGACCCCTCCTCCTCCACAGTAAACCCCCCTGCGCGGTGGTAATGTTTATCGGCCGCCTGTTTTCCTTCCCCGAACCTTACCACTCACCCCCCAGATTGCCCTTGTGAACAGATGCAGAGAACAACACTCTCTCTCCGCGATTCTGCATTAGGAAGGATACACAAAGCCTAGCGGAGGAAGGAGCACTACTTGCGGACAGCACACACACAGCACACTGTCTGTGAAGTGGAAGAAAAGGAAGCACCTTTTGCTATTTCCCTTCAGCGCAGGGAGCGCAGGAGAGGAGCGTACCTTCAGACGAGGTAGGCTGATGGACACGTTTTTTTTTGGTGTTGCGCCCCGGACCCTGTTGTTTTTCCATCTCATTCTCCGCTCCTAATTGAGCGCAGTTGTTGTATTTTATGTAATCACAGTTGAAATACGCAGCGATTGTTTTACGTTGTTGTAATAAAAAAATCGCGATAAATGAAGTTTGTTAAAATGCTGTTTTGGAAGCAGTTTCGTTGTCTCACTTCGTGAAATTCGAATGAAAGTAGTAGCTAGTTTCAAAGGTCTGCATACATTCAGTAGCCTTTAACAGTACTATATAGGCCTATGTTTTTTCTTCTGTTAGCTTGATCGAATTGTAGATACATTCCGATCTTGTTACTGGAGCAGCAGTGAAATGAAAAGGTGGGTGTGGCCGTTAATTGACTTCAGATCATGACAGTTTTCACTTTTAATGACACAAATGAAGATCACCAATGAACTATAGTAGCCTACTTCCCTCTATCACTATCTATCTATTCACTTGAAAAAAATCACAAGTAGGCTCTTCCAATGGAATATAGAGTAGAACCTGAGGATCGAGGTCACTGAAGTGTAATTATTTCTGTTCCTAAATGTAGGTCACACAATGACTGAACATGCTCGTTGTCAAGAAAATTGAGCCATCTATCACCTGACACACTCTGTCAATGACAATGAAAGAAAAGTATTGGACATCTGGAAAATTGGCTTGGCTCTAAGATTACAAGTGTACTGTGTAGGTTATTTGTGTCCTTTGGCAAACGCAGCTATGCTTGTTTTTCTCCCCCTTTTACAACTTAATTTCTGTGATCCATACTCAATCAATGCCATATCGATCAGAAGGCTCCTAGAGTTACTCCAACATGGTTTTATCTCCATGGTAACTAACCCTATACATCTGCCAGAGGTGAAGACGGAGGTGAGGTTTGTTGTTACTCAGTCTGGATAAGGAATATTCAAAGTAAATCCATAGCTGCTTACAGAGAGGAGAGGAGAAGGTGGGAGTGGAGGAGAGAAGGAGAGAGGATTAGAGAGAGAGAAGGGGGAGAGGGGAGGGGAGGAGAAGGAGGAAGGAGGGGCAGGGGCGGGGAAGAGGAGAGGATGGAAGGGGAGGCGGAGGAGAGTCACACAGCCAGCTCAGGTCTGAAGCTGTCTGTACGCACACGCACACACACACACACACACACACACACACACACACACACACACACACACACACACACACACACACACACACACACACACACACACACACACACACACACACACACACACACAGTGTCCCTCCAATGATTAGGCCAAACTACTGGGAAGATCATTTCCCCAAATTATGCAATTTCAGGAAACAAATAGCCTAGTTGGGTGGTATCTAAAAGGTAGGTCCCAAATTAATAATAAAACAGATGTATTAACCCTGGCATTATTAATTAATTATTACTAGTAGGTTATTAGATGAGATTAGATGAGATTAAACTTTATTGTCATTGACAGAGTACAAGCACTAAGACAATGAAACGCAGTTCTGCATCTGACCAGATAGTGCTCCCAATGAGCGGGGGCGGCACTTTGCATGGTAGCTTGCTGTGAATGTGTGTATGAATGGGTGAATGAGAGGCCATTGTCATTGGCTCCCGCACCAGCACAATGAACAGCTTCTTCCCTGCAGCTGTCAATCTTCTGAACCCAAAATCCCGGAGGTAGCCTTTGCCCCCCAGTCCCCCTCCATGGGTTCAGTGTCTTGCACAAGGACAGCTCGACTCGTGGACAGGAGGAGCTGGGAATCGAACCACACACTTTTTGCGATCATTAGGTGCCAGCTCTACCTCCTGAGCCACAGCCGCCCGCCCCTGTTATGCAGCTCGGCTTTTTTCAGTCTCCTTAGGAAGTATAGACTCGCCTGCACCCCTTTTGACCAGGGTGGTGGAGTTGAGGGTCCAAGAGCGGTCCTCAGAGATGTGGACACCCAGGAACGTTAAGCTGGAAACACCCCACCTCCATCCCTTTGGAGGGGGGGGGGGGGGGGGGGGTTCACAGCCTCTGGTTTCCTGTAATCCACAATGAGTTCCTTGGTTTTCTTGGTGTTGAGGGCCAGGCTGTTAGCGGCACATCATGACGTTAGAATAATAAGATTCTATCTCCATTTTTGTCAAAATTGAGTTTTTTACATAATCTGATCCATTAGGTGTTTATTAACGCCTGTGTGGTGTTATTTCTAAAATGTTGACATTTTTGAGTTAGTAATTCATAAAATACAAAGGTTCCATCTCACAAAACATAATGGAATGTAAAAACTTTGACGCTCAATATCTCTGAACTGCCCTAAACGGAGATAGAACCTTATAATTCTAGGCTCACGACATTACCCCACCAGGTGCTGAACCTCCTCTCTGCAGACTGACTCGTCGTTGTTCCATATCAGGCCTAACCACCGTGGTGTCGTCTGCCAACTTGATGATGGTATTGGAGCCATGCACAGGCACACAGGGTGAAGAGGGTTTAAAGTAGAGGGCTCAGCACACAGCCCTGTGGGACACCACCGGTGTTCAGGGTCTGCGTGGGGAGGAGGTGTGGTAGTCAAGCTTAACAAGCTGGGGTCTGTTGGTCAGGAAGTCCAGGGTCCAGTTACAGAGGGAGGTGCTGATGCCAAGGTCACGGAGCTTGGCGACCAGCTCGGAGGGGTTAATAGTGTTGAAAGCTGAACTGAAGTCAATGAACAGCATCCTTGCTTAGGTTTCTGATGGCAGCGATAGCCGTTTTCCCTAATTTGGTATGGGAGGCTACACTTGTTTTCAATCGTGGGACTGCGTGTGCACTGTGTTCCTGGAATCTACCTTTATATCGAAACATGTAACGTTTGATCATCCCCTTCAGAGAACAGCACCTGATGCTTTAGAAAGCAACAACAACATCCTTTGATCGTACAGATCTACACCCAGAGGAGAAGTGTTGTTTCTGTGTACAAGACAGAGATCCGGTCTGTTCTTACTGCATATTCGTTATTCCCAGCAGACCGAGCAGTCTACCAAGAATTTCAAACGGCTCTAATTCGTGGTCACTGGGTGTTTATTAACACAGCCTTGTTCAAGCGTGCAGTATAATGCTAGCTCCACCCCCCCACCCCCCCACCCCCCCCTGCTCCCTGTTTCTCCACGGGCAGAGGGTCCCAGGGGTTTCCAGGGACACCATGGCAACAGAGGTGGAGAGGATTTTAAATGGCAGTGGCACTTGTAATCTGGGGTAACACCCTGTGCTGCTACCTCACAGTGACAATTGGCTGGGTGGCACAGCGCCCCTGACGTCAACAGGTCGACGGGCAAGTTAGTCCAGATGTGTTTTATACATTGAGACAGGTTTTGGTTGGTTCTCCACAGCTCAGTTGGTACGGCACTTTATCTTAGGTGATGGCTTCCTCTGGTTTCTACCTCGTAATTCACTTTATCTTAGCGTTTCCATACTTTCCAGTTTTAGGGGACTACAGGGCAACATGGGTTAGTTGGGTTAGTGAGAGAGGGCTACAGTAGGCTAGGCACTAGTCGTACAATGCAGGATATTTCGGTAACACTTTACTTAGAGAATATAGTGAGAACGTGTTCATAGCACCTTTGCTGCATTCTACAGAAGCCAACACTTAAGATAAGGTTCTTATCTTAGATCCGGTTCTGCCTAGAAACAAAAAAGGGTTCTTTGGCTGTCCCTTTGGGGCCAAACATTATAAAAACCCTGTTTGGGTTCCATGCAGGGACAGTCGAAGGAACCTCTTTAGAACAATTGTTTTCATAAGAGTGTATTGTACCATAATGAAACACAAATAATGAAACAGCAGTTATGTTTTTAAACTGTCAATTCTACATCCCACAGGGCCTGTACTGTGGCATGGCCGAATCTGTTGCTAATGAAAAGAGCGATATCAATATTTAAATCTATTAATGATCACCACCGCCACCACGTCCTCCACCGTCCTCCATCTATAATGCATATCAGCTGTGCGGATTCACAGATCATATACATCATCTGGACAGAGATGAGAGCAGTGTCTAATGCTGCTGGGCGACTGTGTTGGAGCTGGATGAGCAGGTATCTCATAATGCTGTTGTTTTTTCTCGTGACAAGACATATAGATGAAGAAGCTCTGCACAATTTCCTATCATTGAGCATTTCATACAGGACCACTGTAGGACACCACAGTTGCGTCATTGTATAGGCAGACAGTGGCACATTGTCTCATTTGCTGTAGTCTTGGTGATGACATTCCCTTTGAATGCCCTCTGCACAATTTCCCATGGAGCATAGCATTGTCATATAGGGCACTGCTGTACTATACCACTATTGCTCCATAAGCTGATAGGATACGTTTGTTGAAGGGGGGGAAGGCTCTGTGTCCCCGTTACGCACAGCACATGCAGTCAATTCTGTCCCGGCTGGCTGTCACAGGTGTAGGGCACATTGTTAGTGTCATTGGAATAATAGAGGAATACCTGTGCACTGTGTTCAGTAGCCCTGTAACAGATTTGCTAAAGCCTCTATAGATGTCTCTGCATCTTATATACAGTACGATGTACAATATACAACGTCTGTGGAGGAGGCAACTGTGGCAATGTTTTAACCAGTGTTGCGCATTAAAATGGTTCTTCTTCTTCTTCTTCTTCTTCTCTGTTTCCTATAATTCAAAGTCTGATAACCAGTGAGGCTCAACGACGATGTGTCTCACTCTTAGCTCCTCCTGGGACCGCAATCCTTTTCCTGGCTATTCCCCCACTGAGAGGTTTATCAAGAATTAATTACTCTACTCTTGTATCCACAGAATAGTTCATTTTGTCCTGGGATGTATCTTGGTGTCTTTGAAATTCGGTGTGAGTCTCTAAATATTAATTGTATAGGGCTTGAATTTGTACTTGACACATCTCTTGTGGAAAATGTGCTGGTGTATTTTGGAGATTGACAGGAATGGAGATTAACCTAAATTAGATTTCTCAGGTTATTCTTTTGTCTAGTGTGTGTCAGAGGCATGGAGTATAGAATGGTGTTCTACTATGGTGTTCTATGAATGGTGTTCTACTATGGTGTTCTATGACCAGGAGTTTACTCAGACGTGTTCTGTCTAGACATGACAGAACACAATGATTTTCTGTTATAGGAAAGAATAGGATGTATTCAATGCAAAAAAACGAAATGACCCCCACAACGCAGATTTGTAGCAAATCCGGGGCTTCCTCAAACTGTTGTCTCTCCACCACATTCATGTTCCCAACTCAGCCAAGGCAGACAGCGGCAGCACGCAACTGCTTATGCCAGCGGCCGGCTCTGGCTGGGAAATGTAGTTTATGGGCACCGTACTTCTGTAAAGCGGCATAGAATTGTATTATAAGCAATATATAGGGGCGGCTGTGTCTCAGGAGGTAGAGCCAGCCTCTAAAGATCGCAAGGTCGGTAGATCGGAAGTGTCCTTGGGCAAGACACTGAACCCCAAATTGCTCCCAATGAGCGGGGCCGGCGCCTTGCATGGTAGCTTGGCCGCCATTGGTGTGTGAATGTGTGTGTGAATGGGTGAATGAGAGGACATTGTAAAGCGCTTTGGAATAAGGCGCTATATAAGTGCAGTCCATTTACCATATAAGCAAATTATATTATTTTCAAACTCTCGCGTGCCACGTAAAATGTGCCGGGCCGCATTCGGCATCCGGCCCCCGGGGCCTTGAGTTTGACACGTGGGATAGGGTATTGTTTTTCATGTGATTGGTTCTATTTATTTATGGATGTTACCCTGCACTTGATAAGCCCCAGGTAAACATGTGTATCAGGCGGGCTGTGAAGGTAGATCACAGAACGATTTATATGTTCCTCTAGCAGGTGGATAGAGTTGCCATTGCCAAACCCAATCGGGACTTTGAGATATCGGTGTTTTATTGAAAAGTGTTCAAGAAATTAAAAGGGCCTGCACGCGATGAATTGTCCCTATAGCTTGCTTTTTTTCCAGCATCACAATTGATTGACAAAGGCCCATGTCCCTGTTTAACTGCCCAGTCCTGTGTGAGTGAGTTGGCCTAATTACTGTGGTGTTGAAATGCTTTTTAAGTGTTCCACTACAGAGTTGACACAGAGTAGTAGAGCCTGGACTGAAAAACCAAGATGGCAGCTTCCGCTGAGAGACAGTGAGTGATGTCTGTCTTCCTAATGCCTGGGGACAGGCAATGTCTGCTCCGGAATATAATGACCCAGATCAGATTCGCTCAGTCTTGCAGTACAGTATTTATGGGTGTTTCTGTTCACTCCATCCAGGCGCATTTCCTGTATGGTTGCTCATATCTATTTCAGTATTCAAGCCAGTCAGATGAAGGACAACGTTATATTCGGTACAGTAGTTTTGCATTTCCAAAAGTTCTTTAAGATATTAAAGAACTCTTATAGTGTGTAATGAGAGCAGTGCTTGTCAATGCCTAATACTGGCGCTGTCCAGTCAGTGGTTCTGAAACCGTAACGGTTTCACTTTCTTAATGACCCATGGTGGGAATAGAATACCCTCCTCTTTGACTTGAGGCACTGTCTTCTGTTTTCTGCTGACACCAACTCTGTGTTCTAGTATGTGGACCTGCACAACTTTATTTGTCTTTTATATTTCTATTTCGAACACGTCTTTCATCAGTAAAGAAGGTGTTTCAGAGCCATAGCACTATGTTGGAAGAGTATGGATGCTCCGTCATTGAGAATGTGGAAGAGGGGGGCTCTTGGAATGTATAAGTCTGGAAAGACTAACCTACATTATTAAAGGCAAGCGGAAAGACTTTGATAAGCTGTAGGAAACATACATGAAGAACATGTAGGATAGAATATATTTGGAGGAAAGTTTTGTGGAGGAAGGTTTTCTTTTTATTCAATCCAATGTTGATGCAGGTTGTGTGTGTGTCTATGTGTGTGATCTTTGTTATTGTATGTTTCTCTTTCTTAAGTTTTTGGTTGTTTTTCTTTGGTGTTGGTGTATGAAAATGATAATAAATATATTGTGGAAAAAAGAAAAGAAAAAAAGAAAGTATTTCTTGAAACCGAAAAGTAGTTGTGTGTCACAGGATGAGTCGGCAGGAGGTTCTTGACATCTCTACCTTGTTTGGAGCAGACAGAAGTCAGGCCAATATGTCACACCATCTGGAGAGCAGTGTGTTCAGTTCCTCAGGTGTCCATAGGAGTCCATAGCCTTGTCAGTATGGTTCATTGACTCGCTCCTGTTTCGCCCTGGGCCCTGGGGGCAGAGAGGGTTGTACTGTAGGGGAACCTTGGGACAGCGATGTTCCTCATACTTGACCAGACACCAACAGGGACATTATTGAGACCTGTGACAGTGACTGTAGGCTGCTCTGCTCAGCGAGAGTTGCTGTATTCTAGTGTACAGCAGTGATCCATGAACTCTGAGGTAACCTGATAGGTAGATAGATAGATAGATTGATTGATTGATAGATAGATAGAAAGGTACTGTACAGCAACAACAAAATAAAGTGACAATAGAATAACCGTTTTTTAAAATAGTTTTTTTTAAATAGACATCTGACTCTTATCTGTACTCTTCCTGAGAAAAAAATAATAAAAAAAATTAAAATAAATAAATAATAATAATAATAATAATAACAATAATTGAATTAATCGAAATACCTCTTGAGTGATAATTCTGTAAATCACTCAATCAATCGATCCATCAGTCGAACTCTATAGCACATTCAATACAGAGGTGCAATTAGTGAACCGGATCTGTCCCAGTTTCTGTACTCTAGTCTCCAGCAATGACGGGCTCAGCGAAAGGTGAACGACGTCCCTGACTAAAGAGCAGAGCTGCCATAGCGCCCACTGTATCTGCCTGTTTATGGTCCCTGTGTCAAATTGGCTGAGAAAGATGCGGAGTTTGACATCCTCTCCAGCATGACTAAGTTCATTACTGATGCCAGCTGAGGCCTTCCACTGCGCTGTTCTAATTAGCCTTCCAAATAAATGGGGTGGACTGACGGAAACATGGGTTGGTTATAGTCAGGACTCGAGTTGTAAAAGAAAATCAGGGGGGATGGTGGATTTTATCATATGGGGACAATTTTTGCATCCCCACAGCGTCAGTGACTTCAGTGTCAGTGACTTGGTAAAAATGTCATTGCATGTGTGTGTGCCCCCTCCCTCGCCTATCAAGCGTGCACAATAACCAACACTCGAGTTGAGGGGGGATGAGGAGGAATGGCATCCCCCCCTGAAATAAAAACAGTCAAAATCATCCCCCTTCTAAAACTGCCATCCCCCCTTTCCATCCCTTATGTCATTTTATCAATGAACCTGGTATTACTGCTATTTCAACATTTAGTTTTGCGCATATTGAGTAAAATGCTGTGGGCGAGGGAGGGGGCACGCACACATGCGATGACATTTTCACCAAGTCACTGACACTGAAGTCACTGACGCTGTGGGGATGCTAAAATTGTCCCCACATAATAAATTCCACCCCCTGACTTTCTTTTACAACTTGAGTATTGCTTGTAACCTTGACGGCGGTGCTCTAGTCTCTTGCATGTTTGTACCACAGGAGCTAATAACACTCCTGTGATACGATTCCTATCATCATCTCAACATCAGACCTGTGCTTACCAGGCCAGCCTTTAATTGCCTGTGGTAGACAGAGTAGCCCTTAATAGACTACTCTATGCCCTGTAGGCTAAACTAGGAGGAGGAGAGCTTATTGCTGACGTCCACTGTGGGCCTTGCTTGCGTCTCCGTGGTGATTTGAGGGGGTCTGGAGGATGTGGAGCCGACAGTTGTGATGAATGATGTCGCTGTCTAGAGAGGCTCCGGGGAGGAGATGTGCTACTGGAGCAGTTTTTTATAAGGAGTCATTTACGACAAAGACGACAAATCTCTGGCTAGCCTCGTCCGGTCCGAAGCGGAGGTTCTCTCTTCGACTTAAGTGTTGGTCACGTAAATGCGTTGTGTCTGTTGCATTGTAGCTGCAGAATTATGAATAGTTTACGCTTGCAGTAAGGCCCTCTTGATGTCTGTGTTAAGATAACACGCCTCCCTTTGGTCGTTGAATTTTTCATGACTTCAGTTCTCAGTGAAAATGATCCTTGGGAGATGAAAAACAATGTTTTATTTAAAATCCCTTCTTCTGACTGCGTACCACTGACTGATGTTGTATTATTCGTTGGTTGTTTTAGTTCAGTTCTACCTTTCTGGTCTCTGTGACAGTGATGAGATACAGGTGCATGTTTGCATGGCATCATTACTTACTCGAATAGGAAGTTCTACTCGGTGGATTTTTGGATTGTCTACTACGCTATTATTCTCAGAACTGTTTAGAATGATTCATTCTCCTTTTATAGGATGGACCTTACCACCGGGTCCTGTCGAGGTCTTCTGAGGCCATTGCTGCACTGACGTCATCCATGGAAGTGGATTTGAGACTCTCAGTCAGTTTCTTGGCCGTCTGAAAAACAAGTACCCAAGGTGAGCCTAAAGTCTTCCTCCTCACAATGCAGTTGATTTTGGTTGAGAAACTTCCAACCCGAGATCTATATCAAAGGATAGAGTTATTAGACTACTACGTATATTGGATGTTTTGGAATCACGGGTTTCAAAATAATGCTCACGCCACTCCTCATCATAGAGAGTTCAGTTTGCTCTACAAGAAGACACCTTTGTATCAGATTGTTCTGGAAAGATTTGCCCGCCTTGACAAGCTCCAGATATCACACTGCAGAATGAGTAGGGAGGAGAGAGCTTTACAAGACCTGTTGTAAAGGCACGTAGGCATGGGAGCTTTGACTCAACCGCAATGCTGTGCTGCTAACCACTATGACTTCTAGGGATCTACACACTGTGCCACATTTGATTAAGAAGAAAGGCTTCAGTTAGCTTCAATTAATCATTATGAACATTTTAAAAGCTTTGCTTGTAACGGATTGTCGCCAGTGTAAGTGTGTCATCCAGAACTCTAAACTAGGGCAACAATAGCAAGGCGTTAATGTGGAGGGTGTGTGTGTGTGTGTGTATGTGTGTGTGTGTGTATGTGTGTGTGTGTGTATGTGTGTGTGTCTTTGTGTGTGTGTGTGTGTGTGTGTGTGTGTGTGTATGTGTGTATGTGTGTGTGCGTGGTGTGTGTGTGCGTGTGTGCGTTTGCGTGCGTTTGCGTGTGTGAAATACAGCCTATATGTGTCTGAGGGGTGGTACCTCCCTCTCTCCCTGGTCCGGTCCACACTAGTCGAGACGACGATGCCTCGAAGCCCGACGTCCAGCGAGGAGGAGATGGCGCAGAGCTTCTCGGACGGTTCTGGAGGCTCGGAGACCGACAGCTCCAAGGAGGATCACCCGGGGGCAGACAGACCCAGCAGGAGGGCACACAGAGCAGACAAGACAGACACTGACTCCCTCGACATCTGCGTGGTCATCCCCGACCTGCAGCAGTCTGTGAGTATGGACACTGGACCCTCTTCATGAGATGAGATAAGCGTCAAGCGTCCTTGGGTCTGAGAAAGGCGCTATATACATTTATTATTATTATTATTATTATTATTATTATTATAAGACAAGATATGCTTTAACACTTTTTATCAGCCATGAGGGGTCATTTGACCCCTGTGAGTAAAGAAAAATGTTATATCTTTGCACTCAGGACCCTCCTTTCATGACTTTTCCTAGATATGTGCGTTCTACCACCCAGTATCCTTCAGTTCTTCTGTGTAGGAAGTAGGCTAGTTTACAAGCGGCCAACTAGTGGTCGTTGTGTGTAAATAGCAGCTTGTAGCTTTGTAAATATTGGCCCCCCGAGGCGGCTCTTTCAGTAGGTAAAAAAGGCACGGCTGTTCTAGTGTTAACTTGCTCTGGAGGGTCATCAAAACAGAACGGACAGACAGGGTCACACATTCTCTGGGACTACGCCTTCTCCCAATGTGTGCACTCACTCACTCCCCCTCAAGGATACCATAAATCATTGGATAAACTACTCCCTGGGCCAGAGGGACTTCTCATCATACTTCTTACACCAGTTATTTCCCTTTGAAATCCATAAGGGAGGAGGAAGAAACAGAATGTGGCAGAAGGATCCATTTGATCACACTTCATTTGATCACAATCTTCATTCTGGGTCTATGGTAACTAGAAAATAGTCATTTTACTGTGGTGAAAATAAGTAAGATGCCACATGCTGATCCGTAGTACGACACAGTTCTACCGTATGCTGTTAATGGTAAAAAAAAGAAGTAGGTATCCCATTGTGTTGTAAGTATAGTAAAACACTTACCAAGGCTGTCGAAATTAGGTCATGACCATAGTTGGAAAAGGCGGAGGCTCGGGCCTGGCAGAGATGCAGAAGGCCTAGCCATGCATAATGGATGAAGTGAATGTCACATTGTTCAAATAAAGTGATTCTTTAGTCAAGCAATTTGACAAATGTTTATGAAGGAGGGACGAGAAGCTATCTATGGGGAAAAGGGAAGTAATAGGAAGTACTTTGTTATAAAGTGCCCCCGTGTGTTCATGTTGTCTTATCAGAGAAGAACATACGCTGCCACATTCTGTACCGTTAGACCCACTAATACAAGAGAATGTGCTTCTGGATATAACACACATACATAATGCTACATTTTACTTCAACTGATTGAGTCAACTCATTCCAGTTATTGTTTTTTTTGTCTCCACTAATAACGCTAGGCCCCCTCTGCCAAATGACTTAATGAACGGCCATATTAGTATTGCCTCTGCATGAGATAGGATCGGTAATTACTGTAGTGTAGCAGAACAGCATAGCATTAAGTACCCATTTTCCTACTCTATTATATCGATTTCCCCCCAGTCTATTCTTCAGTAAACAAAAGCGTTTTATTCGCAGACACACTGGCAGCAGAAGCGGGCTATTGTTTACCCCGGTCCATCTGGCTGCCGAAGCTCCCATGTGCCAATAAAGTGAGAAATCTGTTTGTTTTTTTTCTCTCTCTCTCTCTCTCTCTCTGTTTGTGGAGCAGAAGTGTATGAGGTTTCAGCAGGGAGCCACCGTGTGGGATGCCAAGCAGCAGATCCTGTGCACACTGACCCAGACTCTGAGAGACGTGCTGAACTACGGCCTGTTCCAGCCCGCCGTCGAAGGGCGCGAGAGCGGCTTCCTGGATGAGGAGCGTCTCCTCAGGGACTACCCCACACCCACCTGTAAAGGGGTCCCGACCCTGGAGGTACGCTACCCCACACCCACCTGTAAAGGGGTCCCGACCCTGGAGGTACGCTACCCCACACCCACCTGTAAAGGGGTCCCGACCCTGGAGGTACACTACCCCACACCCACCTGTAAAGGGGTCCCGACCCTGGAGGTACGCTACCCCACACCCACCTGTAAAGGGGTCCCGACCCTGGAGGTACACTACCCCACACCCACCTGTAAAGGGGTCCCGACCCTGGAGGTACGCTACCCCACACCCACCTGTAAAGGGGTCCCGACCCTGGAGGTACACTACCCCCCACACCCACCTGTAAAGGGGTCCCGACCCTGGAGGTACACTACCCCCCCACACCCACCTGTAAAGGGGTCCCCACCCTGGAGGTACGCTACCCCACACCCACCTGTAAAGGGGTCCCCACCCTGGAGGTACACTACCCCACACCCACCTGTAAAGGGGTCCCGACCCTGGAGGTACGCTACCCCACACCCACCTGTAAAGGGGTCCCGACCCTGGAGGTACACTACCCCCCCACACCCACCTGTAAAGGGGTCCCGACCCTGGAGGTACGCTACCCCACACCCACCTGTAAAGGGGTCCCGACCCTGGAGGTACGCTACCCCACACCCACCTGTAAAGGGGTCCCGACCCTGGAGGTACACTACCCCCCCACACCCACCTGTAAAGGGGTCCCGACCCTGGAGGTACACTACCCCCCCACACCCACCTGTAAAGGGGTCCCGACCCTGGAGGTACACCACTGCCTCCGTCCTTCAGGGGGGTATTCCATCAAAGTCGCTAAAGGAAAATCCAGGCTTATTCTGTTAAATCTTGTGATATTTATCAAAAGAAGGCAGGCTTGATCGAAAATAAGCCTGCATTTTCCTTTAGCGACGTCGATGGAATACCCCCCAGGTTGAGTCTTAAGAAGAGGATTTACTGTTGTTCATGTTTCATCTGAGTCCAATTTAACTCTCTATTTATAACATCAGTGTGTGTTTTTGAAATAGCCTTCACCGTCCGGGGGGTGCAAATATAGACAAAGCACTAATTGAATCTCAACACAATATTGGGACTTCCCCCCAATTAGACCATCATCAAAGCAACGCGTCTGATAATCAACGTTTGCTTTCAAAGCAGTAGGCAAGACTATGTTCTGATGAGCCAGCGTTACTGGAAACTGTTTCCCTCAGTTGGTAGTCTGGTCCCCTGGTGGTGCTGCTCTATCTGACGGAAACTTCTTTAGTTGCTTGGGTGATCTACCTCTGGTAAACCTTACCTTGTGTATAGGCATAACTAACTGTTGTGTATACAACAGTTAGTTCCGACCAAGTAATTTGATTGGACAAAAGGCATTCCATGAGTGCCGATACAGTATAAAGCACTGGGACTTTTAACTCTATGTATCACTCCGCCGCACAGGTGTTCTATTAAATGACTGTTAATTAGACTCCATTATAGTAGAAGTTACCACTATGTGCTGTGTGGAATGGGACATTTGGGTCACATCTTATTTCATGAAATGACGAGGTATTGACACAATAACAATAACCATGTAGTTAAGTCTTAATTAGCTATTCATTTATTGATTCATTAAACCATTCATTTATCCCACGGCCTGACCCCCCCAGTACCCCTCTGATCTCCTCCAGCACGACACCCCATCCAGAACTCTGAGGTCCTCTGACACGGGCCTCCTCATCCAACCCAGCGCCAAACTCCGGACCTTTGGGTCCAGAGCCTTCAGTGTGGCAGCCCCTCCACCCTCTGGAACTCTCTACCCAGGGACATCCGCTACTCTCCAACCCTGGACATAATCCAAACTGCCCTTAATAAAACCCACCTTTTCACCATTGCGTTCAACCTTTAGTAGCTGTTTAGTTTCACAGTTTCTTGTTTTGTGTTGTTGTCTCTCTGAAGTGACCGTGGGTCTGTGAAAGGCGCTACATAAATGTACGTTATTTTCTCCTCCTATTTCCAGTTTCGTTACAAGAGCCGGGTCTACAAACAGCCCAATGTGAATGAGAAGCAGATCGCTAAGATTCACACGCAGGTGAGAAACATGAATTATCCTTTTTCTCTTTGGCAACAAGTTACTGGGTGGTGTGGTGTCTGGCACTGTATCTAATGGAAGCTCAGGGCACTGGACAGCTGCTGTTGATGCTACCGTTGGTCTCTCTTATCAGACTGGCAAAACCATAAAGCAACAAGCTACAAAAGCTCCAATTTAAAGCAACCCCTGAGGTCCTGTCCCTGTAGTAAAGTGAATCATTGAAGTGTGGTGATTTCCGTTGGCTCAGTAAGCCTATTGCTTGCATGTGAACATCTTTAATATTGTTTAGGTTGTAAATTGTATGACAGCAAACAGTGCCCAAGAGAATTGCCATCATATCCCTGTGTATCAAATGGGGATGTCATACTAAATAATTCACACTTACGGAAACACATTGATCTGCCATCCTGCTGTTCCTCGTATCCTCCATCCCACTCATGTCTGTGTGTGTGTGTGTGTGTGTGTGTGTGTGTTGTATACTGTTGAAAGTGTGTGTGTGTGTGTGTGTGTTGTATACTGTTGAAAGTGTGTGTGTGTGTGTGTGTGTGTGTGTGTGTGTGTGTGTGTCTGTGTCTGTGTGTGTGTGTGTGTGTGTGTGTGTGTGTTGTATACTGTTGAAAGTGTGTGTGTGTGTGTGTGTGTGTGTGTGATGCTGTTGAAAGTGTGTGTGTGTGTGTGTGTGTGTGTGTGTGTGTGTTGTATACTGTTGAAAGTGTGTGTGTGTGTGTTTGTGTGTGTGTGTGTTGTATACTGTTGAAAGTGAGTGTGTGTGTGTGTGTGTGTGTGTGTGTGTGTGTGTGTGTGTGATGTGTGTGAGATACTGTTGAACGTGTGTGTGTGTGTGTGTTGTATACTGTTGAAAGTGTGGGTATGTATGTGTGTGTGTGTGTGTGTGTGTGTGTGTGTGTGATACTGTTGAAAGTGTGTGTATGTGTGTGTGTGCGTGTGTGTAGGGGGTGGGTGTAGTGTGTGTACATGTGAGAGAGTGAATGGTCTGCTCCAGTGTGGCGTAGGTGGCCCCTCCCTCCCTGCAGTGTCCCTGGCCTGCTGTAGGCTGCAGCCTCTCTCTCTGGGACCTGCTCTCTCTGCTATTTATAACTGGCCTGGAAAGCAGCACATGTGTCCCTGGGAAAGCACCATGAGAGGAACAGCAGTGGAGAGACCTGTGTAACCAGCCTCTGACCTCACTCCCTCCCTCACTCCATCCCTCCCTCCCTCCCTTTCTCCATCTCTCCTTCCATCCATGCTTCCCTCCATCCCTTCATGCCCCTCCCCTCCCTCCCTGCCTCCCTCCTTCCCTCCCTCCCTCCCTGAGTCACCAATCCATGTGTGACTTTCTCATCCCCCCCCCATTACTACGTTGTAGTCCACTCCAGCGGATCTGAGAGGTTTGGACAGATGTAAACAATTATGTGACAGGGTCTGGTGAAAAAGTCCCCAAGTAGGGCAATGGCATTTTTCTTTTTCTTCGTTTTATTCCAGATTATGAAAGTGCAGATGGGTTAGGTTAGGGTATGCTTTCAAATGATGTGTCATACATTGAAATGGGAAAATAGTTGAAGAAGATGGGCTTATTTGAATGTTGGTACCGCTCGAACCAAATACCGGAGAAAACATGTGTTTGTGCTCACATCGCATTGGTAGCTAGGTAGGAACTAAGAAATAACATCGCTATGGACATCTAACTGCATGTTAAGCACATCACAACATGCTGAGAGAACATCAACATGCTAAAAACACATAACAACACGTAATCAGATGATCACATAGTCTTGGATTAGAGTATCACTTACCCAGTAGCCTACGGCAGACGATACAGTGAATCCAATTCACAAATTAAACAAGTATTTAGTGATCCTAAAACTGTTGTTTGTTATATCGAGTGGGCTCTTCAACACTTCAAGTTTCGAAATATGCACAAAAAAACAACTTTTGGGCTTATTTTTATAATTGGCGACTTGAGAATTGCCGATATCACCAGACCGTCCGTGTCACAATGCTCACCATCTCATCCTCTGATTGGTTGGGTGGAAAGTCCACATTGTTGCTTACACCTATCTAAACCTTTACGATTCAGAGTGTCTCACGGATTGGGACTAACTTTTCACTTTTTTTCACTGTACCTGCCTCTGTATTAACTCCTAGGCTAACCTAAGGAAGTTCATGGACAACATCCAGCACCAGCAGCTGGATAACGTGGTCAAGATGCTGGAGAAAGGACTGGACCCCAACTACCATGACCCAGAGACTGGTGGTATGCACCATGCACTACACGCTACACACTACAAGTGTCTACTACACAGTAACACAGTAACTCCGCTCTTCCACCTCGGCTGGCCTCGACGTGAGTGCGGCAGTCGCACTACTCGGTCACGACTTTTCACTGCCCTGGCGCCCCACTGGTGGAACGAGCTGCCCACTGCTGTCAGGCCTACAGTCACTACCTATCTTCCGCCGTAGATTGAAGACCCATCTCTTCAGACTACATCTTAACTGTCCCTCCTAAAGACCTCCTCCTCCCCTCTACCCCCCAGTACATTTTCTATACTATAACAAAAAATACATTAAATACAAAAAAAAAAGAATTATCCCAGCATGGTAACTGCCAATAGCTCCTGGTCATAGCATAGATAACCTTTTCTCATGATAACGGATGAGAGATGATTCATTCACTTAGACAAATGTATTTGTTGTAAGTCGCTTTTGGATAAAAAGCGTCTGCTAAATGCCACAAATGTAAATGTAAATGTAATGGATGCAGGAGTACGGATGCTGTGTGCTACGCAGACTGTGACTTTGATGTCCTGGAACCCCGTGAACTGATACACGTTTAGCTTCTAAGAAGCAGACACTGTGTCAGATCAATTCTGAAGTTTTATGGGGTAGAAGTTTAGGAGGGTAAAAAGCCTCCGATTTATGTTTCACTTCACCTTGAGTTTGTGTGACTAAAGTCTGTTAGTCATTTATTTTCAGACGGAAATGCAATAAAAAAAAAAAATCTCCTTCCCCGCTGAAGATCTATAATGACACAAGCACACCGCCGTTTTGTATCTTGTGTCTCCAGAAACGCCGCTGACCTTCGCGGCCCACCTGGACAACGTGGGGCAGGTCATCGTCGTGCTGAAGAACGGAGGAGCACACCTGGACTTCAGAGCGCAGGACGGGATGACCGCCCTGCACAAAGCTGTCAGGGCCAAAAACAAAGGCTCTCTGCAGGTCATACACTACTTCTATAGTTCTCCCCATGCTCTTTAGAGGGTAGTACTGGAACGCATCTGGTTCCACTTTATGTTTACTGTCAGACAGGGCCGGCCAATGGCATGAGCAGTCTATGTAGTTGTTTAGGGCCGCAGCCGCTAGAGGGGGCCACACTTTTGCCGTCGATTTAGCGCAAGCTACCATCCGTCAATCAAAAACTGTGCTAGCACCACTGAAATTATCTTATCTTATATAATATTATCATTTTATTTGGATTTTTTTCCCAGTCAGTTCAAGGAACATTCTCCACACTTCCCAGTGTGATTTCCTCAAAAATGTTGACAACAATTTAAAACTGACAAATTAAGATGCGCTATGTGAATAAGTGATATGTGATCCCCTGAGCCTTTGTGAGCAATGACAGCATTGAGACTTTCATATGAGTCTCATTCTGTCTATCAGACTAGGCAATATTATATTCACCCATTCTTCTCGGTGAATTCCCCAAGCTTTATCAAGTTGGTTTGGGATTGTTGATCTTCTAGTCTCCCATAAAATGTTAAACTTGGTTTATTCACTCACAGCCATTCACTCTCTTTCTAATTGAGCGATTCCAATGTAGCTTTGGAATTGTGCTTGTCAGGTGAGCTTTTAGATTGGGTAAGCATAAGACATAGAAATACACATAATTACACATACACGCTATCAGTGAACGCAGTTTCAAGGAAATGCAATTTTGATGCCCTAGAACCCGCTAATAAACTGTAGTGTCACTTTGTGATCAGATTACCAAAAACAAAAAAAACAGTTGCCAGTTTCGACTATATCAGGGGTGCTCATTGTTCAAAGATCTTTTCAAGTAGCCAGCCTGCTGAAATCTACAAGTCCAGTTTCAACATCGCAAACGCACACACGCACAACACAGACACACACCGTTTCCATCCTCCATAGTAAACTCACAACACACTTTCTTTTTACACTTTTGTCACACAGGCACTTGACATCACATCACAAACCCTCCCTCTCTATCTCTCTCAAACACTTTTGGTCCAGAACCACAGTACAGCAGTACTCAAACCATATAAACAAGCACAGATCGCCACCAGCCTCGCGAATCATATAAATCATATAAATCGCTCATACCAGGCTTGCTGGCGACTCTCCCTTTCTGGGTGTGAAGATCGGTGAGCGGGCGGCCGGGCGGCCTTTAGCCAGTAGTTGTGTTTTTCCAGTCCAGTCCAGTCTACGAAATCCCTTTAGGTCGCTGACAGTAATGTCCATATTCACAAAATCAAGCAAGTTATCCTTATTGATTATTATTATTTAGATCGTTTGAGCTAGCTAGCATAAGCTATTCTGCCGGGCGAGAGAAAGTAAGGTGAAACTTAAGGTGAAATGTTAAGTGAACTTGAAAGTGATAAGAGCCAATCAGTAGCTCTTATCGGAATGAAAGACCTACTGATTGGCTGTAAGCATGCTTACCCTGGTCACATTAAACAGCGGGCTGCGGCATCGGAAAACAATTAAAAAGACATTTTCACGCATTCGAATGTAGGCGAGGGAAAGCAGAGAGAGAAGTGCTTATATGCAACGCAATGCAGAGTAGGAAGTGCTTACTCCTGCAGGTGGCGCTAAAAATGCAACGTCAAAATGAATGACTCCTGCTGCCCTGGGACCTAAAATACGACTCTTTTAATGAAAACAAACAAACGGTTACATGCACTTTTATTTTTATATTTTCACGGTCCTTTTTTATTTTTTCGTTGGGTAAGCACTGCTTACTCTGCTTATACGGACGGCACGTCCCTGGTGCTTGTGTATTTTTTTTTTTTACAAATGAAGGGTACATTTCTATCTCAATGTTAAGGTTTTTCTCTTAGTGGTTAGCAGGTTCAATACTTAAGCAGTATCACTCAAATGATGTGTGGCAAACTCATTGCAGGAAGTCTTTCTTTTTCAGTAATGACTTTAATCTGGCAGTTCTGAGTAGTGACAGGGATGTTGTTGACCCAAGGATAGTTTTCTCCCATATTATCATTAGTATTTCTGTGGCTCTTTCAAAGATATCGTTGGCCTCACGGCGGCATACCTACAATGTTTCATTATTCAGTAGTTCACCCGATTTAGTATGCGCTATCCACTTTTTAATGATAAAAAGGAAACTTTCAGATAGAATAATGTTTATTAATAAATGAACCACTATTTCTTACGCGGAGATGGAGTCCATCCAACTATTGTGGAACTTGGTAGGGTCATTTGAGTGCTTTGTATGAATGTTAATTAATAATAATAATAATAATTCATTGTTTTTATATGCAGCTTTTCCGGGGCTCAAAGACGCTGACAATATGGGAAAAACTGAAAACACAGAAACAACAAGCAACAGAACATGAGCACATAGAACACAGAGTTAACGAACGGGGAACAATTAACGCAGCAATGTCCGGTGGGGGAGGGGGGTGGCAGGGTTAGGGGAGATGGTTAGGGGTAGGGGAGGTTGTATGCATGGGAGAACAGGTAGGTTTTGAGGTGGGATTTAAAAGTGGAGAGTGAGGGTGAGTCTCTGAGTGGTTGAGGGAGAGAGTTCCAGAGGCGGGGTGCCATTGCATGTTGGTTTGCCATTGCAAGGGTTCACATACAGTACTTTTTCAGACAGGACAAATTGATTATTCATTTTGAACTATTTCTATACATTGTTTCACTTTGAATGTGTGGAATGTATTGTGTAGATCACTTTTAAAAAAAGAAGAAAAAAAAGAGATGCCTTTCAATGTTAGGATTCAAGTAACAAAATGTGATAACAGTGTAAGGGTTCACATAAGTTTTCTCGGTACTGTATATATGTCGTACCTTTGTGCTTTTGTGCTTGGTTCATCCCTGTTACTGTAGATGTGAATAGTAGTGTTATGTGTGATATGGCTCTGAATGTATTTGTCGTTTGCCCCTAGTGACTTCTGGGTCTTGTGTTGATCTTCTGTTTTAACACTAAGGGCAGTACAGAGCTACGGGCAGTACAGAGCCTGGACTCTTTTAAGACAGGCATAAAAACCTTTTTTTATTCAAAAAGGCCTTTGACTGTTGAACCTGTGTTCATTCTGGTGATTTATTTTGTGTTTTTCTACTATGTTTTTTTTACTTATTATGTTTTTAGGTTGTTTTGTTTTTAACTTAATATGTTTTTATGGTTGTTGTTTTTTCTCTCTGTAGCACTCTGAGATTCTTTTGAATGAAAAGTGCAATATAAATAAAAAGCATTATTATTATTATTATTATTATTATTATTATTATTATTATTATTATTATTATTACACTCTACTCTATCTGCTAAAACACTCTCTGTTATCTTCGTCATCGTCGTCCTCAGGCTCTGTTGGACCTGGGAGCCTCCCCCAACTACAAGGACAGCCAGAGCCTGACCTGCCTGTACCACACCGTCCTGGTGGGAGGGGACCCTGCCTGCTGCGAGCTCCTCCTCAGGGCGCACGC
>NC_137679.1:8847864-8867864 GCF_963989245.1 Nansenia antarctica | reverse complement strand
CCATCCAAATTCAACTGTTTAGACTTTGTTTGCATCCACCAGTGCTCTCCTGCGCGCAATTGCTTTGCGCAACCGCCTCCATTCCACTCCGTTCCATATTATTTTATGTTAGAGACCGACCCAGGCCCCCCATCACAGAAAGGAAAAATGATGTGGCCCTCACAGAAAAAAGTTTGGGGACCCCTGGTTTAGACCTTCGTAGCGATGTGTTTTGTTAGCAGTGTTCGTAGCTGTGGCTGCGTTCAGAGTCACAAAACTGAAAAATTACGTTGCACATTTCACCAGGAGCTGTCACATATTGGTTGTTGGTTATAATTGTATAGCCTATTGGTTGTTTTCTGGTGTTGTTTTGTTGTTTTGCTCTGTTTGTAGTCTACTTGATGTATTTTTATCAGCTGTTAAATCACCACAGCGGTTAATCCACTAATAGAGATAATACCAGATTGAAAATGCTTGTAGCTAACTACTCTATATCTCGTGGTCGCAGCTATTGCGAATTGCTATTCACGCGAGTCAGCTGTGAATCACCGCAGGTCCTTGACGCTTGTTGCAAAAATGGATGACGAACGGCTGATACTTGAGGTGGAAAAATATATATTTTTGACAGTGGAGCAGGTAGAACGTTGACGGTGACAACGCTCAGGTGGAGCATGGACAACGGGAAGTTGACACAACACCGATGGAGAGGTGACGCAACGCAGTAGGTGGAGCTTGGGCGTAACGCAACCCCAGTCAAACGTTTGACTGCAGTATTTTCTATTCTATGCGCTTTATAATCCGGTGCGCCTTATAATCCGGTGCGCCTTGTATATGAAAACAATTCTAAAATAGGCCATTCATTGAAGGTGCGCCTTATAATCCGGTGCGCCTTATAGTGCGGAAAATACGGTACTAGTTGGCCGCTTGTAAATTAGCCTACTTCCTACACAGAAAAACTGCAGAATAGCTTTATATTAGCTTATCCTGATGTGATAACGTAAGAAATAGAAAATGGAAGGATACTGGGTGGTAGAACGCACATATCTAGGAAAAGTCATGAAAGGAGGGTCCTGAAATTTGATTGAGTGCAAAGATATAAAAACATTTTTTACTCACAGGGGTCAAATGAGCCCTCATGGCTGATTAAGTGTTATAGAGCCAGCCCCCTGTCATTGCCATGCCATACAGTGGATTTGGTTGAAGCATTAACAGATCTGCTAGCAGCATTGCACTGTAGTAGCTATTGCTGCAGTATTATAACAGAATTACAGCAATTTCCATGACAGTATTATTGACAGCATTGCTATACTGCAGCGTCAATTATTGCTCTGTGTCCATTTCAGTTATGGACCAACGAACTAATTCATATTTTGAGGAACTTTTCTTTTGCCATTTATGCCAGAGGGGGGGTCATTAAGGAAATAGTTTTCTCATATCTGCCCACATTTCAGACTGTATTTCAGAGTGATAGGTGGTAGGAATTCATTTAGATTTCCGTTTAGATGTTCTGATTTGATGATGATCCCGAGTGTGTAGAAGGGAAGCTGCCACCCCCCCTCCCCCTGGACATGCGTACAACCCTCCCCTACCCCTAACCATCTCCCCTAACCCTGCCACCTCCCCCTCCCCCCCTGGGCATGCGTACAACCCTCCCCTACCCCTATCCATCCCCCCTAACCCTGCCACCCCCCCTCCCCCCTGGACATGCATACAACCTCCCCTACCCCTAACCATCTCCCCTAACCCTGCCACCTCCCCCTTCCCCCCTGGGCATGCGTACAACCCTCCCCTACCCCCTAACCATCTCCCCTAACCCTGCCACCTCCCCCTCCCCCCCTGGACATGCATACAACCTCCCCTACCCCTAACCATCTCCCCTAACCCTGCCACCTCCCCCTTCCCCCCTGGGCATGCGTACAACCCTCCCCTACCCCCTAACCATCTCCCCTAACCCTGCCACCCCCCCTCCCCCCCTGGACATGCATACAACCTCCCCTACCCCTAACCATCTCCCCTAACCCTGCCACCCGCCTCCCCGTTCGTTAACTCTGTGTCCTATGTGCTCATGTTATCTGTTGCTTGTTGTTTGCTTGTGTTTTCCGTTTTTCCCATATTTGTCAGTGTCTTTGAGCCTCGGAAAAGCTCTATATAAATATAATGAATTATTATTATTATTATTATTACCTGCCCTGGTGTATCTCCTACTCCAGTGACCTGGTTGTTGTGTAAGAGAGTGGCCAGAGAGAGAGTCTTCCTCTGGTCTGGCTGGCTGAGGTTGACTCAGTTTTCTCCTACTGTTGTCTATTACCACCCACCACGTATGAGATCTGGGCTGCCTATGCATACGGTTTATTCTTAGTGCATTAACTACTGCCAAAGACACCAACTGCCAAAGAGTTCCGGAACACTCACCACCTAGGGTGCCAGGGTCTACCTAGCAACAAGGTTTTGATTGGCTACAGAAACAAAGCATCATAACGTATGCATTTTGGGGGTGAATAAACTCACTTTTGGCACCCTAGAATCTGGACAGTTTTGGGTGACGTTATTCTCCCTTGGCAGTGAATGAGTTAAGATGAATTCAGGTTGTGATTCAGTTAACAGTCATTTGAAAACAAGGTGTAATGTTGCTCATATCATTGTGGATATTATGGTTTTCCTTACTGTATGGTCTTAGATTTGGAATGCGTTCTGGATGGATTGACACGATGTTTGTTCAATCCCGGGCTCTTTTTTTGTCATCAAAGCAAAAAGGTTTTAGAATTGTGTTTGTGAAAATGACCCTATGATGATGTTCTACTACAAAGGTGTCTTTCTGTTCTAGGTGGCCATTACTGCAGGGAACTTTGAACTAGCGGAATTCATCAAGAACCATAAAGAGACTGATACTGGTAAGTTATCAAACTGAACCTGTGTGTGTGTGTGTGTGTGTGTGTGTGTGTGTGTGTGTGTGTGTGTGTGTGTGTGTGTGTGTATGTGTGTGTGTGTGTGTGTCTCTGTCTGTGTGTGTGTGTGTGTGTGTGTGTGTGTGTGTGTGTGTGTGCGTGTGTGTGTGTGTTGACTACTGTTAATCCTGCTGTATACTGTAAATTCTGTATATGGGGCAGTGCTGGCCTGGTGGATAGTGAGTTGGACTGGAGATCAGAAGATCATGAGTTCAAATCCCACCTGGGACAACCACCACTAGTCTTTGCCCTTGAGCAAGGCACTTAACCCTAAATTACTCCAGTTAATCCCTGTAATCTCTAATTGTAACTTGCTTTGGATAAAAGCATCTGCTAAATGGTTGAAATGTAAAAAAAAAAGAAGATAAAAAGTATTAGTTCTAGGAAGAGTGAAATTGTGAAGTGAAACTTTATTTATATATAGCGCCTTTCGTACATGAATGCAACTCAAAGCACTCAACTCAAAATTGGATCAACTTGGTTGTTCAGTGTTTGTACAATTTCTCTGGACAACCTTGTGATAGCAGGGTTTCGGATCCAGTCCGCGGTTTGTAAAGGGTTTTTAACAGGTGTATTGTATTGAATGTAATAGCAGCAGGCCAGAAGCCACTGTGTGTGGACACATGCTCTGTGTTCGCTCTGCAGTCTTTAGCTATAAACCATCATCTGGCTCCACACTTAGAAGCAGCACTCAGTGGAACTGACCTACATACTTGTGTAGTAGAAAGGCACTGAGATGGAAACACACACACACACACACGCGCACACACACACACACACACACACACACACACACACACACAAACACACACACACACACGCTCGCACACACACACACACACACACACACACACACACACGCATACTGTACTGTATGCATGCGGGTAAGCACATACTTGCTCACTTAGATAGATAGATGCAGTAAGTACTTTATTGATCCCAGAGGGGAAATGATGGTGTTACGGCAGCTCATACCGCAAACAACAAAATAAAGTGACTTTTGAATAATAGAATACAAATAATGATAAAAATAGACATAAAATAGCCATCTGAAACATTGTATACAGTAAGAACAGTCCAGTATGGTTTAACATCCCCCAGCCTGATCACCCCGGTCCAGCCAGAGGAGGAGGAGTTGAACAGTCTTATTGCAGCAGGCAGAAAAGACCTCCTATAGCTCCTTAGTGCAGCGTGGTTGTAAAGATCTCCTATAGCTCCTTAGTGCAGCATGGTTGTAAAGATCTCCTATAGCTCCTTAGTGCAGCGTGGTTGTAAAGACCTCCTATAGCTCCTTAGTGCAGCGTGGTTGTAAAGATCTCCTATAGCTCCTTAGTGCAGCGTGGTTGTAAAGACCTCCTATAGCTCCTTAGTGCAGCGTGGTTGTAAAGACCTCCTATCGCTCCTTAGTGCAGCGTGGTTGTAAAGATCTCCTATAGCTCCTTAGTGCAGCGTGGTTGTAGAGATCTCCTATAGCTCTCAAGTTGAGGCGGGATGAGGGGGGGATGGCATCCCCCCCCTGAAATAAAAACAGTCAAAATCATCCCCCTTCTAAAACTGCCATCCCCCCTTTCCATCCCTTATGTCATTTTATCAATGAACGTGGTATTACTGCTATTTCAACATTTAGTTGTGCGCATATTGGGTGAAATACTGTGGGCGAGGGAGCACGCACACATGCGATTACATTTTTACCAAGTCACTGACACTGAAGTCACTGACACTGTGGGGATGCTAAAATTGATGATAAATGATAAAATCCACCATCCCCCCTGATTTTCTTGGTTGGCACTGGCAGCGTGGTTGTAGTAGTCTGTTGCTAAAGCAGCTTCTCTGCTCTGCCACAGTGTCGTGTAGGGGATGGGAAGGGATTGCCCATGATGACCAGGAGTTTGGTCCTCCTCCTCCTATTGGCCACCTCCTCCAGAGCTTCCTAACAAGCTTGTTCAGCCTCTCTGTGTCACCTCTCTTGATGCTGACACATCCCACAAAAGCATCATAGTCTTCCAAGAGCTTCTGCAGATGGCCAGCGTCTATGTTGTGCCTGAGGTATTAGTAGGATGAAGAGGAAGGGAGCCAGAGTCCAGCACACATCCCTGGAGCCATACAAACTGTGGCACTATTGGTCAGGTTAGCTTGTGATCCAGGAAACAATGGTGGAGTCCAACTGCATCCTCGGTAGCTTGTACGCAAAGTCGTAAGTGCTGTATGGTGTTAAATACTAGAACAGCCGTGCCTTTTTTACCTACTAGTAGAGCCGCCTTTTTTTAATATTGTAAATCTGCTACTTACACACAACGACCACTAGTTGGCCGTCTTGTAAATTAGCCTGCTTCCTACAGAGAAAAACGGCAAACTAACTTTATACTAGCTTATCCTGATGTGATTTAGAAAATGTAAGGATACTGGGGTGGTAGAACGCACATATCTAGGAAACGTCATGAAAGGAGGCTTCCTGACATTTTATCGGGTGCAAAGATATAACTTTTTTTTTACTCACAGGGTTCATTGTGACCCCATCACGGCTCTTCTAATGTGTGAAAAATACGCTGGAGAACGTCAAAAGGACATTACCTTCGCAGTGCTGCCAGCCTTATCTAATTAAAATCTCTCTGTCATTGTTCTCGCTCGTCACTTCTGTCATCCCTCCCCTCTCCTCTCCTCTCCTCTCCTCTTCCTCTCCTCGGGGCCAGCCGGTAATGCCGGCAATCTTATTAATAAGTGTCACAACATCTCTGTCCTTCCCTCTTCAAACATGAACAGACACATTTTTGCTATGCGGTACACACAGTACATCTTTCATCCAAGTACAACTGCGTTTCACTCGGTTTTCTGCTACTCCTGTCCTGCACTTGAATTGCCTACTTAAATGGAATGATACATTTAATGTATTTCCCCCCCTCCAGGGTTATTTTACAGTAAGGCAGAATATCCTCCCCTCGTGACGTTAGAATTATAAGGTTCTATCTCCATTTTTGTCAAAATTTAGTTTTTTACATAATCTGATCCATTAGGTGTTTATTAATGCCTGTGTGGTGTTATTTTTTAAATGTTGACATTTTTGAGTTAGTAATTCATAAAATACAAAGGTTCCATCTCACAAAACATAATGGAATGTAAAAACTTTGATGCTCAATATCTCTGAACTACCCTAAACAGAGATAGAACCTTATAATGCTAAGCTCACGCCCTGTCTCTCCTGAGAGTGAAAGAGAGTGAAAGGTCACCTGACGTCAGCAGGTTAACAGAAGGCTACAGGGACTAAATAGATAGAATGCATAGCTATAGCATCTGGCGTGACTTTGTTACCGACGACCGCAAGGCAAGCCCGTAACATGTATGCCACTGTATGTAACCGTCATGTTCAACCATGTCAAGTATGGAAATCCTCCTCCCTTATACAGTACGTTAATAGAACCATCAATATGAATGGCATTACCCTGTGGTTGCCATGGTTCCCAGATCCCATGTGATAACTAGCTTAGGGGGGATCTGCGATCTGGTTGGTTCTCAGTAGGGATTCCTTGAGTAGGGATGGGTGGTAGTAGAGTATGCAGACTCTTATAACGATGGCCGTAGCAACAGTAGTTTATTGTCATGGTCGTTAGGTAACTCGCGAGTGTTATGTCTACCTGTCTACTGTGTTGTCCTGTGTACAATTACCCCTGTTGGTTTTATTGCGTGATATGTTTTTTAATTATTATTTTATTATACCTTTATTTAACCTGAATACTCTATTGAGATTTAAAATCTCTTTTTCCAAGAGAGACCTGGCCAAGAGGCTATACAGCATATAAAGACAGATACATTTAGGTTTCAGACATACAGTATAAAACAATGAACATAAGGCGGTATCAGGAACGCATAGGTGGCTGCGTTAAGTACAGAGACACTCTGAACACATGTTGAAGTGTTCAGAGTTATATACAGTATGTAGCAGAGGGAGAAAAAAAAAAAGAAAAAAAAACACTCTCATGATGAGAGTTGTAAGCCCAACTGTCGGCCTCAAAAGTTGAGAATGCGCTCTCGGGTTTATGAATGAATGGTCTTTATTGTCATTTATATAGTACAGGTACCAAACAACGACATTTGGGAGGGGGGGCTCCCCTGGTGCTAGGAAAGAAAAAAAAAACTTAAAAAAACAAGAAGGGAAAGGAGCTGGTTTACATAAATAAAGGCTATGTACACTATCCACTATACAATACTATACAAATAAAACACTGTGCTGTACTCTATGCTATGCTATACCTACGTATTCTAACATTTCCTATCTCTGAACCTTATGTACCCGAGGGTTGTCATATTGCACATAGTGTTATTGCACATTCATTTAAAGTGTCGCAGTTTGCAGGTTTGAAATGTTCACAGTTGTGTTTCAGTGTTGCACTTGATTTCAATCTAGTAGCTGCCATCAAATTGTCTAGATTGTCCAGGGCCTAGAACCTAGGTCTTTGCTGTGTTCAGGGCCTGAATGGCCCTGGGGTAGAAGCTGAGCTTCAGTCTGTTTGTCCTTGCGAACATGGTCCTGAACCGCCTGTCCGAGGGCAGCCGAGCAAAGTGTTCGTTCCCAGTTGTTTCTAAGCTGGTGGTCCAGGAGGTACGTCGGGAAGAGGAAGCAGGAAGGCGCGCACAAGCTGTGGCGCAGGCAAAGCAAGGGCAGTGGATGGCATGGGAAGGAGTGGAAAAGAGGAAGATCTCCTGGAAAGATCTGTGGGAGATGGAGGCATTCAGAGCGAGCTTCACCATCAGGGCTGCCTACGATGTCCTGCCTTCTCCTGCAAACCTAAGCCAGTGGTATGGCGAAGACCCCACGTGCCCTCTATGTCAAAGTCCAGCAACACTGAAGCACATCTTAGTGGGATGCAAGACCAGTCTCACCCAAGGCCGTTACACCTGGCGGCACGACCAGGTGCTAAGGTGTCTTGCAGCAGTGCTGGAAAGTCAACGGACAAGTGTGAACGCCCTTCCTCCCCCATCATCCCAGTGGCAGCCAGCACCATTTGTTCGGGAGGGCGAGGGTCAAGCCAGCCTCACCACCATAAGACCAGACACTGGGCAGCTGGGCAGAGCACGGGACTGGAAGCTGCTGGCAGACTTGGACAAGAAACTCTGCTTCCCAGCTGAGATCGCAGCCACCAACCTGCGACCAGACCTTGTGCTGTGGTCAGCCTCGCTCAAGCTCGTTTACATCATCGAGCTCACTGTGCCCTGGGAGGGTGCAGTGGAGGAGGCCTACGAGCGGAAGAGGCTGAGGTACACTGAACTCGCAGCAGATGCCCAACAACAAGGCTGGACAGCGAAGGTACGCCCAGTGGAAGTAGGCTGCAGAGGGTTCGTAGCCACCTCAACATCCAGGCTACTCAGGGAGATGGGAGTGCGAGGGAAGACCCACCGGCAGGCAATCAAGGACCTCTCCAGGGCTGCTGAAAAGGGGAGCCAGTGGCTGTGGATGAAGAGAAAGGACTCGACCCGGGCGTTCAAATGAGCTGATCGCATCTAGGGAGTGAACCTGGGACGCTGGGATTCACTGCTGAACCCTCTGGAGATGTCGTGGGCTTATCAGCGAAACATTCATGAAGGAGGGCGCCCACTTGACAACCCAAAGGATGCCATCGCTCATTTGAACACCACAGAGTCTCATCGGTGCCTTAAGTATGTATGTATCGAGGGATATCAACATCTAGTCCTACATAACAGATCTGATCATCTGGTGAACCAGTGACTGCTGTGAAAGTGCAGCTGGCAACAAGGGAAAGACCTTGCGACAGCATGGAAAGACAGCTGACAGGAGGGAATAGACCCCAACGGGGCCGCCATGGGCTAGCTACCCGTGGCGGCGGGATCCAGCACGAACAGTGTATGGGTCCCACCCAAACTTGGCTACGAAAAATTCTAAGAAGAAAATACCCCCTGAGCCTGCGAGAGCGGGGGCGGAAGATGGCTCATCGGCAGACAACCCGGTAACGAACACAGGAACGGAACAGACTACGAGATTGATGATCAGCATACCTGAGGCTCCGACAGCTACAGCAGGACACACGCTCCAGAACTGCGTATGTGGTTGGACAAAGGTTACTTCCACCCATGGCCTGAAGATACACCAGGGCAAGAAAGGGTGCCTAAAGAAGGGTCAACAGGGAAGTCGCATCGACAGCTACTTTTTGAGAAGCAGGCCGAGTCAGTCGACTGAAGTTCAGCAGCAGGACACACACCACAGTCTGCAGGACATCAACACCCCTGTCCCAGAGGAGGAAGAACAAGGCACAGGAGAGCAACCTGAATCCAGCACATCACGACCACCAGCAGAGAAGAAGATCCAGGGGCGAAGGCCTTTAGTCAAGTGGCCAAAGTCCTGCAACAAGACGCTGTGGAAGGAGGTCAACACTGATCTCTGCAACATCCTAGAAGGGATCAGAGGCACCACCATGAAGAAGTTGGAGAGAATGGGCAACCTCATCTATGCCTATGGAGTGGAACAGTTTGGAGTGGTCGAAGGCAAACGATCTACTCAGTCAATTCCCACCAAGTCCAGAAGGCAGACAGAAATAGACCGACTAGTCAAGGAGAGGAGGCAGCTGAAGAAGCAATGGAGGAAGGCCACAGAGGAGGAGAAAGAAGGAATAAACCTACTGCAGGAAGAGATTAAGAGCAGGCTTGCAACACTGAGGAGAGCTGAAAACCTCCTGAAGAGGCGCAGAAGGAAGGAGCAAACAAGATCACGCTTCTACAAAGATCCTTTCAAATTTGTGAAGACTCTCTTCACAAAGGAGAAGAGCGGAAGTCTCTCTGTGGCAAAGGCCCACCTGGAAGAACATCTGAAAAAGGGCTGCACAGATGACCGACACCAGGAAGAGGTCACACTCCCACCTGACATGCCACCAGTCAATCCACCAGAGCACGAACTAGATATCAGTCCACCCAGGTGGAGTGAAGTAGACAACACTGTGCGTAGAGCAAGGGCCGCGTCAGCTCCAGGTCCCAACGGAGTTCCATACAGGCTCTACAAAAACGCACCAGATGTCCTGAGATTCCTCTGGAAGCTGATGAAAGTTGTGTGGCAAAAGAAGGCGATACCAACGTCCTGGCGGAGAGCCGGAGGGATCCTTATCCCTAAGGAAAAGGACTCAACAGAAATCGGACAGTTCCGGCAGATTAGCCTTCTAAATGTCGAGGGAAAAATCTTCTTCAGCGTGGTTGCTCATAGGCTGGCAGGATACCTGCAAAGAAACAACCTGATTGACACGTCAATCCAGAAAGCAGGCATCTCAGGCTTCTCAGGGTGTGTCGAACATGCTAGTGTCATCTGGCATCAGATCCAGGTCGCCAAGAAGGAGGGAACGGACCTCCACGTGGTGTTCCTGGATCTCGCGAATGCCTTTGGCTCAGTCCCTCACAACCTCCTGTGGACAGCCTTCGACTACTTCAGGATCCCACCAGCTCTCACAACCCTTGTCAAGGCCTACTTCCAGGACGTCCAGCTCTGCGTGACCACAGCAGAGTACACCACAGCATGGCAACATCTGGAAGTGGGAATCATGGCCGGCTGCACCATCTCCCCGCTGGCCTTCACCATGGCCATGGAGGTCATTATTCGGGCCTCTCGATGGGTGGTTGGCGGACAGCGAATAAGACCTGGGCTGAGGCTGCCGCCGATCAGAGCCTACATGGATGACCTCACAACACTCACCACGACCAAGGCTTGCACAGTACGGCTACTAAGAAAGCTCCAGGAAAACATTGAGTTGGCTCGCATGAAGATCAAGCCGAGCAAGTCCAGAAGCATCTCCATTGTCAAGGGGAAGCTGTCAGACCACCGCTTCCACATTGGCAAAGAACCCATTCCAACGGTCTCCGAGAAGCCTGTGAAGAGCCTAGGTCGTTGGTATGATGCCTCCCTCAAAGATAAAGAGCAAGTAGAGCAGCTCAGGAAGGAGGTAGCCAGCGGCCTGGAGAACATCGACAGAACCCTGCTTCCTGGCAAGCTGAAGCTCTGGTGCATGCAGTATGGACTACTTCCACGTCTCTTGTGGCCACTAACCCTCTATGAAGTTCCTCTCTCAAAGGTGGAAAAGCTGGAGAGACTGGTCAACTCATATGCAAGGAAGTGGCTTGGCCTTCCCAGGTGCCTCAGCAGCATTGGGCTCTACGGCAAAGGGATGTTACACCTGCCCATTTCCAGTCTGACAGAGGAGTACAAGTGTGCCAAAGTCAGACTGGAGATGATGCTTCTGGATTCGAATGATCCATTTGTAGCCCAAGCTGCCCCCATCCTGGCCACTGGGAGGAAGTGGACCCCATTGGCTGCAACTGAGCAGGCAAAGGCAGCACTCAGACACAGGGACATTGTGGGCCGAGTGCAGGAGGGGAGGAGTGGTCTTGGCCTCGGGATTAGTACACCGGCCTGGAGCAAGGCCAATCCATCTCAGAGACGCAAGCTGGTGGTCCAGGAGGTACGTCGGGAAGAGGAAGCAGGAAGGCGCGCACAAGCTGTGGCGCAGGCAAAGCAAGGGCAGTGGATGGCATGGGAAGGAGTGGAAAAGAGGAAGATCTCCTGGAAAGATCTGTGGGAGATGGAGGCATTCAGAGCGAGCTTCACCATCAGGGCTGCCTACGATGTCCTGCCTTCTCCTGCAAACCTAAGCCAGTGGTATGGCGAAGACCCCACGTGCCCTCTATGTCAAAGTCCAGCAACACTGAAGCACATCTTAGTGGGATGCAAGACCAGTCTCACCCAAGGCCGTTACACCTGGCGGCACGACCAGGTGCTAAGGTGTCTTGCAGCAGTGCTGGAAAGTCAACGGACAAGTGTGAACGCCCTTCCTCCCCCATCATCCCAGTGGCAGCCAGCACCATTTGTTCGGGAGGGCGAGGGTCAAGCCAGCCTCACCACCATAAGACCAGACACTGGGCAGCTGGGCAGAGCACGGGACTGGAAGCTGCTGGCAGACTTGGACAAGAAACTCTGCTTCCCAGCTGAGATCGCAGCCACCAACCTGCGACCAGACCTTGTGCTGTGGTCAGCCTCGCTCAAGCTCGTTTACATCATCGAGCTCACTGTGCCCTGGGAGGGTGCAGTGGAGGAGGCCTACGAGCGGAAGAGGCTGAGGTACACTGAACTCGCAGCAGATGCCCAACAACAAGGCTGGACAGCGAAGGTACGCCCAGTGGAAGTAGGCTGCAGAGGGTTCGTAGCCACCTCAACATCCAGGCTACTCAGGGAGATGGGAGTGCGAGGGAAGACCCACCGGCAGGCAATCAAGGACCTCTCCAGGGCTGCTGAAAAGGGGAGCCAGTGGCTGTGGATGAAGAGAAAGGACTCGACCCGGGCGTTCAAATGAGCTGATCGCATCTAGGGAGTGAACCTGGGACGCTGGGATTCACTGCTGAACCCTCTGGAGATGTCGTGGGCTTATCAGCGAAACATTCATGAAGGAGGGCGCCCACTTGACAACCCAAAGGATGCCATCGCTCATTTGAACACCACAGAGTCTCATCGGTGCCTTAAGTATGTATGTATCGAGGGATATCAACATCTAGTCCTACATAACAGATCTATATGGACCTGGCAGGTGCCAAATAAGCTGATCTGTCTGGCTCCGGAGGTGTTCTTGCGTTTGCCGTTTCTTTTTTTTTTTTGTGCAAGCTGCTCCACTCAGTGGAATGCCATGATTGTTTGCAGATGGCGTTTGTTGCACAAAGCTTCCCTTTCTGTTCTTGATTGACGGGGTGTTGATGTTGATGTGTTAATGAGGACATGAACACATGAGAGCGGTTGGTTGTTGTTGGAATTCGTCCTAGACGCACAGCATTTACCTACCAGCATTTACTGTTACAGTTTTACACGACATAGCCTGTAGAAGATTCATAATGTTTTCAATTGGAATGATGTGGAAAGGTCTTGGACGTGTTTGTTAGTTCTGCTATACTACTACTACTAAGTACAGTGTTTTTGTTTCAGTGTGAAGGGATGTTGATGGAAGCTTGTTTTAGCCAATTAAAGTAGTTCTCTTAGAGCTGCTGACATCATCAAACACAGTTTTCCAGGGATGCCTTTTCTTTTCCCTAATCCCACATGATTCGGAAATTGTCTAAGAAACAACCAGGCAGCGCAGCACAGCACAGCACATAGCTACACAGTAATAGGGAGTCACAACCGAAAGCAACTTGCAGTGACGAATTTAGACTTCCTCGCTACGGTTGCCTAGCAACACAAAGGGGTTTGTTTCCGATACAGCTGTTCTCGTGGAAGCGAAGGGTTAAAATCCTATTTCTTAAAGCCGCCGCTGAAAATGGATCCATGCATGGTTAATTGCGCTGCACTGTACAGCGTTGAAACCCCTCTCTCTCCGCATTATGTTTGACAGCCACTCACAGTAATTCCATTAACTTGGGTTATTATAAGCGTTTGAAGATGAGATTTTAGCACTCTAGCTTAAATTGTCATCTAACAGAATAACTACCAGTAATGAGGTTAATCACAAGGGTTGCAGTTGCATTAGTCATTTATTTTCTCGTCCAAAATTAGCATAATTGACACATCCATGCCATCCACTCAAGCTTGCTATCTTGTTGTTTCTCTTTTTAGTGTGAGCCTAAGTGAAAGAAAGTGCTTCGAGCTCTACAGTGTGTGTTGGAGAGAGAGATGAATAAGTAAATGGGGGGGGGGGGGGGGGAGAGAGACAGAGAGAGAATTGGAGAGAGAAAGAGAGTACAAGAGAGAGAAAAAGAGACCGAGATTGTGTACGCATGAGAGGTAGAGAGAGTGTGCAAGAGAGAGCGCGTGTGAGCAAGAGTTGAGGAGGAGAGAGAGATTGTGTATGTGAGCAAGAAAAAGAGAGTATGGAAGAGAGAGAGAGAGAGAGACAGAGAGAGAGAGGCTGTGAGAGAGTTTGTGTGAGAGAGAGTTTGTGTGATTGAGAGAGAGTGTGTGTGTGAGAGAGAGAGAGAGAGAGAGAGCAAGAGAGAGAGAGGCTGTGTGAGAGAGTTTGTGTGAGAGAGAGAGTTTGTGTGAGAGAGAGAGAGTGTGTGTGTGAGAGAGAGAGAGCATGAGAGAGAGAAAGAGAGAGTCTGTGTGAGAGAGAGAGAGAGAGAGAGAGAGAGAGAGAGAGAGAGAGTGAGAGTCTGTGTGTGTGTGAGAGAGAGAGAGAGAGAGGGATGTGTGGAGCGGGTGTGTTGTGGCTCCTCTCCTCCTCCCCTGCCAGTGACAGGCAGAACCATGTGGGGGGGGGGGGGGCTCTGTCACCCGTGTGCCTATACCCAGCCTCATTGTCACAGGCTTCTTCTGGAACTCACTGCTTTTCCCTTCCTGAAATCCTCCTCATCCATCCATATATCTTTTTTATTTTTATTTCATCATCTTCCGCATTCAAATGAACAATTAAGCAATAAGGAAAAAAACCTAAGTGAGGAAAACATGAAGTCTTTTCTGAATGCCTTGAAGAAAGAAGGTAAGAGATGATACTCTGCTACTGTAGGCTACTGTTGAGCTCTGGAAATTGTTTCTGAAGGTTTTTTGTTGTTTTTTTCTCAGGTTTTTTAATTAGAACTAACTACGAGAACTTTGTGTGACACACGTCAAAGAGAACAGAGAGAATGGGTTTTGTACTTTGCACAGCTGTGCATCTGCTGCCTGTTATGTAGTGGCAAGAATGGTGTGTTTACTCTTGGACAAACATTTGATCGTGACGTAATGCATGTTGAATGTGCTGAGAGATCTCCTCACGCTCTGAACCGCACATAACGGGTCACGGGTAAAAGTGAGTGTGAATCAGTTTTCTCAGGGCCGTTGCTGGAAAAGAGAATACAGTATGTTTTCAGTCAACTTACCGGGTAAGATAAGGGTTAAATGTTTACATTGGAAAACGTAAATTGTTAAACCAGTATTACTTTCTATTATATTCTAGAACTATTCTGCCTACCAAGATGTTCATGGTTTTTCTTAGTTAGCTGCCAAGAGTCTGGGGAAAAACATACTTTAAAAGTCATCTCTGTGTAGAGACAATGTCGGTTGTAACTGCCAATGTCACCGTAGGACAAAATCCAACTTGAATCTGTCGTCTCTGCTTCGGGTGAATTTAGAATCGTGTCTGTGACGGTTATAGATGAAGAGATTGAGTCATAAAACACAACTGCATGAAAACGAAAACACACACACAGATTAAGTGTTTGTTATGGTTCCTTCCCTATATGCATATCACCTTCCTGAGGTTCTGCCTCCCGTGTTGGTGATAGGCCATCCTGTGACCACTGCTAGTGAGAGAAGCAGGGGAGGGCGAGGGAGGCGGTGGAGGGGGAGGGAGGCAGGGGGGAGGGGGAGGGAGGCAGGGGAGGGAGGCTGAGATCTAGCACTCTCTCCGAGGCAGTGGGGGGTTGGGTACCACCCTCCCCCTCTCCCTCTCCCTCCCCCCTGCCTCCCTCCCCCTCCCCCCTGCCTCCCTCCCCCTCTCCCTCTCCTTTACCTTTCATCTCTATGCCTTGTGGACCGACATTATTGTTGCACGGCTGACTAAACACAGCCATCTAAGCCATTACATTCTCTATGTAACAGGATGTCTTTCCAGAGCGTGTATTTGAAACCATGTTACACAACCGACTCTTGAAACGAGCGTGCTAACCATTACCTCACCAAAACTACAGCCAGCACTCGAGTTGAGGGGGGATGGCATCCCCCTTCTAAAACTGCCATCCCCCCTTTCCTTCCCTTATGTCATGTTATCAATGAACGTGGTATTACTGCTATTTCAACATTTAGTTTCACGCATATTGAGTAAAATACTGTGGGCGAGGGAGGGGGCACGCACACATGCAATGACATTTTTACCAAGTCACTGACGATGTGGGGATGCTAAAATTGTCCCCATTATGATAAAACCACCATCCCCCCTGATTTTCTTTGACAACTTGAGTCCTGACTATAGCCGGCTGGTTGGGTGAGTGTGACACTAATTCAGGTCTCAGGAAGGTTACATCACTGTGTGATGATCTCTTTGGTTACGTATGGTAACCCAGGTGGTGTGGGTGAGGGAGGTAAGGGAGAGGACTTTGTGCAACTTGGGAATGTCATTTGACATTTCCGATACAGAGAAGAATCTTGTTAGTGTAGAGGTGTCTTGTAGAGAGGATCATAAATAAAGCAGCTCTTGTCTCTCCACACAGCAGGCTTCGTCCGTGCTCGTAAGCAGAGGCTTGTTCTCAGTCTCTCAGAGGTCATGTTCTCACATGAAAGTCCGAATCGAGACCCGGAGCAAGTGGATGAGTTTGCAACATTGTTGTTAGAGAAATAGTTTCTCTGATTTGCGTTCTCACAGCCCTTTATGTAAACGAAGTAACGTACGCAATCGAAGCAACAGACGTGGTAGTTGATTGGTCAGAAACATTTAAAATTGCCCGTTCGTCGCGCTCTTATCCAGATCAACACGCATGCGCTGTTGTTTTCCTATGGACTGCCTTGAGCAGCGTTCTCACCAAAAGCAAAGTGATGGATGCGTCGTTTCTAACCGGAGCGAAACCACCCTTTTCAAGCGGAGCATCCGTTGGTGCTTTGCTCCGGGAGTTACTTCAAATGCGCGTTCTCACAGCTCCAAACGACGCAGAGCAAACACATTTTATCCTAAACTCCGATTCCAAGTGAAGCAAATGTTCTAGTGAGAACACACCCTCAGAGAGGCCTAACTCTGTGGGGTCAAACTTGGGACTGAATTCCGAACGAACCCTACCCACTCCTGTAGATCTGCGAGACTGCGAGGGTGGGAAGAATAAAAGCAACAAGGTGACATTTCTACATTTCAAAGTGTACAAGACCGTATTTAGATCTACTGCAAATAAATGTGATTGATTGATTGATTAAATTATTGATTGATCCAATCCCTCCAGATCTTCAGGAGTAGGTAGGTGTTCGAGGGGTTACCTAGGATGTGGCTAGGTGCATAGAGGGTTAGGGATTTAGGAGATTGGGTTCAATGGGTTGATAGTCCTTCGGTGTTCAGCTGCAGTATTCTGGGTTCGAGGTCAGCAGACCTCTCCCCCGGCTGCTGCCGAACACCAGCCCGGGTGAGGGGCCCTGGTTGGCAAACTTTGTTTCGCTTCTTGCTTTTGGCAGTCATTAGCTACTTACGGGGGGCACCACGAGAAGGTGTTTGCCACGCCACATCAACATGCACGGATGCTGAGTGCTCTCTATTCGCTCGTCTAGCTTTAGAGACCCCTAGGGTCTCTAGCTGGGTCTACCCTGAGCAGGAAGCATGGCCTCGCCACGTTTGTCCAACAAAGGTTGAGCTGGACTCTCGCTGACCAATCCCCGGCTGACTCGGAGATTGAGTGGCTGTGCGTGGACGTTGCCGGTCTAAAAATCATCAACGTCTACAAACCTCCACCCTCGCGAATCACACCAGTGTGTCTACCAGTGTTCCCCCACCCCTGTATCTATGCTGGTGACTTCAATTGCCAGCATGAAGACTGGGGCTACCGCACCAACTCACCCGACGGAGAGAACCTGGCTGTCTGGGCAGCTAATAACAGCCTGGCCCTGTTGTACGACCCCAAGGGCGCAGCCAGCTTCCGCTCCGGTCGCTGGAACACTGGGACGAACCCTGACCTGGCATTCGCGAGTGCCAGCGCTGACAACCGGCTCCCCGATAGACGTGTGCTAGGAAAGTTCCCGAGGTCTCAACATCGACCCTCACTGATAACAACGGCCAAACTCGTGAACCTTGTTCCGAGTGAGCCAGTGAAACGGTGGAACTTCCTAAAGGCCGACTGGAAACGCTTCCGCCTCCTTACCAACAAATCCACAAGGCACCTCCCATCGCCTAACTCTACCAACGTGGATGAGGCGTACCGGGACTTCTGCGGCATGTTGGTGAAAGCGGCAAAAAAAATCCATCCCACGCGGACGTCGCATTAGCTACAAACCGTGTTGGGATGAGGAGTGTGAGAAGCTCCACTGTGCCTTCCTCCAGGCCCCTGCAGGAGCTGAGTCGGACAGGCTCGCAACAGCCTTGCTGTCAAGACTCAGCCGTAAAAGACAGGAGCGCTGGGAGGAGGCCATTGACTCCATCGACTTCTCGCACTCCAGCCGTAAGGCATGGAGTATCATGAACAATCTCACTGGTAGGTCCAGACACTCCCCCCGTCACTGCCCCATCTCTGCAAATAAAATCGCATCACAATTTGTGAAAAGTGGGTCATACGAGGGCAAAGACCGCGAGTCGTCTCGACTTGTGGCAAAAGAAGTGTCAGACCTCTGGAGGGCCCCAACACCTAGCAGTGACTACATCTCCGGTGAATTCACCCCGGAGGAGTTCGCTGCTGCCCTCCAGCATCTAAAGCCAGGGAAAGCTCCGGGGCCTGATTCCATCTGCCCGGAGCTTATTCTCCATGCCGCACCCGCCTTGAAGTCCTGGCTGAGAGCGTTCCTCACTTCCTGTTTGCGCCAACTCAAGATCCCCAAAATCTGGCGAAGAGCCCTAGTTGTTGCGATCCCTAAACCGAATAAGCCTGAAGGGGACCCTAAGAGTTACCGTCCCATCTCTCTGTTATGCATCCCCTTCAAGATCCTCGAGCGTCTCATCTATGCCCGCATCGAACCAATTGTCGACCCGCTGCTCCCACGTGAGCAGGCCGGGTTCCGACGCGGGAGGTCGACCGTAGATCAAGTCACCCTTATGACTCAAGACATCGAGGATTGCTTTTCGGCAAAAAAGAAGGCCGGGGCCGTCTTTATAGACCTGACGGCTGCCTACGATACCGTATGGCATCGCGGCCTCTCCTGCAAGCTGCTCCGCCTGCTGCCGGACAGGCACATGGTCAGAATGATCATGGAGCTCATCCGTAACCGCAGCTTTACCCTCACCACCGGTCGCGGACAGCTAAGCAGGCTTCGACGCCTTAAGAACGGCGTCCCTCAGGGATCGGTCCTGGCCCCCCTCCTCTATAATATCTACACCTATGACCTGCCCAACACACTCTCGCGGAAGTACGCCTACGCAGACGACCTCGCAGTGGTGTACTCTGCTGGAAATTGGCAGTCTGTGGAGGGGATTCTGAGCCAGGACATGCAGACACTAGTGGCATACTTCCGGAAATGGAGATTGAAGCTTAGCGAGGCAAAGACGGTGTCGGCTGCCTTCCACCTTAACAACAGGGAGGCTAAACGTGAGCTTAGAGTACACCTAGATGGAACTCCCCTGCCATGTTCCGCTGAGCCAATCTATCTCGGCGTGACATTGGACAGGACGCTCACGTTTCGCCGACACCTCGAGTCACTGCGCAAGAAGTTAACAGCTCGTGTGGCGTTGATGAGGCGACTGGTTGGCTCGGGCTGGGGCGCCGGCGCAAGGACCTTGCGCACGGCAGCCCTAGCCCTCGTTTATTCAACTAGTGAATACTGCGCCCCAGTATGGTGTCGCAGTGCCCACACCCGCCTCATCGACTCGCCTATAAACGAAGCCTTGCGCATTGTGACAGGATGCCTGCGTCCTACCCCCGTGGACAACCTTCCCATCCTAGCAGGCATCCAGCCCGCAGGCCTCCGCCGCATGGGAGCCACAGCACGTCTCGCCTGCCGGGCCGTGGAGCTTAATAACCATCTGCTCCATGATAGGCTCACTATAACAGCGGAGCCCTCCCGGCGTCTCAAGTCGAGACACCCATTTGTGCCTGCCGCACAGGATCTCAGGCAGCAATGCAGAGATCTCAACATCAGTGCGGCAGGATGGGCGGATTATATGTGGCGCGCGGAGTGGGAGGCTAACACCTCCAAACTCCGCGACCACATCCCAGTCGCCGGCGCTGAGCCCCTCGGGATGGACTTGCCAAGGCTATCCTGGGTGAGGCTCAATCGTCTCCGGACCGGCGTCGGGCGTTTCCGCTCATCAATGCACAGATGGGGCTTGGCCCCAAATGCGTCGTGCGAGTGTGGCGCAGAGGACCAAACCGCAGACCATATTATCCTGGATTGCCCGGTGTACCACCCACCCAACGGGATGCATGGTCTGTCGGTATTAGATGACGAGACGATGACGTGGCTTCTGGAGGGGTGTCCAGAAATATAGCCCGGGTGAGCCCCTCAACCAGGTCTCG
>NC_137679.1:8800364-8840364 GCF_963989245.1 Nansenia antarctica | reverse complement strand
TGTGATTGGCCTGTACCTTACCTGAGGGCGTGACTGTTTCCTGGACATACAAATCCAGGCTCTGTTTCACATTTACATTTTTGGCATTTAGCAGACGCCTTATTCCAAAGCGACTTACAATCAATACATTTGACTAAGCAAGTGAATCTCTGTGCCTTGAGCTTCACATTTTTTGAGGATAGTTTGACGGTCAGGTTGGTCTGACACGCTTGTAAACTGTTCTCCTTTTGCAAAAGATAATTAAATACCTTTTTCTGTACAATCTGAAGAAAGCAGGCTGCCTTGTTCTATTTTTCTATTCAGGATGCATTTCTTTTCTATCGATTACACGAGTCAGGTGAATATAATTCCAGGGTTGAACTATATATTCTGAAGTAACTCCATGCCTTCTAAAGTATCCGACTGCGGTGGCCTTTCCTATGACCTCAACACAAAATTAAGCATCTGAAGTATGCAAAAGAGAACCTTGAGAAACCTGAAGCCTATTGGAACAATGTGCTTTGGACTGACGAAACCAAAATTGAACTTTTTGGCCACAACCAAACAAGGTATGTTTGGAGAAAAAAGAGTGAAGCATTTGTAGAGAAGAACACCTCGTCAACTGTTAAGCATGGAGGGGGATCCATTATGCTTTGGGGTTGTGTAACAGCTGGGGGCACAGGCAATATTGTGCGGGTGAAAGGAAGAATGGATTCCACCAAATATCAAGACATTCTAGAGGCTAATGTTCAAAGGTCAGTCCAGAAATTGAAGTGGAAGGGAGGTTGGGTATTCTAGCAAGACAATGACCCGAAGCATACCTCAAAATCAGTACCCCAGCAGTACCTCCAGGAAAGACGGATGAAGGTTTAGGAATGGCCCCAGACTTTAATATTATTGAAAAATCTGTGGAGAGATCTCAAACATGCCGTGCATGCAAGAAGGCCGAAGAATATTTCTGAGCTAGAGGTGTTCTGCCAGGGAGAATGGGGAAGAATTCCCAAAACAAGAATGTATAGACTCTTAGCTGGCTACAGGAAGCGTTTGCAAGTTATTATAGTTGCCCCAGGAGGAATTACAAAGTACTAGCTGACAGGGTTCCCAAACTTTTGCACAAGGCCTTTTTCCTTGTTTTATTATTTTGAAACAGTAAAATATGAAAAAAATGTAATCTTGCTTTAAAATGTGATGAAATGTGTCATGTTTAACTTTGTACCATTTAGAGGTTAGGTTTGCTTCTTTCCACTTAGATATTCATTGTAAGTTGCCTGGGGTGGTTCAGTGGTCTAGCACCGCAGTCTACAGTGCACACATATGCCCATGTCGGCATGGGTTTGAATCCGGCCCATGCCCTGCTGACATGCCCTCTCCTCCTTACTTTCCTGTCTACCTTCACTATCTCTATCCCCCCAAAAAGATATTCATTGTAAAAGGCATTTTGACTCGGGGAGCCCACATTTATGCACCCCACTGTAGGCCTATCTCCCAGTACCTGATGCAGAGCGTTCCTCCCAGCTAGTTACTCTAGTATGTGGATCTGCCTTTGGCTGTGACTTTGACAGAGTCTCTGTAGAGGCTTAATAAGGCAGCAGGCACAGAGGGCAGGAGGAGGGGAGGGTGCTGTTCTGTTCTGGCCCACTTTTCTTATTTTTTCTTTTTCTCTGTGTGTGTGTGTGTGTGTGCCCGTGCCTGCGTGCCTGTGTGCATTTGTGTGTGTGTGTGTGTGTGTGTGTGTGTGTGTGTGTGTGTGTGTGTGTGTGCAGGATTGCCATGTGGGGCGGGTTACCGCCGAACGGGCTACTGGATTTAGCGGTTATAGACTGGTTAGGCTGTAAATTGTCAATCCCATCTGGCAACCCTGCGTGTGTGTGTCTTCTGTTCTGCTCTCAACACACAAACACACTCTTTGTCCACCTCTTCATCCTCCATCCTACCTATCGCTCAGGTTCAGGTGTTTTAGCCCCTAGTTCTAGGTAAGGGAGTAGTAGAGTAATGACCCCAGATCTGTAGAAAAGTGAAGCTTCTACTTTTACATTTACATTTTAGCAGCATTTAGCAGACGCCTTATTCCCAAAGTGACTTACAATTAATACATTTGACTAAGCAAGTGAATCGTCAATCCACCAGTCGTAGCAGGAAGAGTAATCTAGCTCAGGCCCGGGGCCATTGGCAGTCTCTGTGATAGAAGGAAAAACTGTACGTGAACTCTCCGGGATAGAAGGAACAAAAACAAACCAAAAAAGAAACAAAACACATGTTTGTAGTTGTTTGTAGACAGTACAGGGGGGGCAGTAGAAGTCTTGGGTAACACAGTAAAGGGGAAAAGCGGGTGTCTCAGGAGACGCAGTGCTGGGGGTAATGCTGGATGCTATAAATTGACACCTGAGAGGATTACTGCAGATAACGGTCGATGCCGTCATCTTTCCACTTGATTGGCTAGAAAGATTGACTTTTTTGGACACCACATTTCTTACATCTTTTAAATCCAGTCAGATCTACTGGAGTGATAGCAGGAGTGATAGCAGGAGTGTGGTCACACCCTGGGCACGGCAGGGAAGGTCACCCCAGAGGCGATCACATGCGCTTGCTGTTTCTCAGGCTGTCACCCTAAGTGTGGGTTTGTTCTTTCGGCAGATCCTGTGATATCACACTGTGTTCCAAGAAGTGATGTTGACGCAGACCCCCCAAAAAAATCCCTGAAAGTTCCATTTTAAGAATCCGGACGCTCCGTATCCACACTACTTATATGTGCGAGTCAGCAACGTTATACAGTACAAATAGGCATAAGTTGGCTGAGTCACAAACGATTCCATATTTGGACCCTGTATCATTATACGGGTACTGTAGAGCTTTGGCGGCGGACCCATTGTAATTATTCCACCACCTATGCGTTTTCTTTTGTGTGATTTTCTCCTCATATGCTGTACCAGACAGTAGTGAAGTGCTGGGTGGTTAATTGCTCCGATTGCATCGCTGCCCTCTTCATTCTTTAGTAGTGAGGAGGATCTGTACAGAGCAGCTACTGGGCTCTGATACTGTGGCCTCTCTGGAGGGGACACAGACATTACCATACCTCCACACCAGAGGATGGAGGGAGGGAGAGGGAGGAAGGGAGAGAGGGGGAGGGAGGGACGGAAGGAGAGGGAGATGGAGAGAGGGAGAGAGGGAGGGAGGGAGGGGGAGGGAGGGACAGAAGGAGAGAGAGAGAGAAAGAGAGAGAGAAAAAGAGAGAGAGAGAGAGAGAGAGAGAGAGAAAGAGAGAGAGAGAGAAAGTGAGAGATTATTCTAATTAGCCCAGGGAACATTGTAAAAGAGCAGGAGAAGCATATCCACTGAGTCAGGGTTCATTATAAAGCTCTTCCAAGGGATTGTAAAACTAACGAAAGTGAACACTCATATTAAACTGTCTGAGGACTCTATGAATTTAGATAGATTGTAGGTAGATTGTATTGGCATCCCGGGGGTTGGGATCTGACATTCTCAGCTATGTAGGTGTTGAAATACTGCAATTGTTAGTCAGTATCGGTTAAAATGTCGGTTCAAATTAATTTGTCTTAGGGTCCCTGTCGCGGGAGGCATCCGTTGCCCGTTGTATCAATGTTTTACTTTTGAGCTGGGAATTGATTAGAAACATATTGAAGATCAGCACTGATAATATTGATAATAATTCACTTTTAAGTGAAGATTTTGGTATATTTTCAGCTCATTAAGTGCTCATGAACAAAACGGGTCCGACAGTTTGTCAAGAAACGGCCTGATTGGACAGAGAGGGTGACACCTCCCCACTACCACGAGCAAACACTTATTTTACTATGTTCTTTATTTTGTATTTTTTTTTAATTTAGCCTTTATTTAACCAGGTCGGTCCCATTGAGACACAATTATCTCTTTTCCGAGGGAAGCCTGGCCAAGACAGCAGCTTAAAACGTAGAGTTTCGACAGTTAAAACAAACAATGCAGAATTACACAATAAAAGAACACCACATCAACAACAACAACAACAACAACAACAACAACAAAAAAGACAAAATACAATCTGGTCAGAGCAATAGAGTAAAATAATGGGACTTTCATATAAAGCAGGAGCAAGAACGATATGAGGCTGATTCCAAGTTACTCACAAGGTTTTTAAATGTTCCAAGAGAAATGAGTTCCTTCAGGTTCAGAGTGCTCTGTAGTGAGTTCCAGGCAGCGGGTGCAAAGTGCATGAAGGAGTGCTTGCCGAATTCAGTGCGAACTTTGGGGACATTTAGCAGATAACAATCGTTGGCATGTAGCAGACGTACTCTGGGTTTGTTGGCCTTAAACTGAGGACTGTTTCATTTAATGAGATAAGAAATCGATTAACATTATATCATGAACCATATTATCAACACTAGCAAAAAGTGACACAAATCCTTTAACATCTATTTAATGGAATGTCCTTATTTGTAGGCCAACAATTCCACTGCGAACCAACAGAGGGCGGCATTGTTCAACCTTTCACTCTGTGCCGACCACTGTTGCCAATACTCACTGATGTCACAAGAACTGTATATAACACAGCCTATAGTGACACCGTTGAGTATTGGCTACTCTCACTGAGGTGTATTGCCCTGGCGGCAGTTCAATATGTTTGTCAGTTTAACTCTTTGAAAACAGTAATTTTTCCCAAATAACCTCATCAGATATTATTTGAGAATGATCATTTTGTCGATGTGAACACAGTTTAACTGTGTTAAGTTAACTCCTCTCCTCCCCTGCCCTCCCCTCTCCTCCCCTCTCCTCTCCTCTCCTCCCCTCCCCTCCCCTCCCCTCCCCTCTCCTTTCCTCCCCTCCCCTCCCCTCCCCTCTCCTCTCCTCTCCTCTCCTCCCCTCTCCTCCCCTTCCCTCTCCTCTCCTCCCCTCCCCTCTCCTCTCCTCCCCTCTCCTCTCCTCTCCTCCACTCCCTTCCCCTCTCCTCTCCTCTCCTCTCCTCCCCTCTCCTCCCCTCCCCTCCCCTCTCCTCCCCTCCCCTCCCCTCTCCTCTCCTCTCCTCCCCATCCCCTTGCCACTCATCCAGTCCACACAGGGGCCGTGAAGCCCTGGTTGGCATGGACCCCCAGGGGCAGAAACGTAAGCTGTACAGCGCTGCACCAGGCCGGTGCCATGTGGTGGTCAGATCCTACCAGCCCCAGGCCGAGGGAGAGATCACCCTGTACAAGAACGACAGGGTCCAAGGTGACGCCACTCATACTGCTGTATTCTACAAGGAAGAGATTTTGACCTATCGCTAAGCCACGCCCCCCTTTGAAAACTCGGACAAACAAACAACGCTTCACTGACAGTGACTGACTGACCGACCGTGACTGAATGACATTCAACGACTTACAATGGTGGGAGTTGGCACATTTCTGATTTCTGATTTTCCACAGCAAGTAATAGACATGTTTTTTTTTTAAAGATGTAGAGAATATTTAGTCTAGAAGCTTTTCACCATCAGATATTAGCGAGTTGTTTGTCCGAGTTTTCTGCCTGTCGTGACTTTTGCTGTGATATGATTGGACAATCTCTATTTTGGGGCGTGGCTTAGCGATAGGTCCATTACGGTCCATGAAATATAACTCCCTCCAAAAGCAGTACGTTTAAACCACATAATCCACGGTATATTAGATGTATATAGATGTATATTGGATATCTCTACCTTTAGTATGTTGCTCAGCGAATACACTGCCAACCAGTGAGATTCAGATTGTCTTCTGATGTGGATCTGTAGTCTTTGAGTGTTACAATTCAATTGTGCTTTTTCGGTGGTTACATAATAGTTACCTGTCAAGCTGTCATGTTGTGTAAGCCTGAGTGTCATTGAGAAGACCACAGGCACAGAGCTGCAGTCAAGCTCAGGTCGTTGTTGATTACTGTTGACTAATGCTTTGTGCAGAGAAAAGACATTGCATGAATCACCGTGCCTATGTTCTTTTACTAGTAATAACCAGATGGCCATGTTTCAAAGGACACGATCGTATGTTTCTCTTATATCTTCACTGTATACCTCTTTAATTGAGGGTTATTGATAGCCTTAAGATTTGAGGAAAGGTTATGAGAAGGTTTTGAAATTGGATTTAGCGGTTTAAATCACATTTTTATATGATGGAAATGATGTACCTCTGTCCTTTGCAATAATGGTCAGAGAGTAACAACCCTCTCTCTCTCTCTCTCCCTCCCTGCAGTGATGTCCATAGGGGATGGAGGGTACTGGGAGGGTTGTGCCAGGGGCAACATGGGCTGGTTCCCAGCGGAGTGTGTGGAGGAGATCCCCAACCAGACCCAGGAGGAGCGGCCATGTAAGTGCGGGCAGGTGGGCCGGCGGAGAGGTGGGCCGGCGGGTGGGCGCTTGTGGCGCAGGATGTAGAGCCGCCGTCTAATGATCGGCGGTTCGGCAGATCGGCGGTTCGAACCCCAGCTTGCCACATGTCGAAGTGTCCTTGGGCAAGAGACTTAACCGCAAATTGCTCCCAATGAGCGGGACGGCGCCTTGCGTGGTAGCTTGCCGCCATTGGTGTGTGAATGTGTGTGTGAATGAATGGGTGAATGAGAGGCGCTTGGGAATAAGGCGTTATATAAGTCGGTCCATTTACCATTTAAGTGGTGAGAGCCATACGGTACAGTCAAGTCAAGTCAAATCAAGTTTTATTTGTATAGCGCATTTCTCACAAAATGCGATTCAATGCGCTTCACATGATGACAGAGCCGCAAGCAGGCAAGGGTAAAAAACCTGTACACTGTGTAGCCAGGAAAATTCCCTTGCAGCCCTCTACTCATACAGCGACTACTACCAGTTTGTCTACCAGCGCACAGCAGCAGTGTAGAAGTGTTTGTGTTTAATCATAACTGCTGCCAAACATGAAGGTTTTTAGCTTTAAGATTTAAATATGTTAAGGGGTTGGGGCCTGTTTGGGGCCTGTTTCTTCAGGGAGTTTGTTCCAGGAGCATGCAGCAGCGTGACTGAAAGCTGCTGCACCGGAAATCCCTCGGCTCTTACGTTGCATTGCCGCGGTCGCGCTCCTCCACAGAATAGTCACAGGTGAAACGTCTTGCTTGGGTGAAGGCGAAACACTAGAGCTGCACACACACTTCTGCCGAAGACCGTAACACCTGCCGGAGTGGAAAGACACACATCATATCACTGATGTCTACCTACTGAAATCTACAGTGTGTTTAGAGGTATTCTTGACCCGTCTAGATGAATAGCGGTGTGGTTTCATCAAAGGAAACTGGCCAGGTTCTTGTTGGATATTGTTTGATCTTGTGCTTCGACCCTTCTTCTCTCACGCTCTGATAGCCAGCTGAATCAGGGAAGAGCCTTCTGGCCACGGAGGGCTGTTCGTTCAATTAGTACTCTGCAGCCAGGACGCACGTAGCACACGAGTGCACACACACGCACGCACGCGCACACGCGCGCACGCACACACGCACACATACATACACATACATACACACACACACACACACACACACACCGACTGCACTGCATGCGTGACTGACAGCTGCGTTAGTAGGACTTTAGAGTGTCTAATGTGTTGGCTGGTGGACAGCTTACTTTGTATGTGTGTGTGTGTGTGTGTGTGTGTGTGTGTGGTACAGTACTATATGTGTGTGCTAGTATGCTAGCATGTGTGTGTGTGTGTGTGTGTGTGTGGTACAGTACTATATGTGTGTGCTAGTATGCTAGCATGTGTGTGTGTGTGTGTGTGGTACAGTACTATATGTGTGTGCGAGTATGCTAGCATGTATGTGTGTGTGTGTGTGTGTGGTACAGTACTATATGTGTGTGCTAGTATGCTATCACGTGTGTGTATGCGTGTGCACGGCTGCACGCATGCGTGTGTGTGTGTCTTTGTTAGCCCGCACTCATACGCAGGCCTTAGTCCTGGGGGCGAAATTCTGTCTAAAGTTTATTTTTGGTCCAAATAAATGTCTTCCACATCAGCGAAGCCAGTGTTCAGTAGCAGAGGAACTGTGCGTTATGAGTTCCATGCAGTTTAGGCCGGAGGGCCAGGAGGACTAGAGGTCTCCTGAGTTGAAAGCAGAACATGAGGGGATCATCTGGCTGCAGCGCTGCAGTTAAAGTGGAGACATTTGCATTAACACTTAATCAGCTATGAGAGGGGTCATTTGACCCCTGTGAGGAAAAATAAATGTTTATTATCTTTGCCCTCGAGCACATTTCAGGACCCTCCTTTCATGACTTTTCCTAGATATGTGCGTTCTACTAGCCAGTATCCTTACATTTTCAAAATCATCAGGATAAGCTAGTATGAAGTATGAAGCTATTTTGCAGTTTTTCTGTGTAGGAAGCAGGGTAATTTACAAGCGGCCAACTAGTGGTTGTGTGTAAATAGCAGCTTGAGCGATGTAAAAGCGGCTCTTTTAGGAGGTAAAAAAGCACTGCTGTTGTAGTGTTAAGTACTCAGCGGTTTTTCATACTGTAGGATGAAGATACTCCATATTTAGGCCACTCCCTAAATATGTCGGACAAACGCAGTTGTTTTGTTTTCATATTATCTATTTTTCATTCCATTGCATTTCTTTATAACGATACCGCAATTGACACATCCACAACATATAGGAAAGGTACCATTTCTGTGTTAGACAAATATTCCCAAAAGTGAAAAAGTTGATGCAACTCACGATTTGCTGTCATAAGCTGTCATTATTTGGCCAGATACACACAGTACACGTATATTTGGCAGGCTTGTTTGGATTTCCTTAAGGACACTGGAGAGATAGATTGTTATGGAAAATACTCAAAGAATCTTGTTATCTTGTTGGTTTTCACTAAGGACAACAGAAAGATAGACAGTGGGTCCCCCTTTAAACAAATGACCGCTTTTCACCAGGCTTTGTGAAGCCTTTGTAAATCCTGTATAAGGCCTATATAGTTGCTTCATAAATCACCCCTAAGCAGATTCATACTATGAAGGATGTTATAGCAGGTCCATAGTACATCTATTTTGCCACTTACTATATATAATAATAATAATAATAATAATAATAATACTAATACTAATAATAATAACCATAATAATAATAATAATAATAATACATTAGACTTATATAGCGCTTTTCTATACACTCAAAGACGCTTTACAAACTGAAAAGATCGAGTAGTAAAATAAAATAAATTAAAAAAAATAGATAAAAGAAAGTATAGGGGTCTAATTAATTCTGAGATTACTAAATCTAAATGTCTTTGTAGGACAATCTACTCTGTATACTGTAATTACACCTAGATTTCAGGCGGAGAAGCGGCGAACAAGCAACGCCAGCGTCCTCTCTCGACCGGCATTTTTGAAAAGTATCATATCTATCATAGCCTATCTATACATCATATCTATCATGTCATATCTATCATATCTATACATCATATCATATTATAATTTTTAGATGACTAAATCTAAATCTATTTATCCAATTTATGATTGCACCTAACACCTACACAGTGGTGATTTGTTTCCTGGGGGATTGTATGGTGTGTTGTACACAACGTAATTGTCTTGTAACTAAGAGACAAACCAGAGTCGCGGTGGCAGTCCGTCCATGATGCGATTGGCCGAGAGAGGGTCTGGTCCATGTGAGGCATGTATGAGTCATCATGATGATGTCATCCAGCTGGCTACTCCTCTTCTTCTTTGGCAGAAGGAACCAAGAGATTCCAGACACTGGCTTGTGGGTTGTTATAGTAGCAGGCCAAAGCACAGTGACTGGAGAGGAGAGGGGTGAGGGTGAGGGGCATGAGGGGGAACACTAGTATGAGTAGCCGCCGGCCCCCCCTTCTGTTATGGCCTCGATTTTGTTATGCCATATTCATAGGATTTGGGACACTCGTGTCTATTTGTGAACAGGGTTGCCAGATGGGATTGCCAGATTGGATTTCCAGCCTAACCACAGTCTAAAAAAACGCAAAATCCACCAAAAACCACCAGCCCAAAACCTAGATTGTCCGAAAACCGCTAATTACTATTGGGCAGGTGCCCATTTCCTGCCCCCTAAACTGTATGTCTGTTGCCAATGATGTTTGTAAAACCTGCACATTGTATGTAGCTACTAGGGTGTGTGTTTCAACGTCACACATGTTGTACCTTTCAGGCACTGACACTACTAAATGCTATTTATCCAGTCCAACCACCCCAAATGCTTTTTTTCCGGCCCAGTGTGATCAAAGGTAGCCCATTCGGCAGGAACCCGCCCAATCTGGCAACCCCATGTTTGTGAAGAATAACCTTAGGCACTAAGTAACTGGACAGAGTCGCTGTAAATATCTGATATGATATGATGATCTATATGTCCATTATGAGGCAAGTTGTTGTAAGTGGAGAATAGAATACAGAATACAAAACGATACTGTACAGTGATTCACTTTGTTGCTGTGGAGGCAAAATAATATGACCTGCTTCTAATTAGCGTACTTTCTGTCTCGTGCTAGTGTTGTTTTCGTTGCCCTAAAAGGAACAGCGAACACATGGCTCATTGTTGGTGTATGTATGTGTGTGTGTGCGTGTGTGAGTGTGTGTGTGAGTGTGTGTGTGTGTGTGTGTGTGAGTGTTAGTGTGTGTGTGTGTGCATGCATCTGTGTGTTGATCACGTGTGTGTGTGTGTGTGCATGTGCACGCATGCGTATGTGTTTGTGTTTGTGTATGTGTGTGTGCGTGCATGCACGTGTGTGTGTGTGTGTGTATGTGGGGGGGGGGGGGGGGGGGGCACGGGGTGTCTATGTTCCCACTATCCAAAACGACCAGAATCCGAAATAACGGCCAAAAGTTCATCTAAATATACTGCAGATGTACTTGACTCTGCGCTGCTGCTTTGTTTAGCTCAGCACAGCGCCACACACAACGCTTTCAGGTCTCTCTTGAACCCTTCAGTGCTGCACACTCATATACATTCCTGATTGATATATTTCCATGGAAACATCATCTACACTGTACGAGCCCCGTTGCTAAGGAGTGGGCCTTGGCAAGAATTTTTTTTTCTCCCTTTTTGTCGAATTCTCTCTCTCTCTCTCTCACTCTCTCTCCACTGCACTAAGAAGAGAGCTTACGTGGGATTTGTTCATCAGCAGAGTTCCTCTCTCTCATGTCCCCGTTAAAGATGCGCATGACCTGTTACCTGGGCGTTTGGTGGGATTCGTAACTCAAACTTTTTCCGAGGGCATGACGGGTCTTCTGTAGGTATTCTGGTCTGGAGGACTAGAGGTGAGGTTGGGGAACCCTGACTTAGGCGGAGGGGGAGGAGGAGGAGGAGGAGGAGGAGGAGGAGGTGGTGGAGGTGGCGGTGGTGTGGGAGCTGGTGTCTGGGGAAACACTCGGTTTGAGGAGAAGAGGAGAGCCACAGTGGCCAAATGGACGAGACGGGCAAATCCAGGAAGAAGGTTCATTTTGGAGGTACTGTACTGGGAGGACTAGGAGGAGGGCTGACAGGCAGCAGAGATCAGTATGTTTCTTGTGTTCTTGACGAAGGTTGGGAGGGTTTGAAATGCTTGGAATGGCAAGACACTGCTTCTTGGAGGAGATTGAGAACCCTATTCTAGGGTTGTATGCTTATATAAATGGGCTGGTAGATCAATAACAGTTGATTTATGTTCTCTTTTCACACTATATATGAACATTTCGATATATCATATTTCATAATATGACATTATATTACCACATATACACGAATGAACCATTATGCACTGTTTCTCAAACAAATCCACCTGCTTTCGGTGACGTTTAATGATTCCAGCGCTGTGCAGAATTGTGATTGCACTAAAGTATTGCATTCCAGGACTGCTGTGTGTCTCTGATAATTAGTTCAGTGTTCTATACACACAATAATGTGTGTTATGTCACAGTCCATTTTAAATAGCAGGAGTGAGTTGAAGGCTCCCTGGGCTAAAACCCCTTCTGTGGATTTACCCACCAAGCTAGCCAAAACTGAGCTAGGCTAACACAGTACAGTGGCTTTCTTTAGCAGGCTTATACCTCCTCTTGTTTTTTTTGTATTCAGCCGCCACTGTCAGCGCAGTGCACACTCGTGTCAAGTAGGTCTTTTTCTAATTCTGTCTGTTGAGGAGCAGTGTTTGCACTCTAGAAAGAGAGGGAGACAGACAGCGGAAGGCAGGAACGGCAGGGCTGTTGAACAGGAACAGTCTGGCAGGGGTGTTTCATTAGCAATACTGGTGTGTGTGTGTGTGTGTGTATGTGTGTGTTTGGGGAAGGGGGTTGGGGGGGGGGGGGGGGGGGGCTGGTGTCACACAGACCGAAAAGGTGCTTAGCACCTCTGTCGCTTTCGACAGCTGTTTGCCTGGGGTGTGAATGACAGTGTATATTTAGTCTATGACAGTGCATTTATTCATGTGCTGAAGTACAACACCTGCTGTGGCTCTTTATTTGCACCTCAGTCACTTCCCCATAGCTCATCGCTATGGCGTAAAAATAACAGCGCATAATAATCTAGGCTTTAACTCAGAAGTTATCATTTTTTAGCAGATGTTTAAGCGATGTGAATCTTCGAACTTCGAATCCGAAATGGGAAAAGGTGGGCTAAACAAACTGGCAGTCGATCCGGTTGAGTCGAGGGCATCTTTATGGGGGAAACAGAAGGGCTCTCGAACAACGAGTAGTCCTCCTTATGAGTAAGCTACGCGTCCCTCCAAATGGATTATGGGCTAAGTAATGTAAGGCACGTAACTCGCCCTATCAAAGAGCGCGCCTGGGCGCCTGGGCTTAGAAAAGAAACCAGTGACTATGACAACCAGTGAGTAGGTTGGAGGGAAAAGTGTTGAATCCCACGCAGCCCTGCTGAAAACTGATATCATCACATCACATCAAGTAGAGCAGCAGCACAGAACAATGCTGGGAAATGACTGTGGTTTTGAGAGCACACACAAACCTACAAATTACACACTCTGTAGTGCAGTTAGCCCTACTATGTTTACACCTTTTGTATTCGAATTTTTAAGAGGTACTCTTTGTGCAATACTTGCTGTTTCGAGAGTTTTTTTTTTTTTTGGCTTTGTTGTTTAAACTGAGGCTTCAGTGAATGAATCATTGCTGTATATTGTATAACATTGCTTTCATCTGATGATTCACTGAATGAATTGATCCCTCTGTTGACTCTCTGTGCCAGCCCGGCTTGACCCCCCCTGATGCTGGGCTGTGGTCAACACACACACACACACACACACACACACACACACACACACGCGCGCACACACACACACACACACACACATACACACACACGCACCCACACACCCCCACCCCCATACACACACCCTTAAAGACAGGCATTAAACCTTAACCTCCTATCCCCAAGGCCGTTGGATAGCTGGTGATGCAACACCTGGCCCCCCTCTGCACCCTGAGAAAGAGTGACACACTCCTGTGACACACTCCTGTGCAGCAGAAGTCTCCCTATTGTCACTACAGTGCTGTTTAATCGATGTGCATCAATTCACCGTTGCAGCAGTTACAGCCTCTTCATTCTAAAGCCATTACAGACCGCCACACAATACTGATTGTAGGTAATTACGCCAGGCAGGCTGCTTAAGTCTAGAGTGCTTCTGGTGCCCTGGAACAGCCTGTGGTCCGTCTATCTGTCTGTCTACCGGTCTGTCTGTCTGCCTGCCTGTCTGTCTGTGTGTGACCAGGTTCTATCTACATTTTTGTCAAAATTGAGTTTTTTACATCATCTGATCCATTAGGTGTTTATTAATGCCTGTGCGGTGTTATTTTTAAAAAATGTTTACATTTCTTAGTTAGTAATTCATAAAATACAAAGGTTCCATCTCACAAAACATAATGGAATGTAAAAACGTTGACGCTCAATATCTCTGAACTGCCCTAAACGGAGATAGAACCTTATCATTCTGAGCTCACGAAGTTATGTGCTCAGTGGCCAATGGCGTGACTCGATTTAGCGAGGGGTTGCTGCTTGACTTGGCACGGGTCGGCTTGGCGGATGTTTGATCAGCCACATCTCACAGAGAGGGGGGGGGGTCTTGCTTTTATTTCATAATTCAATTAGCTGTAAAACAGCACCTGGGAATACCGTACCATATGGTGCCTACGCGCGTTTCTGAGAAAAAGCCTCCAGGAATCTGACTACTGTACAAGCCTTTCTTCTCTCTTCTGAGACGCTCAGCAGTACTGGCGCTTCTGTGGAGATTTCCGAGTTCCATTGAAGTTGCCGTTTACAGCGTCGCAATGTGTTCTGCATAATCACATGGGTTAAGGGAGCCAGTCATATACTGGATTGATCCTAGGTTTGTGTTTCTCTTGGTTTTCTCTCGAACATGTACTGTACATGTGTGTCTTAGCCTTTTATACCTTGAGTATTGAGTCAAGCATGACCACAACATGATGTGTGAAATGGTAAAAATGCTAAATGGACTGATATAGAGCCTTATTCCAAAAGCGCTTTTCAACGGCCTCTCGTTCACCCATTCGCACACACGTTCACACACCAATGGCGGCAAGCTACCATGCAAGGCACCGGCCTACTCATTGGGAGTGATTTTGGGGTTCAGTGTCTTGCACAAGGACACCTCAACATGTGGCCGGCCGGGGTTCGAACCGCCGATCTGCTGACCTTGCGATCATTAGACACCGGCTCTACCTCCTTTTTTTTAAATCAAAAATGTTGGCTCTACCTCCTGCGCCACAGCCGCCCAAAATGGTCCTTGAAGCTGTCTGTTTCTTCATCTCTCCATAGGTTCAGTAACATGTAACACGAAGTTGCTTTTATACCAGTACGATAACTCTAACAACAGTACACACGTGGCAACATCTTATACACACGTTGTTACGGTAGTAATTGCGTTCTAGTAAATTGTCACATCGGAATCTGAGAGTAGTTTTCAGCAGGCTGTCCATTTTGAGTTTGATGAATTGTTCTTGTTACCTTCTTCAGCTTTCTTCACAACAGGACTAGTACCCATCTCCTTGGTGATCCATCTTAATGTGGAGCATGATGGCAGAAACTGATAGAACGGCTCATTCGTTGAATTGGTCATTCATTTACCGAGCATCAAGAATACATTTAAAAGTATATACAGTATATCATTATGGCTCTGCTATCAACCATTGTTGATGATCCAATAAAGTTTCAATTATACGCTTATTCTACCCATAATGCCTGTCAACCCTTGGACAGTGTGTACGCTGATAAGATGCAGGGAATTTTTCCTGGATACAAGGTGTACAGGTTTTTCGCCCTTGCTTGCTTGCTTGCTGTGCGCCGGTGGTCCTCGGGCCTCTCCTCGGGGGCCCCCGGCCGCCTCGCGTGCTTGGTCTGTTCCCGCCGCTGGGGCACCTGGTTCGGCTAGCCAGGTACGGGGCTATTATGGTCTGTGCTTGGTTGGCTGGGCCGGGTGTGCTGGTGGTGGGGGCGGGTCGGGTGTTTGGGGGCCGCTGCTGTGTGCTGGTAGGCAAACTATGAGTCGCTCTATGAGTAGAGGTCTGCAAGGGAATTTTCCTGGATGCACAGTGTACAGGTTTTTTACCTTTGCCTGCTTGCGTGCTCTGTCATCATGTGAAGCGCATTGAATCACATCTTGTGAGAAATGCGCTATACAAATAAAACTTGATTCGATTTGATTTGATTTGATTTGATAGATTGGCAATAAGGTTTTGATTAAATGATCTTCTATTGATCCCTGCCACTCCACATCCGCCAGTCAGACTCGATAAACTCATTCGAAAGTCAACTCAAAACCCACCTGTTCAAACTGGCGTACTCCCTTTAATCTGTACCCTGTGTCCTTGTCCCTTTAATCTGTACCCTGTGTCCTTGTCCCTTTAATCTGTATCCTGTGTCCTTGTCCCTTTAATCTGTACCCTGTGTCCTTTTACTTCACCTCCTGTTGTTCTTTTGTTTTGTTTTTTTGTTGTTTCTTTTCTTTCTGTTTTAGTTTTAACTGTGTTTGACACCTTGTCACCTCCACTGCTTTTAACCTGACTGTATTTAACTGTGTAGGTGTCCTTTGGTGTTTTGAAAGGCGCCATACAAATAAAATGTTTTATTCTTATTTTTGTTATTGTAGATGCCCGAGCAGACAGGGCCGAGAGGAGGAAGCTCTTTAGACACTACACTGTAGGATCCTACGACAGCTTCGATGCCTCAAGGTAAGGACATGCTTGACTATCGCTATGACATGCTACCGTACTATTACCGCTGTTATAGACAAATAGTATTATCTTTTGTCTTTATTTCCTTTCTTTCTGTGGAATCCTAACTTGAGATCTGCGTGCTTAACACTAGACCAGCCGTGCCTTTTTTACCTACTAAAAGAGCCCCTCTTTACAATGATCAAGCTGCTATTTACACACAACGACCACTAGTTGGCCGCTTGTAAATTAGCCTGCTTCCTGCACAGAAAAACGGCAATATAGCTTTATACCAGTGGCGGGCGGTGCATTTCATACCTAGGCCTTCAGTGATGTCCTACCTGAATTATTCCACCTCTTAATACCATCATTATGACACGCCATGGCTCTAGAAACTATACATTTAGACAGAAACGCAGTATAACCGGGCGTTGCCATTGTTATTATAGCGGCACCTAGTCTGGGTGTATTCAATTCATTGCATGAAAACGAAAGCATCAGTTATTTCCCGAACTTTGCGGTCTGTTGATCTCGATAGGAGAACCGTATCGAGGTTCCATTTAAGGCCGGTTATCTTCCTCGTGTTCATACGGTCACGGGGGTGTGTCGTTTTCCATGGTAGCAGCCCGGGAAGTGGTTAAAAGATCGCATTGAAGCCCCACTTACTCACACAGCTGAGCCAGTGCACTGCACCACCACACACTCTATCTACGAACCCCAGGGTCGCTCCGTATGTCTACATCTCTTGCAGAAAACATTAAATGCTTTGTACTCACCAAAACAACTGATTATTTGAACACAAAATCCATCCTCCTTTCTTTCCTCAAGAAGACTTCAATGACTCTGTTGTACAGTTGATCAGTTCCACCAATAAGTCCTTTTACATGGATAGCGTCGCTAACGTCGGGGTTCGGCTTGTAGAACAACAGCTTCCATCTACACAAATTAGCGAGATCAAGTTTCAGTGTGTTAGCTCCGCCTCCCAATAGTTTGTATCCAATCAAAAGACGTGCAGGTGCTGATCAGGTGCTCCGCCATCCAGAAGGCCCCTTCGTCGGATTTGCTTGGATTTGCTCGCCAACTCGAGATCTGACCACGGCACGCCACAGCTCTTTTCTCGCTCACTTTAAATTACAATCTGTACTCGCGCCACTGTTGAATCTGCAGGCGGGCAGATTTCTTGGTACCCTGGCAACACATTATGGCTGAATTTGATTGGATAAAAGCTAAAGGCCAGCCCTCCAAATGTCTGGAAGCAGCGCAACCAAGAGGAAAGCTATGAAATGAAGAGAATAGACTACGGGAATAATTTAATACATATTTGTAGAAAAAATATATAAAAATTAAATGTATATTCTGATGATGTTTAGGCCAGCAGAGAAGGCCTTGCTGGCCCTGACGGCACACCACTGCTTTATACTAGTTTATCCTGATGTGATTTTGAAAATGTAAGTATACTGGGTGGTAGAACGCACATATCTAGGAAAAGTTATGAAAGGAGGGTCCTGAAATTTGATCGACTGCAAAGATATAGCAATTTTCTTTACTCACAGGTGTTAAGTTTAAGTTTTAGGTGTTATGTTCTAGTGTTAATTTTAAGTGGAAATGTCCCATTGAGTTACGCACGCGGATTTCGAGTTAGCATTCCACCCTATATGAATGCCATTGTATACATTTTCTATTCACTGGCATGTTTGAGAAATGTTTTGAAGCCATGGTACATTAACAAACAGGTTTTTTAAACTGCTACTACTCATGTTGGAGGCTATGTACTGCAGTGGAGGCTCCTCCATAGAGGTGGAGGAGGCCTGGCCTCCCCAATAATTTGAGAGAAGAGAGAGAGATTTTAAAAAGCAATAATTATATATTTTTATCAGACACACAACATACAATTCAGAACAATACTTCATCCATTTCTAATATTTATCCTGCAGAACAGCACTCATACACGCGTGTGGCGGAAAAAGGTACTACACGGAGGCCAGGCCTCCTGTCGTAAAGTGGTTTCTCATAGAAGTCAATGTAATGCAATTTTTTTCATGGCAATATGTGATTGGCCAAATCACTGAAAATGGGTGGGAACAGGAGGCCTGGCCTCCGTGTAGTACCTTTTTCCGCCACACGCGTATGAGTGCAGTTCTGCAGGATATTAGAAATGGATGATGTATTGTTCTGAATTGTATGTTGTGTGTCTGATTGACATAGTGTTTGAGTGCTTTTGACATGTCATTGATTGTATGTAGTATGTTGTGGTGAATGTTGTGAGCCTGAGCAGAAGGAATAATAGCTGCTGCAGGCGGACCAGAGATTCATGCCAATTGTTTTGTTTATTTGATGACCCATTGTGCAGGCAATAAAAGCTGCTTCATCCACCATCCTGAGAGTGTCCCAATCCCTTCAGTACCGCCAAACACAAATTAATAATGTTTAACAAAGACAGATAAGAAGAACAGGGAACATTCCATCGCGAGTGAAGCGAGCAAGCGGAAAAAAAATTGGCCTCCTCAATTCTGGAAGTCACCAGCCTCCACTGATGTACTGTATAGCCACAGATACACTGTCCTGCGTCAGTAATGGACAGTGACATTTTTTGGCTCTACACTCCAAAATCCCAAAGTTTGGATTTGAAATCAAATAATAACTATGTGATTAAAGCAGAGATTCCCAGCTTGTATTTGATGATATTTCTGTCCACATTGGTTTCACCATTCAGAAATGACACTTTTTATGCATAGTCCCCCTATTTTAGAGTACCTAAATGTAATGGGACGATTAGCTTGACAGGTGTTTCTAGTAAATCAGGTGTGTTACATCACATCATTTGTGTAGGCATAAGAGAGCTGTCAAAGTGTAGTTTTGAGTCTAGGCTTTGGACTTGCTTTTGGACTTTGCTGTTGGTGTCTGTTAACATGAAGACCAAAGAGGTGTCAATGGGGGTGGTGGTAGCCTAGTGGCGAGAGAGGCAGGCTAGCAATCGCAAGGTCGCTGGTTCGATCCCCACCTGAGGAGGGAGCTGCATATGCCCTTGAGCACTGAGGCACTTAAGCTCTAATTGCTTCAGGGACGCCGACTATGGCTGATGCAAAAATTACCAAATTCCAACAATAATTATTATTATTATTAGTATTAGTAGTAGTAGTAGTAGTAGTAGTAGTAGTAGTAGTAGTAGTAGTAGTAGTAGTAGTAGTAGTAGTATCAATGAAAGTCAAGGAAGTCAAGGAAGCTGTTATTAGCCTTGAAAAACAGAAAAAACACAGAAACATATTTTCAAGGACAAGAAGTGGAAAGGCCTTGACTGGCCAAGTCAATCTTCAGATATACAGTAAATCCATTTGAGCACATTTCATTTCCTGATGATAAGAATTTAGGCAAAAAGACCTCAAAACAAACAACAACTGAAGATGGCTACAGTCCATGCTTGGCAAAGTAACATCCGGCCTACCTGGCAACTTGTGGGGTCGAAGGGCCTCAGTTATTCCATGCAAAGGATTGTCCATCAAATACTGAATATGTGACACAGTCTGATCATTTGGTCCGCATGTCGGCAGCCAATCAAAATGTTCAGACTTTTCTTTTGAAACACGGAACTACGGAAATATGGAAATACGAATCACAACACAAACTCGCTAGTCAAGCCAAAATACTGCAACTCAATGGATTGGGTGAGTAATCCCCCACTGCTACCTAGTTACGTGTAACTATAACACTACTTTACATTGTTAGCAGGCTCACAAAACAAGCTGTTTTAGTTGACTAGCGACGTGTCATTGATTTTCATGAAATGTATTCACATTTTTCGAAAAGAAAAGTCCAATCATTACATTAGATTCCGACATGCGGACCAAATGATCAGACTGTGTCACATATGAGTGCTTAACTTTAACTTTTGATAAATCTATCCCATTACTTTTAAGTACTGCGAAATAGGGGGATTATGCATAACATGTGGTATCATTTCTGAATGGTGAAATATGTACACAAATACCATCAAATAAAAGCTGAGAATCTGTACTTTAACCTCATAGTAATTGTTTGATTTCAAATCCAAACTTTTGGAGTGTAAAGAATGAAGGGAAAACATTTTCACTGTCCCGTTACTTAGGCTAAGACACTGTATGTATATGTACAGTAACATGGTTTATTTTATTTCTGTGTGTAGCCTAAACGGTCATTAATTATGTAGTCATATCACGGTCGTCATCATTAGACTGTTGCCCTTTGCTCAGCCTGTGGTACGTCTGGCCTACAGCACTGGAAATGATTATCGGGCTGATGAACATCATACTACAATGGCCGCCGCTCTGCCATAACTTTATGTTGTCATGTTTTTTGCAATTATTTTTGTTTCACTAGAACACATTCTGGCAGGGGGATTTCCTATTCGTCAGGACTGTGTCTGAACCAATTAGAAATACTCTAGAGCCACTACAGCCGACCAACGACACTAACTAATTATCATTTCTATACGACTTCATAGCCAATGGAACTTCAATTCCACAGCTCCCCCAAGCTTTAAAAACGTTCTAAATATTAATTATGCGAGGAACAATTGTTTTAATTTCATTTTAGGAATAGCACATGAGGTTGCATGCAAGAAACCTTTGCCTGAAGCTCATTTTAGTACACATTTCAGTTCAGTTATTCATTCATATCAACTCAAGTCATTGCATTAACTACAGTATTTACATCTCTTATACCATCACACAATAGAATAGAATAGAATGGCACAGACTGAGAAAAGAAAGTGTTTGGTATGGTAAAAGAAAACCCTTCAACAAACATGTGCAAGTGGAGGCCCTTGAGGACTTTTCATGGAGGCTAGGGGTGGGAGTGTGTGAAAGCCCTCTCTGTCAGATGGGCTGTGATGTAAGACATACTCAAGCTCCGGGCCTTGTTCGCGTATGGGCTGGCAGCACAAATGTTACACAAACATCCACAACAAAGCTGTACCCAGAAAAAACTGTATACTTCTTCACAGCTGATGTGATCTTATGACATCAATGATTATGGAATACACAGTTAGGAAATATGTTTTCATTGTCGATTTAAAAACAGCTGCAAGGTTTAGATTTGAAAACTGGTTTTAGGTCAGATTATTGTTGATCGATGCGCACTGTGGTTGGAGTCTTGATTCCACATTCCATCCACTAACCCCTAAGCTACTTTTCGGTGAAGATAACTCCATACACCAATAGCAATTCCATACAACACCTACAGTTACTGAACTAGTGTTTACTACACTTGTATTACACATGACAGAGGGAGAGAGAGAGGTGGGAGGGGTATACAGGCAGAGAGGGGGGGGGGGGGGGGGGTGAGGTTGAGAGGGAAAGAGAGAGATAAAAATACAGATAGATTAAAAAGATAAATAGAGAAAGAAATAGGGGAAAGAGAGAGAGAGAGAGAGAGAGAGAGAGAGAGAGAGAGAGAGAGATCGTCTTCCATTCAACTCTAATGTAACACACACACACTTAATCTACTCGTAATGTAACACACACACACAGTGTACAGAGCAGGTTGTCATGGCGACAGAGCAGGAAGTCCACGGCCGTGCATATAGCAGACTGCATGCAACCTTGGCGTGGGTCACAATTGTGCAATGTGCAGGGTCTGAGGGCTACAACCTCTCCGGATAAACTTGGATCAGGACTCTGTTTACGCCCAGCAACCACTGATCTGATCACTGACCATGAACGGACATCTGACTCCATGTCTCTGGTGTTATAGGCCTCTAGAATCATTTAGAATCAGAATTCCTAGAACATCTCTGGAAGAGCTGTACAACACACGCTGCCTCAGGAAGGCCTCCAAGATCTCCAGAGACCCATCCCACCCTGGGTACGAACACTTTGCTCGGCTGCCCTCGAACAGGCAGTACAGGACCATGTTCGCAAGGACAAACAGACTGAAGCTCAGCTTCTACCCCAGGGCCATCCAGGCCCTGAACACAGCAAAGACCTAGGTTCTGGGCCCTGGACAGTCTGGACGGATTGATGGCAGCTGCTGGATTGAAAATCAGGTGTAGTGCTGAGGCACAAATGTGTACATTTCAAGCCTGCAAACTGCGACACTTTAAATGAATGTGCAATAACACTATGTGCAATATGACAACCCTAGGGTACATAAGGTTCAGAGATAGGAAATGTTAGAATAGGTATAGCATAGCATATAGTACAGCACAGTGTTTTATTTGTACAGTATAGTATAGTGGATAGTGTACATAGCCTTTATTTATGTAAACCAGCTCCTTTCCCTTCTTGTTTTTTTTTCAGTTTTTTTCTTTCCTAGCACCAGGGGAGCCCCCCCTCCCAAATTTCGTTGTTTGGTACCTGTACTATATCAATGACAATAAAGACCATTCATTCATTCATTCATTCATTCATTCAGAAGAAGAATTCCTAGGATAGAATATTCTAACGCTTCTAAGAACAGTATTCTTCACTCGTTCATTCGTCACCACGCATGTTTGTATCATCGCTGCTGCACTCTGGTGACCTAGGCCCAAATGTTGGTCCTGGCTAGACTATGATACTGTCCCCCACGCCTGCTCAGAGCACAGTATGTTACTATGGCAACCGGGCATCCACCAACCAGACTGCTGCTATCACTGCTGGAGCATACAGAAGCTGTCTCTCCTGTCATGCTCCTTTTGGGTATAATAAATAGAACACATTCTAGTTCTGGAATTCTGTTCTCTACCTGTGAAGTTTATGGAAACAAGACTGACATCCAGTGGTGCTTATTCATACCAGGGTTGGGCAAATTGATTTTCAATTCAATGAATTCCCGGTAGTGAATTGAATTCTAATTAGGTAATTGAAAAAACGAATTAAAAAGTTCGGGAATTTGCAGTTGAATTGGAGTTTCTAAACACTTCCTGAATTCATACACACTAGACGGATATAATATAGGCCTACACAATTTAATTTAGATTATTAATTCTTATTCTTTTTCATTAAAATATAAAAAAAAATTTTTTAAGGATAAGTGATATCTCTTTGTATCTATATATTTTTAAAAATCTATTATATTTGACCTATTTATGTTGTGATGTTGCTGTGTTTGTGGCTTTGTTGTTTTATCCCACCTAGACTATGTTTGTACAGGCCTAAAGCCTTCCTTTGAAGCCATCTTTTTAATAAGGTTAACGTTTGAAACTCCTTACAGCTTTCTGAAATGAGACCCAGCTTAGTTAGTCATCAGATGTTGCTGCACTAACCTATACTTTTTGGGGGGGCTGAGAAAGCACTGAAGCACTGGTCGCTCTAATTATAAGAAATTACTTATTCATTCATCCATTCATTCATTCATTCATTCATACATTAATTCATTCACTCAGCCTGCCTTGCACTCTCTACCCCCATCCCTCCCTCCTTTCCAGTCCTCGCTCCCCCGTCTGCAATGTTTTTTCTTCTCCTCTCATGTTTAGTCTACTGCTTGTGATTTGGATCATAGTACACATACATATCTGGTTGGAAATGTTTCTCTCGAACGACAACCGCTCCCACCGGCTCATGCCCCCCCCCCGGTTTCTTTGGCCACATCAACATTTTTCGGCAAAGGTGGGGTTGTTCTTTGGAAGTGCAGCACGGTGACGGTGATGTGCGACGCTGCTGCTGCCACCGCCACATCGCCACGCTCATTATTATTATAGTTATTATTATTAATTATTTCGCGTGTCCGTCCGTCCGACGTCTGTCATCGTCATGAGGAACTCGGGCAGAGCTGCGGTGGCGATGATGAGAATGATCGGATGCAATAACGGTCGATCTGCGCGCAATTTTCTCCACAGCGACTGCGTTATTGTGGAGAAGAGGGTAGTTCTGCAGAAGAAGGATAATGAAGGATTCGGGTTTGTACTGCGAGGGGCTAAAGGTAAGGAGACGGATCCCCATCCCTGCAACTCAGTGTGTGTTTCATCTGTTCCTCCCCTCCCTAGCTTGCACTTTCTTCTTTTCTTCCACCATCAGTGATGCGAATAATAACGCATAATTTGCTGATCACCTTTGCTTCTATTAGCCTACTACACCCAGTCATTCCAGTACTGTTTTTGGAGGTACATTACATGAATCTGAGATTGTTTTTTGTGTGTTGCGGCTCAACTAAAGCAACGCCTGTTATGATTCCTCTGAAGTTCTGACTGCTTTTCATGCGCTCAGCTGTGAACAGTTGAACACTCTAAGAAGTTTATTATACGCTAGCCTAGGGCTTGCCTACTGATTTATTCTCTTTAGGATTTCCCCCCTACCTGTGTTTATACGAAGATACTAGGATACTTTGGCATGTTAAGTTATAGTTATTGTTAATCAAATCTCAGACCAAGAGCCTTTACTGTATATGGGGGTGCAATGTGCATATTTAATTGGCTAAAGAATCAGTGCTAAGACTACTAGGATACTGTAAGTGCCCTTAGAGTTTTCTTACTGTACATGAGTGATTTATTCGTTTATTAGCTTATTTAGTGTCATTTGTCACCACTGGTTTCTTGGAGCTTCTGGGAAAGGGAATTATAGAACCCTGTTGTAGTAACCTACAAATATACTTCATTTGGATAAATCAAATGTAGGTTTTCATTTGTTTTCGATGGACAGAGATACTCAGTTATATATACAGTGTGTATATATACATTATCGAGTGAATGCATGCACTCATGCACTGTCAGATCTGCAATGAGTCAGTGTCTGCTATGTGATGAAGCCCAGTCTCACACACACAACACACACACACACACACACACACACACACACACACACACACACACACACACACACACACACAGTGCAGGGAGTTTGGACCAGAGTTAAGGAGATGCAGCCTTTGCTGCAGCCCAGCCCAGCCCAGCTCTGGCTGACATGGTTAGGGGATTACCCTAAGCAGTAATGGCATTGCTATTGTCTACATCCTTGCATGTCCTACAGACAAAATACATGTGGTAGATTGCTTATTATAACCCATGTAGAAAACAATGATAATTGCTAACATTGTTGTTGTCATTCTGTTTAGTGCACTGCATGTATTTTTGTCTTGTCGTCAGTATGATTTTACTGTGTGTCGACAGTCGACAGTCATCGTATTTGCGTGACCTTAAAAAGTGGTCTCTGTGCTGTACCCCCTGGTGGTGTTCTGTTTGGAATGTTGGTGGTGTCCTGTTTGGAATGTTGGTGGTGTTCTGTTTGGAATGTTGGTGGTGTCCTGTTTGGAATGTTGGTGGTGTCCTGTTTGGAATGTTGGTGGTGTTCTGTTTGGAATGTTGGTGGTGTTCTGTTTGGAATGTTGGTGGTGTCCTGTTTGGAATGTTGGTGGTGTCCTGTTTGGAATGTTGGTGGTGTTCTGTTTGGAATGTTGGTGGTGTTCTGTTTGGAACGTTGGTGGTGTTCTGTTTGGAATGTTGGTGGTGTTCTCTTTGGAATGTTGGTGGTGTTCTGTTTGGAATGTTGGTGGTGTTCTCTTTGGAATGTTGGTGGTGTCCTGTTTGGAATGTTGGTGGTGTTCTGTTTGGAATGTTGGTGGTGTTCTCTTTGGAATGTTGGTGGTGTTCTGTTTGGATTGTTGGTGGTGTTCTGTTTGGAATGTTGGTGGTGTTGTTGTCATGGCAAATACTGTCTGGGTAGTCAAAATGTGTCTGGGTGACGTCAGCAGGTCTTTCGGACGCCCTTGCTATGCCGATGCTAGCATTCTGGACAGACTTATTGCGTAGCTGGTGTTTTAGAATGTACTGAAACTACCTAGCTAGCTAACTACCTTGCTAGCTAGCTAGATTTCTCTGGGCTGTCAGAAAGTGTCCGGGTGATGTAATCGCCGACGCTAGCATTCCAGACATTCCTGAGTACCGCTCACTGTGATGTAACTGAGTTGCCTCGCACACAATCCGGACATTAATCTGTGGTAGAGTTTACTCAGGAATGTCTGGAATCTGTCCAGAATGCTAGCATCGGCATAGCAAGGGCGTTCGAATGACCTGATGATGTCACCCAGACACATTTTGGCCGCCCGGACAGTATTTGCCATGACAGTTAGCGTTCTGTTTGGAATGTTGGTGGTGTCCTGTTTGGAATGTTGGTGGTGTTCTGTTTGGAATTGGAATGTTGGTGGTGTTCTGTTTGGAACGTTTGACCCTTAGAGAGGTGACTATTGTTTGAAAGTATGAAGCCAAAGTATTTCAGATGTCTGATGATGATGATAATTCCCTCCCAATAATGTTGCTGCTTTGGATGTTTCACCCTCTCTCTCTCTCTCTCTCTCTCTCTCTCTCTCTCTCTCTCTCTCTCTCTCTCTCTCTCTCTCTCTCTCTCTCTCTCTCTCTCTCTCTCTTTCCCTCTGTATTTGGATATCCACCTCCACCTCACCCTCCAGCTGACACCCCCATCGAGGAGTTCACCCCCACCCCTGCCTTCCCTGCCCTGCAGTACCTGGAGTCTGTGGACGAGGGCGGGGTCGCGTGGCAGGCGGGCCTTCGTACAGGAGACTTCCTCATCGAGGTAAGGAGACAGGCTTCCTCCTTGGTTATGAGCAGTGTGGCCAGATTGGCCGTATTCCCGCCCAATTTGGGCTACTTATGATCACACTGGGCGGCTTTTAGACTGTGGTTAGGCTGGAAAACAATCCCATCTGGCTACACTGGTTATGAGCAATGGAGCGTTTGGTTCTGAATGTGTAGAGAAATGCTAACAATGGATTTGTGATGATCTGCTGAAAACTGGATGTTAATTCAGAATACATTTGGGTATGAATGTGGTCGGTTCCAGAAGGGTGGTAACAGGCAACACTTGAGTTGAGGGGGAATGAGGGGGGATGGCATCCCCCCCTGAAATAAAAACGGTCAAAATCATCCCCCTTCTAAAACTGCCATCCCCCTTCTAAAACTGCCATCCCCCCTTTCCATCCCTTATGTCATTGTATCAATGAACGTGGTATTACTGCTATTTATTTAGTTTTGCGCATATTGAGTAAAACACTGTGGGCGAGGGGGCACGCACACATGCAATGACATTTTTACCAAGTCACTGACGCTGAAGTCACTGACACTGAAGTCACTGGCGCTGTGGGGATGCTAAAATTGTCCCCATATGATAAAATCCACCATCCCCCCTGATTTTCTTTTACAACTTGAGTACTGGTAACAGGTAACAAGCCTATTCTTTTGTGAGAATGAACTCTCAGAGTTTTTTAGCCCTACCCAGAAACAACTTTGGTCTTGCTGAAAGAAAAGACTGGTGAGGTGCTACGCTACTGGTTTATCTAACCTCCAGAGTTCTGCTGCGGCCTTTCTGTCTGTAATAGGATGACGTTAATTGGTCAGATGCTGTGTATCTGGTGTCCTCTTCACACGAAGCCCAACATGCTGCTGAACACAGGTTGTGCTAGCACTGACCCTGGAAGAGATAGATATATGGACGAATGAAAGAATGCATGTTAGTGGTTAGTGAGAGAGGGCAGTTCCCGCTCAGTTCAGTCTTTTTCATGGCTGTCTCTTCAGTTCATGTCAGTCAAACAAATACAAATACAATCATTTGCTTGCAAAATGTACACCGAGTCGTTGGGCTCTCTCCCTCTCTCTGTGCGTGTGAAGTGAATGTTCTATGTGAGCATCCTATGTGGTGTTCATCCATCCTGACTGAGGAGCCTGATGGTGATGATGTAACAAAAGGAAAAGAAAAAACGGAACTTCTAACTAGTACAGGACTTGGCCTCCTGCACATCTAATATAGTATTTACAGTCACTGTGATACTGTTGACTGTATTGACCCGTATATATATATATATATATATATATATATATATATATATACCATATGTTACGGTACATGTGGGAAAACGGTTTATGTTGGCATTTCCGGGGACATGGCAGCATAAAACGTCGACTTGGTACATGCTGGCATGTCTAACCCTAACCCTACCCCTAACACCTAAGCCTACCCCTAACCGTAGCACCCTAACCCTAACCCTAGTTTTCCCACTTGTACCGTATTCCCACATCTACCGTAACATATATACCAATATATCTCATGGGATTTTTCATAGTATTCTTGCATTACTGTTTACAAGTCATGTAAAGCTTTTTCCTTTAAGTCTCACTTTTTAATCTATACAGTATATATCTAGAATCGGTATTGGCAATGAAAAGGTGCATGCAGTTGTTGTTTTCCCACTACCCTCAATGACCTTGTAGTTGAATCATTCAATTGATGTTGATACACTTTGACTTGGGTTTACTGCCTGTCTTAAAGGGTGTTTGTGTGTGTGTGTGTGTGTGTGTGTGTGTGTGTGTATGAGTGTGTGTGTGTGTGTGTATGTATGTGTGTGTGTATGTGTGTGTGTGTGTGTGTGTGTGTGTGTGTGAGAGAGTGCACCCTGCTCTGTAGATTCTCTCCCTGATAGATAAGTGTGTCTGGGACCTTTAAGTGATCTGTTCCTTGCTCTCCACTCTATCAGTGTCAGGGAGGGAACTCTGTGTTTTTTCGCTGGAGACAAATCTCCTCTGAAGGAGAGTTGTAGTAAATGGCCATTGACTGCCTATGTCATGGGATACAGGGGGGGCGGCTGTGGCGCAGGAGGTAGAGCCGCCGTCTATGCGCATGAGCGGAAGTTGAACAGGTGTGTTTGGACTGAGAAAAGTTTGAGCGTGTCTTTGAAAAAAACAAACGAACATTATAATAACATCTTTATTTAAGCGAGTTAAGGATTTTGAGTACCCCGACAGCTTCGTGCTGATCGGGGGCTTCTAAGGACGGACGACATGGCAACGAACAACGCGAATGGAATGGACGACGATAAAAGCAACACGGACAAACGGTATGACGCAAGTTTAACGGTGGAAGTGCGACTGGAGCAGGGAAGTAATATAACCATGATGGAAATGTTACGAGGCATAAAGGAGGTGTGTGGAAATGTGGAGGGCTGTCGGGATAAAGGAGACAGGAAATATGAGATCACGCTGGCATCGAGGAGAGGGAAGGACAAGCTCACGGATGGTTTCATGATAAAAGACGTGAGAATAATGGGAAAGGACTTGGCGGTGGATGAAATGGTGGTCTCGTTTTTGCATCTCCCGGTATATCTGAAGGATGACGTGATCAGGTACAGGCTGGAGTCGTGGGGGGTGAAGGCGGTGTCACCTATCAAAAGAAAGACGTGGCCGGGAACGGACATTGCAGACGGGACGAGATACATGAAGGTGAAGTTCACCGAAGAGGTGAGGTCTTTGCCCTATTCTACCAAGTTTGAGACCCTGGTTGGAGTGGATCACTTTAGGGTGATTCATGATAAGCAAGTGAGGGTATGTAGGCTGTGTATTAAACCAGGACATGTAATCCGAGAATGCCCGGAGTTCGTATGCTACAAATGCAATAAACAAGGACATTATGCACGTGAATGCATGGGAAGGAGATATGATGGAGGAGAGAGAGTGAGCAGTGATGAGGAGGAGGAGGAGGAGGAGAAGGAGAAGGAGGAGGAGGAGAAGGAGGAGGAGGAGGAGGTGGTGGAGGAGGAGGAGGAGGGGGACGAAGAAGAGGAGATGGAGGGAGAGGAGGAGGTGGTGGAGGAGGAAGTGGTGGAGACACAAGGAGAAGGTGGGGAAAGGAGCCATGAAGACGTGACGGAGGGAGGAGGACAAGCTGAGGTGGTGGAGGAGACCCAGATTGAGCCGGAAGTGGAGAGAGGAGCGGAGGGGCCTGGTCCGGTGGAAATGGAGGGTAAAAAGAGAGAGGAGATTGGAGCCAGCCTAGACAACGCAGTAAGGGATGGAGAGATGGATGAGGCAGGGCCTTCAACAGAGGGCGTGGGGAAAAGAAAAGGTTCCGATGAAGGACTATATGCGGATGTACAGAGGGTGAGGACAAGATCAGGGGGTGCAAAAGGTGCACAAGGGAAGAAGACTAAGGTAGGAAAATGACATGGCGGTGTACATGATCTTTTTCTTTGTAATCTTGACGATGGTCAGGGTTGTTGCTGTCAACACAAATGGACTCAGGGATAGGAAGAAGATGGAGCTTGTGTTGGCAGCATACAGAGAGGAGATTATATGCCTCCAGGAGACGCATTGGACAGAGGACATAATGGAAGATGTAAGAAGGAGGTGGAATGGACAAGTTTATGTGAGTAATGGAACTGTGTATGCTTGTGGGGTGGCTATTTTGGTAAAGAATGGGGTAGTGAAAAATGTAAGGAATATAATGAATGACAATGAGGGAAGAGTGGTGGGAGTGGGGTTCGAATATCAAGGGATAGAGTATGCACTATATTGTATATATGCACCAAATGTGGACAAATATAGGAAAGTTTTTTTTGAATCTTTGAAAGAGAAATGTGTTGGGAATTGTATTATGGTTGGGGATTATAATGTGGTGGTGGACAGGTTAGATGTAACAAGGGGGGTGAAATTTAGGAATGATCCGTCACGCCCAGTATTATTAGAAATGATGCGCACAAGAGGAATGGTGGATATATGGAGGGAGGGGCACCCTGATGCACAGGTTTTTTCAAGGAGACAAATGGTGATGGGGGTTTTGAGACAATCAAGGATCGATTTATGTTTAGTGAAGAGGGAGGTGAGGCACCTGGTTGGAAGGGTTGAGTATCGGTTTATGGCCTTTAGCGACCACGATGCTCAGTCTTTCCAGCTAGGTGCGAGGAACGTAGGGGGAAGAGGAGGGACATGGTGCTTTAATGCAAGTTTACTGAAAGATAGACGTTTTGGGGTGATAGTAAGAGAGTGTGTGAGTGTTGCTATGGAAGACCAGATGTATGAGAGTGATGTGTGTGTGTGGTGGGAAGGGATGAAGGATAAATTTAAAGCTGTAATAATAGCATTCGCAAAACTGAGAGGGAAAGAGAGGGTGAGGGAGGAAAGAGATTTGCAGAAAAGGTTAGCAATAGAACAGGAGAGAGTTGATAATATTCCAGGGCATGATTTAGCAGAGTATTTGAGAGTGAGGGAAGATTTGAGGGAGCTAGAGAAGAGAAAGTGTGAAGGTGCTTTAGTAAGGAGTAGGGCAAGGTATGTGGTTGAGGGAGAAAGGAGTACAGCATTCTTTTTAGGTTTAGAGAAGAGACAGAAAGAGAAAGGGAAAATTAAGGAATTAGAGAATGATAAAGGTGAAATAATAACAGACTTAGTGGGAATAATGGATACTGTGCAGTCATTTTATACAGACCTATATACATCTGGGGGTGTGAATGAGGAATGTATGAATAAAGTATTAGAAGCAGTGGAAGCTAGGGTGACAGAAGAAGAAGGGAAAATGTGTGATGCAGACCTAAGGGTGGAGGAGGTTAAGACAGCCATCATGGGGTTAAACCCAAATAAGAGTCCGGGTTCGGATGGGTTGACGGCTGAATTTTATAAAGCTTTTGTTGACATCCTGGCCCCTATATTGTGCAGAGTGTATACGTGTATGGGGAATAAAAGGGTTGTTCCGGACTCTATGGGTTTGGGGGTGCTCACGTTATTGTATAAGGGTAAAGGGGACAGGAACAAATTACAGAATTATAGAGCATTATCATTACTTAATTGTGATTATAAAACCATAGCAAAAGTATTAGCAAATAGATTGAATAAAGTAATGAAAAACATGATTGCACCTACCCAGGCCTATGGAGTCCCAGGGAGGGATGTGGCAGAGAATATGTGCACATTAAGGGATGTTGTGAAGGACATGAGGGAGGAAGGGGGTTTATTGTTATCTTTGGATTTAAATAAGGCTTTTGACAGGGTGGAACATGTTTTTTTATTGAAAACAATGGAACATTTTGGGATTGGGACTTATGAGGGATTGGATTGAACTATTATATAAGAATGCAAGAAGTAAAGTAAAGATAGATGGATTATTGACTGACTCCTTCCCTTTGGGTAGATCAATAAGACAAGGGTGTCCACTGTCAGCATTGCTATATAGCATATCTGTGGAGCCATTGGCAGCGTATATTAAGCAGGAGAAAGAAATTAAGGGAATAAATATGCCGGGGGGAGGAGTTAGCATAACTAAGGGGGAGAGGGGAGAGGGGAGATACTAAATGTCCCAGTTTTATTGAACCCTGTAATAAGAAGAGAGGGGAAAATGTTAGAATCTAGGAGTTTCTGGAGGGCAGGACTGATTAGAGTAAGGGATTTTAGGTATGAGGTAGTGCCAGGGTTCCTATCAGAGCAGGCAATTATAGAAGTTGTTAGGGAAACAGATGAGGAGATGAGAAGGGGAGAAATAGTGAGCATGTATAATAAAATAAAGCAGAGTATACCAGGGGAGTGGGTGAGTAGGTTAGATAGGGAGTTAAAAGGGAAGGAGCAAACAGAGTTACCTAAGTTAAGAATAGGGAAAGGGGAAACAGTGCGGGACTTCTCAGCGGTTAAGGTGAAGGAGTGCTACTGGGCACTGTTGGAGAGCAGAGTGAAGGAGCCTGCGGCAGAGAAGGTGTGGAGGCAGGTGTTCCCAGGATTGGAGGTGAAGAACATATGGAGGAATTTATTTTTAAAATATAATAGTTTAGAATGTACTCATTTTGATTTTATGCTTAGGCATAACAGGGTTTATACTAAGGTGGTGTTGCATCAGGTAGACAGAACAGTTTCGAGGGAGTGTGATGTGTGTGGGATACAGGATGAGAACTTAATGCACATGCTTTTTGAATGTAGAGAAATGAAGGGATTCGAAGAAAGGTTGAAAGGACTAGTGAAGAAGCATTGGGGAGTGGAGGTGGTGGGGATGCAGGAGTGGAGGGAAAGAGAAGGGGAGTGAATATATGGTGTTTAAATTATGTATTATCACAGGCTAGGTATGCAATTTATTTGAGGAGGAATTTAGCAAGATTTGAGGGAAAGTGGATAACGGTGTGGAAAGTCTTTGAGGGATTGGTCAGGAAGAATGTGGGACTGATGCACAAGACAGGGCAAAAAGATTTTGAGAAGTTGTTTATTAGGGATTGTGGGTTTATAAGAGTGGTGGTGGATGGAGGGTTGGAGTTTGATTTAGATTTTTGAAGATGTTTTTTGTGTTGCATTCATTTGTTATTGATTTATGATAAAGGGTTATCTTGGTTATGAAGGACTGACGGAATAATAGATGGATGCATCTCATACCAAAATGGTATGGGTGTGTTTTGTTTTTATCTATTGGTTTTTAATTTATTTTATTTGAATTAGAATACAATGAAGGCTATAAAATGAACATGTATGAATATGTATAGCTATGATTGTATTTAAAAGAATATTTTTATAATAAAAGATAAAAAAAAAAAAAAGAGCCGCCGTCTAATGATCGCAAGGTCGGCAGATCGGCGGTTCGAGCCCCGGCTGGAAGTCGAAGTGTCCTTGGGCAAGACACTGAACCCCAAATTGCTCCCAGTGAGCGGGCATGGAGCCTTGCATGGTAGCTTGCCGCCATTGGTGTGTGAATGTGTGTGTGAATAGGTGAATGAGAGGACGTTGTAAAGTGCTTTGGATAAAGGCGCTATAAGTGCAGTCCATTTACCATTTACATGTGCAGTATGGAGGAGATGGCTGAGGAATAACTAGAGCAAGACACACAAAAACATCAATCTGAATAGGATTCTCCTTATACTATGGTCATTATTTCTCCATAGTGGAATTATCCATCCTACAAGGCAATGTTTCTGGATGAACTGTAGATACAGATACTGTATCTTCTGGCATACCATTTTGTGTTCTTTTCCTGGGCTCCTCTCTGCTCCTCATGATCAGATGGTCCCATGTCTCTCTGTTGTCTTTGCTGATATACACTGACCGGACATGTTATTAGGAAGTCAACAGTCCAAGCTGGTGGAGGTGGTTTTCTTGGCGTATGTTGGGCTCTTTAATACCAATCAATCATCACTCGAATGCCACAGTCTATTTGATTATTGTTGCTGACCATATCCAGGAGGTACATAGTAGTATAAATGAAATGCCTGTGTTTAGTTAGATGGTAAATTAATGAGTGAGCTAGAAGGTTAATTAAAGGGGGAAACCCTGCAATGATATTTCTGTAGTACTGTCGTTCCACAGTGATATCCTCTAGATTGGATGGCCCTTTCGCCTAATAGCCCTCAGTGATCATACCTTATGGCATTTCCACTTACACAGTGAAATGCATCTGGTGAGATTAAGTAATAATTGCTAGAATATCTGGTATTTTTCACTGTATACTATTGTATACTCTACAGTGGTACTACAGAGCTCTGAGGTCTTCTGACGCTGGTCTTCTCTGTGTACCACGTGTACAAAAGAAGAGATTTGGTGAGGCTGCATTCTCATTTTATGCACCCAAATTGTGGAATGCCACTGCCAGTTTACATTAGGGATGCAACCTCAGCAAATATGTTCAAGTCAAGACTAAAAACCCATCTTTTTAATATTGCCTTTAAATGAAAAAGATATTAAATTATGATTATATAATGATTGGAGCACTTTGAGCTGCAACGTTTGCAGGAAAAGCGCTATACAAATCAAAAGTTATTATTATTATTATTATTATTATTATTATTATTATTATACTATTTAGCATTCGGTTAGTACACTTGTGCAGCATAGAATGTGGTGTGACAATCAGGCGTTACTTGTTTGAACAGGGGCTCTGAGGGTGTAGTAGTCATGATAAAAAGATTCGGTGTATCCTACCGACAATACAGATGCTCTTGTCTGCAGAGGCCCTCCAAAGCTCGCTGCCTCCCCACTGGATGAGCTCTCTCTAACCTATAATTTACAGCAGCTCTGAGGCTACTGTATGTTCCTTGCAGGGACAGGCTTAGTGTGAAATGTAGAAAAAAAAGTGTGTGTGTGTGTGTTTGCGTGTGTGCGTGCGCGTGCGTGCGCGCGTGCGTGCCTGTGTGAGTGTGTGCGTGCGTGCCTGTGTGTGTGTGTGTGTGTGTCGACAAGGTGTGATGATGCACGCACAGCCTGCACTGCATCATAGATGTCACCCCCCTCCTGGGCCTTTATCCTAAAACAGGGTCCGTTTATCACTTGTGTTCCTTACAGAGCTCCTGTGCCGTGTGCTGCTGCCCCTCTGCTGTGTGTGTTTGAGGCCTCTATTGATGTTTGACTCAGACCTCCCTACTGCAGTGCTCGCTCTGCGTGCGTGTGTGTGTGTGTGTGTGTGTGTGTGTGTGTGTGGTGTGTGTGTGTGTGTGTGTGTGTGTGTGTGTGTGTGTGAACAGTAAGCCTGGTGGATGGACGGCTGCCCAGAGACTTCATGCCCTGGAGGTACCTCATGGCCTAATAACTGCACAACCTGTCACTAAGAGTACCCCTTGTGGTCGTAACCTACTTTGAGGATGGTCGCAGAGTGTGTAAGCACAGTAGCAAGTGAAGCGATATACTAAGTCGCCAGCTGTCTGGTATTTGTTTATTTCTGGATAATATTACAGTGTAGTCTGTTAAATGTTCCGGTACAGGTTCTCTTTCAGTCGACTTCGGCTCTCTCATGGAAAAGATCGAATAGTAATAATAAAAAGAAACAAAAAATAAATAAAAGAAAGTATAGGGGCCTAATTAAGGTAGTTCTGGAGACACATGGGAGGGGGAGAGGGTTAACTGGTGAAGGCCAGCTTGAAGAGGTGGGTTTTGAGGGCCTGTTTAAATGTTGGGAGGGTGTTGGCCTGTCTAATGTGGTTGGGGAGGGCGTTCCAGAGGGACGGGGCTGCGGTTGAAAAGGCCCCTATCACCCCAGGTCCGGAGCTTGGTCCTGGTGGTCTTGAGGGTGGTTTGGTCGTCGAACCTGAGGCGAGGCAACGGGAGGGGGTGTGGAGGGGGATGAGGTCGGCAAGGTAGGAGGGGGCCAGATTGTTGATGGCTTTGTAAGTGGTGAGTAGGATTTTGAATTGGATCGTGTATTTGACCGGGAGCCAGTGTAGGTTTTGGAGGACAGGGGTGATGTGGTCACGGCGGCGAGTGGAGGTGAGCAGATGGGCAGGAGAGTTCTGGACATATTGGAATTGGAAATATATATATATACTGTATATATATAAATATATTGGAAAACCTATATATAGGATGAACAGTAGGCGGGGTTATCTGCTTGCAAGCAACACTGGCATGCACCCTGTGTGATTGTATAGGGGGTCTTCAGAGGAAGGTACACAGAGAGTCAGGCCAGTCTAAATGTCGCACATTTTAACATTTGTAAAATTACTTTTAATCTTTTCCTGTATAGTAGGAAAGAAAGAGAGAGTGTGTGTCCCATAGTGAGAGCTCATATAGTAGGTAAACAAGGCACGGCTGTTCTAGTGTTAAGAGAACCTGGATTACATGTTACCTCTAGTTGTGGAGTCTGACTTTTCTTACAGTAAAACTTCTTTAATATCAAATTGCACTGATCATTGCTATGTGTGTTTGACTAAGTACTCTGACCTGGGCTGTCTTGAAGAAGTAAAAAAGGGGATCTATCTACAATATATCTACAATGTTACCCATGGTTACCCGTTTCCCAATATACCCAGTATGTAGAATGTAAACACAATCTCATTAGACATGGGGACCAGTTCACTGCACATGCGGGACAGACCGAGGCTCACACTGTAATACGCTGCAGTGGTCACCTAGCAACCAGCTTCACATTGTGTCTCTGTGCTGCTGTGATTAAAGAGGGAGAGAGAGACAGCTGTTGGAGATTTCCCAGCAATCCCTCACTGGACACTTTCATCTAAACATCTAAACGTGTTTGAAAACATCAGCAGCTGTGACATTGTTTGTGTGTGTGTGTGTGTGTGTGTGTGTGTGTGTGTGTGTGTGTGTGTGTGAGTGAGTGAGTTATTGTAAATGTCTAGGCTGCCTAATGGTGTTTTTCAGCTGATAAGTTAACTTCACTTCATGGGCTTCTTTTCAAGGTGAACTCTGCTGCTCACCAAAGTGGAGAATACGTCATATCTTTAGGCATTTCATTTTCAGGTTACATTTACATTTAGATTTTTGGCATTTAGCAGACGCCTTATTCCAAAGCGACTTACAATCGATACAGCGAAGTGAATCATCAATTCACCAGTTGTAGCAGGAAGTGTACCGAGTGTAGAGCAGAGAGTCTGGAAGGGGTGTTAGCAGCGTTGGGTAGGAGGAGGGGAAAAGGCGCTGCTAATGTCATCAACCTTCTTTTTGAAGTAGGTGACAAAGTCATCGGCAGACAGGGAGGAAGGAGGAAGAGGAGGAGGGTTGAGGAGTGTGGAGAAAGTGGTGAACAGTTTTCTAGGATTAGAGGCAGAAGAATGTCTTTTGGAATGATAGTAGGATGCTTTAGCAGCTGGTGCAGAGGAGGCGTAGTTGGAGAGGAGAGAGTGATAAAGGTTTAGGTCATCAGGGAGGCCGGTCCTTCTCCATTTCCTCTCAGCTGCCCTGAGCTCTATTCTACAAGCATCTAGCATTGGTGAGAGCGGACAGGAGGGTGGAGGATGCTGAGTCAGTGGATAGAAGGGATGCGATGAGAGGGTATAAAGTGTTTAGAGACTGACAGGGCAGAGGTGGTTTTGAGGGATATAAAGGGTTAACAGTAAGGTTGGAGGTATGGGAGTATCAGCTCGGTAAGGTCGAGCTGATTGCCTGCCTCGACCTTGTGAGTCGGAGGAGAGCGGGACAGGGTCAGGTCGAAGGAGAGGTGAAGGCCAAGTACTCCAGATGAGAGAAGCTTCTATGACTGGTGGTTGAAGTCACCCAGTAGTGCGAGCGGAGTGCCGTCATCAGGGAAGGAGCTGAGAAGACATCCATCTCTTCTAGGAAGTGGCCGAGCTGACCTGGGGGGGCCGATAGATAACAACAATGTGAAGTTTGACGGGGGAGGAGACAGAAACAGCATGGAATTCGAAAGAGAGGATATGGACAGGTGTGACAGGGGGAGGACAGTATGTGACCACTTAGGCGAAATGAGGAGTCCTGTGCCTCCCCCTTCGACCAGAGCGTCTAGGGGAATGAGAAAAGGAGTAGGCATCAGAGAGGGCTGCTGGTGTAGCTGTGTTTTCAGGTGAGATCCATGTCTCAGTGAGAGCGAGGAAGTTCCTCTTACTTCCTCTAGTCCTCTTACTAGAATCTGGGGGAACCCTCTGTGTTAAATGGCCAGTTATTTACCCAGGCCTGACATACCTATGCTACAGTACAGTTAATTGTGAGGAGACTGTGTGTGTGTGTGTGTGTGTGTGCGTGTGTGCGAGTGTGTGCATTCTGAGGCGACTCCCATCCAATCCTGGCCCCTCCTGAACAGGCCCTATGAAAGAAGTGGCAATAGGCAATCTCACAGAGCGTCTCCTCTGTGTGTGAGGGATAATTACACTCTACTCAAGACACAAGGAGCACTGCCAGCCCCCGAAGAGGAGGAAGGATGAAGAGATCGCATTTGATCACGGAATTGCCAGTGGGACTCTGGGTGATTGGCCCCAGTTAACCCCTTCCTCTCGATAATGGCCTCGGTCGAAACAGGATGAATGAACAGACATTGATTGAAAGACTAGCTGCCCTTTTCCCCCTCTTACATGATAGCATCCCTGTTCAGGGGAGAGTTTTTGGTCACAATTGAAGTATAAGGCCTATATCTCATCATAAAAGCTTGATGAATCCTTGATAACCCCTTTAATGCGGGTGGCACGGTGGCAGACTGGTTAAGATCACTGCCTCACAGTCTCAAGGTACTGGGTTCGAATCCCGGTCTCGGAAGGTGCTGGGTTCGATTCCTGGTAATCACTGTGGGAGTTTGCATGTTCTCCCCGTGCCGCGTGGGTTTCCTCCGGGCACTCCGGTTTCCTCCCACATGAATGAATGAAACATGCAGTATGAATGAGTAAGAATGCGAGTGAATGCGAGTGAATGTGAATGCGAGTGAGCATTCCCAGGGCTCCTTCGAAAATGAGACTCGTCTCAAAGGAATTCCCTGGTAAAATAAAGGTTCATTTCATTTCAATGCCTTCAAAAAAACGTCATAAACCATTTATGAGCAAATATATATTGTGTATATTATGAATACGGTGTGTTGTTAATCTAGTAGTAGCCTATGACATTTGCTTGTATATAATAATAATAATAATAATAATAGCATAGATTTATATAGCGCCTTTCTCAAACCCAATGGCGCTTAACAGATGTCATAGTCAGACAGTCAGACAGATAGAACAGAAACACAAAGCAAAGAAACAAAGACAACGAGAGTGACAAAATGCATATGATTTCATTTGTGAAACATCAATGTAGGCTTCATAAAGGGTTAACGCAGGTCTCGTTTACATCTTTAAAAAAAACACAGCTCTTTATCTCCAACATGAGCTCTTTCTCCTCTCTCTTCCATGACTCCACAAGACAGAAGCTGTGGCTTAGAAGCCTTTACCGACCGACGTAGATCCGCTAGTCTGTGCGTTTGAGCCTGTGTGGTTTTGTCGCGTTTGAACCTGTATGCCGCTACGAAGCGACAATGAATCATGCTGTTGTCTCGTATGTATGTAGGCTAAATCAGGTCCTCTCTGCCGTTCCTTAATTAGCTGGATTAGGTTATTCTTGTTATTGTTTTCTTGTTATTAGCTAACTAGCTTAGCGATGTGTCATCTCTGTGGTTTGGGCCCAAGTACCTGAGGGGTCCCCCCGGTTCACCGAGCGCTGTTATGTAATGGTCGGTGTGCTGTACATAGATCGTTATATAACGCGTGTGTGTGTGTATGTGCGTGCACGTGTACGCGCGTGCTTGTGTGTAAACATGCGTAAGCGTGTGTAAGCGTGTGTGTGCATGTGTAAGCGTTCTCTCATGCATGTGTGTGTGTGTGTGCACCCTTTTTAGTACAGTGCACATGTTAATTCTGCTGGAAGCGACCAGAAGTGACATAAAATCCTGTTTATGAAATATGAAAGGCCTTGTAGACACACACTTACACAGTACACACACACACACACACACACACACACACACACACACACACACTTGCTTCTAATGCACTGGGATCTCTATCTAGCTACAAAT